>NC_059106.1:26697748-27033292 GCF_020740685.1 Jaculus jaculus
GAAAGTTGCTGTCTGGGCAGCAGGTGAGCAACCAGTATGTCATTAATCAGCCAGTCCATGCAGCATTAATTTTTTTGGGGGGTGGGTCTCTCAACTTCTAGCAACATACTTTCAGAATATAATTTCCAAAAGAACAAAATGTAAATAAACATTGTAGCTTGGATCTCAAATACGAGGAATACAGATTTTAAGTTTATATGATAATATATAACTATGAAGATTTTTCTTTAAAGATAAATATCATTGGTAGTGGATTTTCTGTTACTTTTTATATTTATATATCTACTCATTTATTTATTGATTGATTGAATGATTGTTATGATGTATTAACCTGTAGCCCAGGCTGAGGGATTCTTGGACGACACAAAATCTTGGGGAAGAAACCAGTTTAAAAGATAGATAGGAGATTCTACAAAGAGCTACCTGACAAGGGGAAGCTATGCCTCAGAGATTTTCAATACTTCAAATGACTATTCTGCTTTCATAGAATAGAAAATTTTCAACTTAATGATATAGAAATGGTAAAAAAAATCATTTCAATTTTCTAAAGTGTTGTTTAAGAAAATGTTACCAGGGAGAAACTGAAACTTCCATTCTTTCTTCATTAAGATTGATAGCTCAAATTTAGAATGGACTTATGCATGAACACCCAAGCCTCAAAATTAAATGAAATCTGATCCTAGATGATTAAACTTCTTGCAGCTGAATCAGGAAACAAGCTGTCAACTGATTTATAATAGACACTTCCCATTCCAGGCGAAGCAAGACACCAAAGTATTATCAAAGTCAGATGACTAGGAAGTTCACAATAAAATCAAATAATAATGAGAAATAAAGTTATATTTGGAGGACTTGTAGGCTCAAACAACAGAATAAATAATGGAAATATATTTGGGATGCTGTAATGCCACTACTTGAAATGTTAAATCAATATGAACAACAGTGTCAAAAATGAAGAGCTAGAATTAGAGATGCATCAGTAGGTAAAGTGCTTACTGTGTGAGCATGAAGGACTGAGTTCAAGATCCCAGCATCCATGTAAAATGCAAGGTGTGATGATGGTTGTACACAGTTCTAATCTCAGCACTTAAAAGGCAGAAACAAGAGGATTTCCAGAGCTTCCTGGCTATCAAGTTTAGCCAGGACTGTGATATTGGGTTCAAAGAGATATCCTGTCTCAAAGAGTAAGGTGCAGGTTAATTAAGATACTTAGTGTCAATCTCTGGACTTTTTATGTCCACATGTGCATGAGCACCTGCTGGTGCTTGTACACCACATTCATACAGGGACAAGCATCTGCACACTTGTGTGTCTCTCACGCACATACATATATAATTTTAAAAGCTGAAAGGAAAATGAGTCAATTGAAACCCTTACAAAGGGAAAATTTAAAAATTGAATGTATTAGATTTACTTTAGTTGGCAGGAATCAGGAAGGAAGAAATTGGCAAGGCCAGATGCAACCAAGGAAAACAAAATACAATAAACCCAGACCAGGAGCACCATTGACAAAACTAAAATATCAGGTTTCATTTTCTTTTCTCACATGTAAAGAGCTCAGAAATTACCACTCTTCCCAGCAAAATTAGAGAAATTAAAACTAGCTAAACAGATGGAAAATCAAGAACTCTTCTGAGATCCACCAAGAAATTGAGATCACAGAGCAAAAGTTTTACAATCTAGAAAAACAGGCAGGCAGATAAAATGGATACAATTTGTCAGAAGCATGGAGACCCTAAAGGCCTCAGAGATTGATATTGAGCAGGAAGTAGTTTAAGGTATAAAATTGTGCTATTGGTAGTAAGTCTTAAAGGACCACATCACTAACCAATTGTTTCCTCTTCTATGCATACCAGCCCTCAGAGATAAATGCTGAGAATGATATTGGTTTGAATATAAAATGTTCCTCATGGACTCATGTGCTTGGACACTTGTTTCCTAGCTGGTGGTTTTGTTTGATAAGGTTTTAGGACCTTGCTAGAGGATGTATATTGCTATGGGAGGGGAAAATATAAACAGCCTTGAGGTTTTATTGCCCTTCTTCTTCCTCTTCCTCTTCAACATCTTTATACTTCACTTCCTAACCATGCTGCAATGTAACCATCTCCTTCATGCCCCATCCACAATGCCTTCACCAGCATGAAGGAATGGAATGTATTTTATGTAACTGTAAGCCAAAACAAGCCTTCCTTCCTTGTTTCTGGTAAAGTATTTGGTCATGGCAACAAGAAAGTAACTAATACAGGCTCCTGCTTCCAGCAGCAAGAGTTGAAAGGTAATTTCTTTGAAATACATTCTTAACAGAGCTCTTTTTGTTGGAGCCTGCTTACTGAGAAAACTACTTTACTAGAGCCCACATCAGAGTTTAACTGATGCCAAGGGTGGCAAGTACTACATCTTGCTCCTGCATGCCTTCTGTGTGCAGGCAAGGTAATATCCACCTCTGATCATCCCAGCCTGTGTCATCTGAAGAAGTTTGGAAAACAAAGGATCATTACCCCTATGGGGTTCAGTAGGTCCATGGCCAGGCCATCTCCATGATTTCAGATATTTAGCTCCCCAAACTATAAGACAGCAAGCTTTCAATATTTATTTTTGAATGAGATTCAGCAGGATTATCATTGTGATTTCAGACTTTTATTCCCCAGAAGTATGAGATAGGAAGATTTCAGTTTTGTTTCCCCATGTGGGTTCACTGGGACCACAGCCAGCCCAGTACTACGTTTCAGACTTCTGGCTCCAGAACTGTGAGACAGTATGATTCCTTCATACAAAGTCTCTGAGTTTGTGATAGTATATTATACTACAAAGAAATCAAATACATTGTATGCTTAAGCAAGCCTGTCTCTAAGTATACACAATAATGAGCTGACTACATAGTTCCACACAATCTATATGTGAACACTTATTTCAACCCTATTAATGATTACTGAAAATCTGTTAACAAACACGCCTTTCAATATGTGAGTGGCTGTGGTATATGTATATAGTGGACTATGCAACTATGCAGGACATTATATTTATTTATTTAACTTTATATTGACAACATCCATACATGTAGATGATATACCATGAATAATTCCCTCCTTAACTTTTCGCCTCTCCTATCTCATTTCCACTGAATTCCTTCTTTCTAAATAGCCCCTGTTTTATTGTGATGCCATCATTTTAATCCCTCCTATTATGCAGTCTTATGTATGTAGCTTTAGCCACAATAAGATCATGAATATCATGGTCTCTTTGTATCTGGAAGACAGTGTTGCAAACCACTCCTCTCCTTCCTTTGGCTCTTACATTCTTATAGTCACCTCTTCTGTAATGGCTCCTGAATTTTTGCAGGAATGACAGAGATGTCTCACTGCTGAGTACTCCACTATCACCACTTCTCAGCACTTTAGTGCATTTTGACTCACACCAGTGGTCACCGCTGTCTGAACAAAAGAAATGTCTCTAACCAAAACTGAGAGTAGTTTTAAAATGTGGACAAACCATAAGTATTTACACTTTTGATTGGGTTTTTAGTACAAGGAAAAAAAAATGTCCCTCAAATTCAGTCAAAAGATCAGTTGGTTTACCCCATAGCAGACATGCCACCATTGTACCAGGTGTCACATTTTGCCTGGCTGGCAAGCCTTGAAACTGAAAGGGTCCACTTCCTGTTAATCTCACTGATGCTTTTCTCTCCTAACATGCTGCATTGCTCTTTCTAGCATCATGGCAGCTAGTCAATGGGCAGGAAGTTTCAAGCTCAGCTCAAGCTTGATTTTTCAGTATCTTATGCAAAACATTTTATTTGAAAATTCTGTAGACACCTGCACTGGCATCTTACTGTTTGCTCAATCCCAGCTGCATTTAACCCAAAGCACAGGAAGAAACATTCCTGTAGTTTATGTGTTGTCTCATGGATAGTGCCATATCATACGAGCAACTTCCATGCCTACTAGCTATATGCTCCACATCAGAAACAGGCCCCAGTTTCCTGTATATACCGACAGAGGACAAGACCCTCAGCTTGGGTAAAATGCGTAAGACACTGACTTGTTTGCTTTGAAGTAATGGACTTGCATAGGATAAACAGAAAGTGACTATGATGAGCCTTCTTCACAGCTGTGCTTGCATATGGCTGGGCAGCACACATTTAAAAGGCCTTAATTTTTGTGCAGAATAAGAAATTAATTGTTCTGATGACATGAGAGCATCCTGGAGGCACCCCTTCCCTGATGAAGGAGCCATCACCTGCGTACTGCAAAACTCCATTGCCAGGGCTCACTACACAATCAGCTCTGCCCTGAAACAAGTCACTCTTTTCAATGGTTTGCTTAGATTCTAGTGTATTTTACCTCAATTTGGCTACTTGAAATAAATATATGTCCCCAAAATTTATGTTCTGAAGTACTGTGACTTTATGAGTCTGGGGAGGAAAATAAAATAATGGGAAGAGAAAGAAAGCCTTTATAGTCCAGTGAGCTAGCTCCTTGTCTCACTGCGGATATGTCTGTATGAGGTGGAACGTGCTTCTCTGCAGAGCCCTATGGTAGTCCGCATCTGAAGTTCTTAGGAAAAAGACATTAGCATCCAGAGTCCAGTTTGCCAATAAGTGCAAAGAGCTGGAACTAACAGAGGCCACCTGGAACATGTTTATCCAGCGCCTTAACTTCAGCAGCATGGAGAAAATTCAGCAACTTGCCTCACATCAGGAAGACCCAGACTGACCTAGCTTTCATATGGACAGTAGTACAATGTCCATTCAGAGCATTGTAAAATGCACAGGGATGGGAAGAAGGCTCAGTCAGTAACATGCTTGCCTCCCAAGGCTGAGAACATAAGCTTTGCCTCAGCAGCTACACAAATGCTGGCCATGGCTGTGGAGAAAGAAGTTTTCTGGGGCTTTTGGGCTTTCCAGTATAGCTGAATCATTTTACTCTAAGTTCTGTAGGAGAGATCATCTCATAAAATA
The DNA here is from genome assembly GCF_020740685.1 of Jaculus jaculus. Classification (NCBI taxonomy): domain Eukaryota; kingdom Metazoa; phylum Chordata; class Mammalia; order Rodentia; family Dipodidae; genus Jaculus; species Jaculus jaculus. Next base: position 26,702,706 of record NC_059106.1, read on the forward strand.
AAGTAGGGAGTAATGAGTGAAGACATCTGAGGTCCATGACTGTCCTCAGCAATACACATGTTCCCTCACACACGTGCATACACACACCCACACATACTCATTCCTACAAAAATATATTCCAAAAGCTGGGTGACTTACTTAGGAATTTTTTCTCTCCACTTCTGGAGGATGCAAGGAGTTTCAGTGTGTGTTGAGGTACACTTTCTAAGTAAAGAAACAATGGCCTTCTTGCTATGTTCTCCCCTGGTAGACAGGGTATGGTGTGGTCTCATCCAAAAAGCGACTGTCCAAATTGCTTAGAGTTTTTTCCTCATCACCGAATAGTGAATTAGGATTTCAATTTATAAATGGAAAGGACTCAAACATCGACACTTCCTTCACAGTATATCAACTGATCCCCACTCCAGGTTCGTGTGCCCCTCCCTGCACAAAATATGCACTGCGTTGAGATTCGTTTTTCATGAGAACTTTCTGTGTCTCATTGTCCAACTGTCCTCTTCTAGCACGCTCTTGTGACTGATTCTATGTGAGGCAGAGGAAAGTGTTTCACTTTCTCTTGGTGGTTCTGTGAGGACTGCCTGGCCACATCTAAGGATCTGGAGCCCTTGCGCAGTAATGGCCCACTGTCAACTCTGCAATCTGCAGCAGTCAGGGAATGTAGTAGAATCTTTAAAAATAATGTTGAAACATGAGGTCCTGAAGGTCTCTTTTAGATAAAAATATCACTATTATCATAAATGTAGTATTTTCTTTATTATTTGATTTACCTTGTTTCAAAGATACTTATGATTGGGGCTGGAGAGATGGCTTAGCAGTTAAGTGCTTGCCTGAAGCCTAAGGATCCTGGTTTGAGGCTCGATTCCCCAGGACCCATGTTAGCCAGATGCACAAGTGGGTGCACGTGTCTGGAGTTTGATTGCACTGGCTGGAGGCCCTGGCACACCCATTCTCTCTCTTTTTCCTCTGCCTGTCACTCTCAAATAAATAAATAAGAAAAATATTTTTAAAAAATACTTATGATTTTAAATATTTAGAGCAATTCTTTGTCTGTCAACACCTATGATTCTAGTTAGTGAAGGTAACTCCATTAAAACTGAAATAAGAGCTTATACCTATGTTCATATCATGTCAAATTAATTATTAGTATTGGAAAATTAATTGAAATAAAGAAGAGTTGGTACATCTCAGTACTTTTATTTTATTGGGGAATTATAACATAATAAGCATGAAATTTAAAAAGGAAAATTCATTAATAGATATTTTTCATGAAAGCCTTACTAGTACATGACCAACCTATATCTTAAAATTATAATAATGATGACAATCTATGCCCAAAAGATTTCTGGTATGTGGTCAGAAGATGTGTTTTACCACCTCATCCTCTGTTACGGGAGGTAAAGAGGAGTAAATAGCTTGGAAGAGTGGATGTGAATGTGTGCTTGTGGCTACAAGCTGTGATGCAGAAGTCAGCAGGAGACAATTTGAGGAGAATCTTCAGGTTAGGATTAAAACATCTATTAAAACAAATGTAAATAAAATGATTGCATAAATTAAAACACAAAATACATTTCAATCTTAGGCATTGATTATACAAATATTTAAAGGAAAAAAAACCACTTAATTAAAAAGATTTCATAGAAATTCACACATTACTAACTATATACAAACACATTTACATCTGTGAAACAAAATGGATAATATCATTCCTTGTCTTTCTCTCAAATAAACTGTTTTTTTTTCTATAAATATTTTGAGTGAATGCAAATAAGTGGCACCTCTCTCCACTTATGAATTTTAGTATGCATAAAAGGAAGAAAATTAACTTTTACAGAGTGAACACTAATATTTCTGTTGCAATCGTCATTTCAGTTGGTGGGTTACAGTCTGCTCAGCCAGTCTTTTCTGGAATCACAAGACCACCTAACCAGCTGCATTCTTCATATTTAAATTAGCTGGCAGTTGTAAGTTTTAAATAAGCATTACTGAGTAGCAAAAATTATTTCACTGTTTCCAAAGTGAATAATAAAAACCTAGGAATCTGGCTTTTCCCTGGGGCTCCTGGCTTTGGCATGCACTGTCTGTGAGGAGGAACAGAAGCAGCCGTGTTTGTGGATATGCCTCCCCATAGTCTCCTTGATTTTCTTGGATAGCAGCTGCTCAAAGCAAAGGTTAGGTTTTTTTTTGTTATAAATGCAATTCTCAACCAGAAACAGATCATCTACCTTAAAGGGGCATTTTAATATTCAAGGAGACTATATATATATATATATATATATATATATATATATTAGAGAGAGAGAAAGAGAGAGAGAGAGAGGGAGAGAATGGGCGCTACAGGGCCTCTAGCCACTGCAAACGAACTCCAGACGTATATGCCACCATGTGCATCTAGCTTACGTGGGACCTGGATTCTTAGGATTTGCATTCATGTGCCTTAACCACTAAGCCATCTCTCCAGCCCTCAGGGGTATATTTTTATTTCACCCAATAAATGAGAAATACTACTTGAATTCAGTATGTATGAGAAGAGCAGCTAAATGCACAGACAATAACTATCCCCTCCAGAGTCCTGGTGCTGTGTCTTTATAAAAGTCCCCAGGAGGAAATTCTATACAGAAGTACCACCATGCATCAGAACCCTCTGTCATTAAGGGACCATGATGTCCTTCTCCTCATAGGCTCTGGTTTCTGGCATGTAGTAGATACTCAGTGCATGCTTGGAGATGGACAAGGACCATAATGACTTCTAGGCTATTTCCCTATTTCCTTGAGTGCCTTCATGGTGTTCTAAATGTGCATATACTATGTAATATGAAAACTCAGGTATTTGACCTTAAATTTAGTTCACTTTTGATGATATGAGGAGGAGTGGCCTCAAACTCACAGCAATCCTCCTACCTCTGCCTCCCGAGTGCTGGGATTAAAGGCGTGTGCCACCACGCCTGGTCCTTATTTTTATTTTAGAGAGAATTTAATAGGTATAAGCCCTCTTGTAGCCCATGATTGGTAGTAGCTTGGTATTGGAGAGTTGGGCTCATTTTTGGATATGGTTCTGACTTATTTCCCAGCTCCAGCTATGGGTTCTGTTCCACTGAGGGGGTCAGTTAGCCAAATCAATAGCAGTTGGTTTCCCACCATGTCTGTGCACCACTATTGGACGTGTGTGAGCAACATGACAGGTTATTTGCTTCTAAGTAGGTTAGACCATGAGTTGCTTGGGCAGATATTGATCATTTTCCCCCAGTCGCCCATGTAGCACTTTCTGGTACTAGATGTTCTGAGTGTCTGGGGACTGACTCTCTTCCAGCTTCCAGCCATGTCATTCCATTTTATGTGTCAACTGCATATGGTGTCTTCAGCAGTAGGTTCTTACCACTCACCTTTGGTGGGTCATCAAGTACTCTGTCAGAAATCTATCATTCCTTAGGAAACATTTATTGAGCACTAATGTGAGACTGATCTTTCCCAAGTAGTGAGGGAATCAATGGTCAAGCAGACTCCATGTGAGCTTAGATTTGCTGCACATTTGATTCCTGAGAACAGGAAGAGTCAAATATTATTTCACATCACAATCATCCCTAATTGCCTAGGCTTTATTTATGTCTTTCCTATGCATTTGTCTCGAAGCTTAAGCACCTTTCTGTCCCAGAATCTTACCTTGACCAGTTTTTAAAAGAGCTTAATCCTTTCTACATTTGCTAAAGTTCTGATTATCATATTGTGTGCCAATGTCCAGTGATTCATAATACTGGAGGAATCATGATATTTTTCACTTTTCATGCACAAGGTGGGGAAAGTTAGGTCCCATCTTGTGTAATTGATGCTACTACCCTAGAGAAACATCACACTTGTGCAGTTGATAAATGCATCCAGTTAATATGCTAAATGAACTGGACTTTTGAATAGTCTTTCTCAAACTTTCCCTAGTTGTGAAAGGAGTATGTGTATCAACTTGTGATTCAATAAACAAACTTCATAGTTGATTTAAACCTCTGTTTCCCAGCCACCTTTTTAATATAACTTTTAGAACCTTGGCCTGATATGGAGACAGACTTAATGGTGGAAAATGATTCTGACCTTGTTATCCTTGTGATAATAAATCTTTCATTTAATCAATGAGCTTCTTGTTCTTATATGAACGAAATAAGAATAATTGTTTGGCAATTAGTTTATGCTTGAAGGTTCTCTCTGGGTAGTAGTGAAGCTGAGACGTTATGGAAAACATAAGCTTGTATATTCATCTTTGATCAGGCAATTACCTTTTAAGACTAAGTTTCCCATAGGAAAACTACGAGATTATTTGAGACTACAATATGTAAAATTATAAATATTTGGCCCTGTATTTGTGAGACATTGTAGTTTGTTTCATGGGATAACTTTTTAGGAATCAGATATCTTTCCATGGGGCTGGAGAGATGGATTAGTGGTAAAGGCACTTGTCTGTGAAGCCTAAAAACCCAAGTTTTATACCCCAGTACTCATGTAAGTTAGATGCATATGGAGGCACATGTGTCTGGAATTCATTTGCAGTGGCTAAAGGAACTGTCATGGCCATTCTTTCTCCCTCTCTCCCTCTCTCTCTGTCATAAAAATAATAAAAAAAAATCACTTTCTATCTGTAAGTTTACTCCTCTTAAGAAACCAAATTGTGAGCTAGAGAGATGGCTCAGCAGTAAAAGCACTTGCTTACAAACTCTCACAACTGGTGTTCAATTTCCCAGTACCCACGTGAAGGCCGATGCACAATGGCACATGTACCTAGAGTTGGTTTGCAGCCACTGGAGGTTCTGGTGTGCACATTCTTTCTCTATTTATCCTCTCTTTCTCTGTCTGTGTGCAAATAAATAAACAAACATATCAAAAGAAACCAAATTTTGACTATTTTAATTTTTACATATTATTTTCTTACTTTATCTTATTTTTTGTTCACCATACTTTGGATATCTATTGCAGTATGGTAAATATAGCTAATAATTGAATATTATATTTTTTAGAAATGTCTAACAGTAATTTTTAATTTTTGCAAGCCTAAACATGTTTAATACTTGAGATGTGATGTTAATTTAGGTTTATTTAAATAGCCCATATTATATTACAACAAATTGACCACATTTATGTATCTTTAATATATAGTCTCATAGTTGATGATTTCATTGAATATTAAAAAGACAATACTTATGAATATATCATATGGAAAGTAGCAGTGATTATAGTTAAAAATATTTTATAAATTTTCTAAATACAGTCTTCCTAGATTTGAATCATGACTCAACTTTCTACTAGACATTTGATCTCCAGCATGTTACTAAGTCCTCCTGTGCCTCAGTTTCTCTATGTATGGAGTGTAGTACTAATTATAATGGGTAGCCCCTAACATTGCAAACATGTGAGTGTGCTGAAGGGTGTTGGTCAGATTCTGGATGCTCGGACTTTGCTTTTTTAGTTTGCTTTATTTTTCTTAATTGATAATTTTTGTACTGGAACATAAAATAATTTGATAATATTCCCCTTTCAATACCTTCTTTTGCCCCTTCCTCTCTGTCCTTCCATAGAACTCCTTTCCAGTTAGTCCCTTCTCTATGCTTTAAACTTAAAATTGTTTTAATCACTCATTTGAGGGAGATAATATGGATTGCCGGGGTCTTTTGCCCTGCAAATGAACTCCACAGGCATGTGTTACTTTGTGCAACTGGCATTTCGTGGGTCGCAGGGATTCAAACCAGGGCCAACAAGCTTTGCAAACAAGTGTTTTTCATTGCTAACCCATCTCCCCAGCCCTCTTCTCTATTTTGATAAGTCTCTTGCCTACTTCGGTCATCCATGCTATACTTTCTTTTCTTTTTTTTAAATTTTTATTAACATTTTCCATGATTATAAAATAATATCCCAGGGTAATTCCCTCCCTCCCCCTCCAACACTTTCCCCTTTGAAATTCCATTCTCCATCATATTACTCCCCATCTCAATCATTGTACTTACATATAAACAATATCAACTTATTAAGTACCCTCCTTTCTCTTCCCTTTATATCTCCTTCTTAACTTACTGGCCTCTGCTACTAAGTATTTTCCTTCTCACTCAGAAGCCCAATCATCTGTACATGCTATATTTTCTAATCCTACCTCATTTTGTGGTATCTTGGGTAAATTTTTCAGATGATCCCCAGATCATATCCCAGAAACTGTAGTTCTCACAGGTCTTGATTTGCACTGCATTGATAAGAGTTTGGGCTGGGTGCATGTAAACTGTATATATATATATATATATATATATATATATATATATATATATATATATATATATGTATATATATGTACTTCTAGCATTATAAAGATTGAAAGAAAATATGCTACTTGAATCACTTAGCAGTTATTTATACAATAGGAAGGAAGGGAGGAAAAGAGGGAGGTAGTAAAGAAAGGAGGGAGGAAGGCAAGTTTTCTTTTCCCGTCCTTATTTTTCATGAACCTGACATACTGTCCTTTCTGAATGCTAGGCTGCTTTTCTTTTTCTTTTCTTTTTCTTTTTCTTTTTTTTGTTTTTTTCTGTTTTTTTTTTTTTTTTGTTTTGTTTTGTTTTTTCGAGGTAGGGTTTCACTCTAATCCAGGCTGACCTGGAATTCACCATGTAGTCTCAGGGTAGGCTTGAACTCATGGCGATCTTCCTACCTCTGCTTCCCTGGTGCTGGGATTTAAGGTATGCACCACCACATCCAGCTCTAGGCTGCTTTTCAGCACTCACTTTCATTCACCTCTTGACAGCAGACATTGGTGTCACATCTATTTTTAAAATGACACAGTATTCTTGACCAGGCAATGCTCAGTAGAATGACTGCCAGTATCTAGCTATTTTTATGACATATAATGTTTCCCTACCCATCAAGTCTTAGTCTTTTCCATCAGAACAAGTGAGTGCATGGAGAGATGGATATCGGTTCCTCTGACAACACAGGCTTTCCCTTTCTCTCTTCTGAGTGTGGATTTTAGAGTTTAGGAAGTAGAAAGTTTGGCATCAGATTTTTCATTTATCCTATAAGAATATGTTGGATGACTTCACTTTCTCCCTCTGCTTGGCTGTGCAAATGTGATGAGAGAAGCGGCAGAATACAGAGCATCCTGGCAAGCATGAGCAGGTATATAGCCTCCTCATTTAGCAACTGCAAAGTTGACTTCCGGTGGTTATTATGATGTCAGGAAGTGCATTGAAGTGCTATGCTAGAGACAAATAAAGCAGTTGTGATTGGGACAGGCAGTCTTGTGCCAGGGGGCAAATTTGGAGAGATTTAATTCCTGACCAAATTGAATGAAAGAACAGATATGTGCAGCTTTCTCACTGGCTTAGATAAAGTATTTAAAGCTATGAATTTTTTATGCTTATTTTCTGGAAAAGATGATGTTAGTCTCTTGGGTTAATTTGCTGGCTGATATACCAGGCACTAATTCCATCTCTTTCATCTCAACCCTTTGCCCAATTCCTTAGGTAAGGATGATTTAAATAGACAAATCCAGAACTTGATTAAATAGTAGAAAGAAAAATTTCAAGTGCATGAGTCAAGACTGTTCTAGTTTGCAAATGACTGAAACCCAATTACAAATGGGCCATGATGAAGATAGATGTGCAGGCATAGCTTACACCTAATTGTCCTATGGTTCTGTTGCTGCATTTTTCCACCCGCTCTGTCCCCAGATCTCTGGTCCACAGGACCTATGTCAGTGAGATCCTTTTCTCTTGGGCCTGTTGTTTTGACACTGAATAGTTGATTTCAATGAGGAGGCTAGTAAAGGTAATTTTTTTCCCCTCTGCATTTCAGGCCACATTAGCAGCAGTAATAATGGTAAAGATGAATGGGAATACCTCTTTGCTTTTCACGATAATTCATTCTCTTTCCCATTTAACCTTAGGAGGGGCAATACCAGTTCACTCTTAGTGTCCAGTGCCTGGTTCTCATCTTTACATATAGATGCTTGATTAAACTTTCCTCCATGTTCCAACTTAAAGAAACCATATCTTTCTTGTTGGTATCATTGTTACAAAAATTGAGTATGACAGATTTTCTCAAATGTGGATGGGTTTAGCTTAGGTATTAGAATACCTAGTACTGTAATTCCCTAAGACACTGTGTCTCTGGAATTATTGTCTTATTATAGACAATTGATATGGTTATATATGAAGAAGGGCATGTACCATAATCACAGAAGAAGTAGGGCCCCCTTTCACAGAGCCACCATCAGTACCACAAGCAAGCAATCACACTTCAGAAATTCAGGCAGTATTCAAGCACTTTGTGTATCTTCAGACTGGAATTCCAAATCTACCCCAACACCTTAGGGCTGGACCCTAGGATCTGCCCAGTGACACCAAGTTACAAGTTTAATAAAACCCTTGACTTGATTGAGGGACATCCATTCAAACTACCACAGTATGTAATAAAAGAATATTTTATGAAAATAAACCAGAAAGTAAAATAGAAAAGCTACTAAGAGCTTGGAGAGGTTCAGGGGGAAATTCTGTATGGCAGCATGGATTGAATTTACTTATTAACCTAGATATATATAAATTAGGTATATGGACAATAGCAACAGGAGAGTGTGACAAACACTGGCAAGGGGAAACTGTCTATAACACCCATAAGCCTGACCCCAACAATACACCACCTCTAGAAGGCTTTAATTTCTAATTGCCTCTTTCTAGGGCAGGTTGCCATACATGTTCTATTTTTTTAAAAATATTTATTTGAGAGCGACAGACACAGAGAGAAAGACAGATAGAGGGAGAGAGAGAGAAAATGGGCTCGCCAGAGCTTCCAGCCTCTGCAAATGAACTCCAGACGCGTGCACCCCCTTGTGCATCTGGCTAACGTGGGACCTGGGGAACCGAGCCTCAAACCGGGGTCCTTAGGCTTCACAGGCAAGCGCTTAACCACTAAGCCATCTCTCCAGCCCAACCATACATGTTCTTTTAGGTCTATGTTCATAACTAGCTCCCTGCAACAGGAAATGGTCTTCTAATCTTTATCAATATTAGTGATATTATTCTCAAGTAAAAATTGAATAACCTAAACTATTGAAGATCAGTTAACCAATTTAACTAAAGCCATAGACAAAACAAAGCAATAGAGTATTGTGTATTGGAGTTGTATACATTTGTCTACACTGTGCACATTGCACAGTTTAATTCTCTCACACTGGAAATCATTTGGGTTTGGAGAGATGGCTCTGTGTGTAAAGTATTAGCCAGCAGAGCATGAGGCTCTGAGTTCAGATTCCCAAGACCCTCAAAAAAGTGGGATATGATGGCATACACCTGTAATCCCAGCACTGGGGAAATGGAGACAGGAGGTCCCTCAGGGCAGGCTAGCTGGTCTAGCAGAATCCATAAGCCCTAGAGTTCATGAAAAGATACTTTTTTGATTGCAGGTGGATAAACAGGTTTGTGAAGGATGTAAATCCTCTCCCACCTACTCCCCCACCTACATGCACCCTAATCACCAGCCAGTATGGAGCAATGGACAGGTTTTTGAAAGGTCTGAATCCTCTCTGCCATATAGCTCCACCTACAGTCACCATCACCACCTCTCACCACTGACGACTGTGTAAGACCTGGGATCCTAAAATGTCCAGAAGAAAAAGCAGGGAGAAAATTTCAAGACATAGATGTAAGGAAAGGCTTTCTGGCTTGGAGCACAGTGGTTCAGGAAATGAGGCGTGTCTTTATTGGAGGCTAGCTTAACCACATTTCTTTGAGCCATTTCTGGACTGGTATTATCCATCCTCTTACTGCCTTGACACTGCATGCTCATGAAGGCTTGATACGAAAGGCCTGCCTCAATCTGTTCCTCACGGCTCTTGTCCATGACTTTCTAGTTTGTTACCAACATTACTAGAGTATGAAATGAAAAGATTAAAGTATATAACTTTAATAAATAATTTACACATAGATTTTATCATGCAATTACAGTATGTAAGGCTTTCAGTAGTTGTCTAAAATATTATTTCTTATCAATGAGAAACATTGGTATTAGAGAAATAAAGCAATATCTTCAAAGCACCATGACTTGAATCCAAGTCTTACAAGCCTTCTCTTATGTGTATAGCAATACAGGTGTTTATTCTCAGACACACTGTCCTCATGCTCCCAATGACACAGGCCTTCTGGAGAACTTCCTGTCCTATAGGAACAAGAAGTGCCATAGGCCACAGTTCACAACCTATACATGCTCCAGAATCATTCAGTGACTTGCTGAGACATGTATCCTCCTAATGCCCTTTGAAACCCTCAGGGAATCCAGAAGATAATTCATCTGTTTTCAAAGCTGGTCATTCTGAATATTCTGTGGAAGTTTTCGAGGTATGGAATAATTTGGTTATAATCTGACTCACAACTTGAGTTCTCACCTCTGCCTTCCACACAGTCAAACATTTCTAGGTTGCCATAAGCATGCTTAGACACTTATAAAAGATCCCTGAGGAAAACAGCTTCAAAGGTTTCTTAGGAACTAATTCAGAGACTTTTAACCTTTGCAGGCAGTGTTCCTTCAAGTTGAAACTCAATTGCTATGACAATCAAATCTCATTTCTCTTTAGTATCACTCTGGGAGACAGCATAAGGCTGTGAAGTATTGTAATAGATTAACTGGCATATGAATTAAAAAATAATCATAGACATAATTTAATAATAAGAGCAAGAGACAATAAGTACTTGAATTCACAGCTTGTGAAAAGCTACTAATTGAAGTCTGTCCCCTAGAAGGCACTCATCACAGTTGGCAAGCATCAATGTTAAGGAATGGGGCACTAATCAAGAGAGGTCATAGCTGGAATGCACTGGGCATCTTCTCTGGGGGGAAACAGAGGATCATAATAAGCACACACCCACTACACAAGAGATCTCTGCTTTCAGATAGCAACATGATTCATAACTATCAAGGAAAACACATCAATGAGAAACTTGGAACTATTTACTTCCGTGACACTCTGCACTCCAGATGTGAGGGAGCTAGGGCAGAAAACTTACAATGAATAACAAAAACCAGCTAATACCTGAATAGTTTAAAAACAGCTCTTCTTTACAGCACTCATGTTTCTTGACATGGGGGGCATGAAAAAAGTATGACTTCATTAGAAAAAAAAGGCAGGGTAGGAAAGTGACACAAGTTGAAGGAGAAGCCAACCATGTTTTAATGTTTTCAAAGAGCCATGTATAAGTCAGAACAGGTTTTCTCAATACATGGTGATGACAGACATGTCCTGTTCCCCATGAAGTATTATTGACGTTAAAACAAAATAGGGCAAGGTGAAATGCATTAAAACATGAAAGCAATGTCACCATAATAATAATTTGGATAAGGCAGGCATATATCCCATTTACACATTTAAGAGTTATATTTCCACAAGAAAATACTGTAAATGCTACTTGTTTAGGCAGGGTCTCACTCAAACCCATGCTTCCCTGGAACTCATTCTGTGGCCCAGAGTGGCTTCAAATTCAGAGAACCTTCTACTTCAGCCTCCAGAGTGCTAGGGTTAAATGTGTGGACAGGTCAGTACTATTTATCCGATAAGATAACCGAGGCTTAGAAACAGTTTCTGTTTTCTTATTCTATGGTTAATTAATAGAATTCCTTATGATCCATTATTTCATATATATGCAAAGTTAGTAAAGACATTATTATTATTATGTTCCCCCTCCTAATTTATAATGGACTTGTCGTAACCCATTGTTAACATTTCTCCACTAGTGGCAGGCTAGAGATTGCCTTAGTGAATTTATTACAACATACAACTCATGAACTTCAAGAATGCTTTACTTGAGAAAGCCTAATAGTAGCTGAGTACTAACTTTAACCCTCAAACTCACAGGACATTTGACTCTAAAGCACACTGCACACAGGTCTGTGGATTGAACAACTCCCTATACCTCAGTAGAAGGCTAAATTCTTAAGATGATCTTCTTACTTTATATGAAAGAGAAGCTCTGATTAAAACCCCAATATTCCACTGCAAAGATAGGAAATGATGACTTCAAATGAGATTATTCCAGCTCTGTTGTATGCATGTCACTGATCAGATGCTCTGTTCAAATACAATCTGGCACACTGGTGTTTCTCTGTCATTGGAAATTCAGAAAAACCCCTTTCACTTAAAAGTTTTAGAAATAAATGCATGTTGAGCACCACAAAACTTGTGATTGCATTTGTTTTATTTCATGTGTGTATAAAATTGGAATAAATCACATAACAGCAGAAATTTATTGAATTATGATTCTAAACTGTGACCATCACAGACTTTGTCTTTTGTTCGTGTGTGTGTGTGTGTGTGTGTGTGTGTGTGTGTGTGTGAATGCATGCATGTGTGTATGGGGTCAGTGTGATATATATACATTTGCTCCATTGCCACACCCCATGCACACATCTGTGGTAGGGTGTGCTTCCATATTATGGCCAAAAGGGTACATCAGCTCTCTTGCTCCATTGTTCTTCTGCCAGGATTTATTTGAGTTGTAGTCTCTTACTGATCTCAGAGCTTAACTTTTTTTCCTGATCTTCTGAGGTTCTAGGGTTTCTGCTCCGCTCTGGGACTGTGGTGACAGATGTCTTCCCATTCCCAACTGCTTACATGGGTCCTGGGAATGAACTGAAGTTATGTCACAGGCTCCTTAGGCCCTTGTACTTGCAAAGGGAGTGCTCTTAACTGCTGATCCATCTTATCAGCACACCATAGATTTATGAGAGCTGCATAAATCATTGTGATAATTAACATTATGGACATTACATATGAAAGTTTGGCATTAAGCTGATTTTGATCCTGTTTTTCTTCTCAAAATATATAATGCTATTAGTATACCCTAAAATACATGTCTACAAATAGTATTTGGAAAGCTGGGGAGATGGTTTAAGAATAAAGTGAGACATCACAACCAGAGACATTCTTTCCCCGCCAAAAGAGATGACTGCTGCCCCCAGGATGCATAATCTTCAACCTCATAGGGAATACCTGCTGAGGAGGGTCCCTCAGTGGAATGCGGGATGGGACAAAGGAAAAGAGGGCATCAACACATGATGTATCCATACAGATTATGTTAATAATAATAATAATTATAAATAGTAATAATGAAAGAAGAACACAACAGGACAATAACAATTGTAAATTTAAAAATAAATAAAAAATAATGCTAACTTGCCTTCTTCCTTTCAAAATTGTGTCCCTTATTTCTTTTGCCTGTCTTATTGCTTGAGCTAGGACTTCCAGTACTATGTTGAAGAACAGAAGTGAGAGTGGACACCTGTTTATTGTTCCTGATCTCAATGGGAATTTCTCCAGTCTCTCTACATTAAGTATTATTTGGGCTATAGGTGCTTAATATATAGCCATGATTATGTTGAGATATAAACCGACCATGTCTCTTCTCTCCAATGTTTTGATCATGAAGTGATATTGTATTTTGTCAAAGGCTTTTTCTGTGTCTATTGAAATGATCAGGTAGTTTTTATGTTTAGCCTTGTTTATGTGGTGTATTACATTGACAGATTTCCATATGTTGAACCGCCCCTGGGATGAAGCCCACTTGATCAAAGTAGATAATGGATTTGATGTATTGTTGAATTCGGTTTGCCAGGATTTTGTTCAGGATCTTTGCAGTGAAGTTCATCAGGGAAATAGGCCTGCAGCTTTCTTTTCTTGTGACATCTCTGCCTGGTTTTGGTATTAGGGTGATAATAGCCTCATAGAAGTAGTTGGGGAGCTTTCCCTCTTCACCAATTGTGTAGCACAGTTTGAGAAAGATTGATTTCATTTCTTTCATGAAGGTTTGGTAGAATTCAGTTGAGAATCCCTCTGGTCCTGGACTCTTCTTTTTGGGGAGGCTTTGTATTACCTTTTCAATTTTGATGTGTATGATAGGTTTGTTTAGATTAATCTGCTCTGAGTTTAGCTTTGGTAGATGGTATGTGTCTAGGAATTTATCCATTTCCTCCATATTATCCAGTTTTGTGGAGTAGAAGTTTTGAAATAAGTTCTGATGCTTCTCCAAATTTTGCTTATGTCTGTTATGATTTCTCCTTTTTCATTTCTAATTTTATTAATTTGAAGCACCACTTTTTTCACTTGATCAAATTGGTCAGGGGTTTGTCAATCTTGTTTATTTTTTTCAAAGAGCCAACTCTTTGTTTCACCAATTTTCTCAATTGTTTTCTTAGTTTCCAGTTCATTAATTTCTGCTCTGATCTTAATTATTTCTTTCCATCTGGAGCTCATTGGGTTGGATTCTTCTTGATTTTCCAATGCCTTTAGTTGGATGGTTAGGTTATTGATTTGGGATCTCTCTGTCTTTATTATGAAGGCATTTAGTGTTATGAATTTCCCCTGAGGACCATCTTTATTACGTCCCATAAATCTTGGTACAATGTGTTCTCATTATCATTCATTTTTAGAAATTTATCAATTTCAGGTGTTATTTTGTCCACTACCCATTTGTTTTTTTTTTTTTTTTTTTTTTTTTTTGAAAATGTACTGTTCAGTTTCCAGGAGCCGTTAGAATTTTTGGTAGATATTTCACTGTTAATTTCTAGAATTATAGAATTATATCATTGTGATCTGACGTCATGCAGGGGATTATGTAAATCTTCCTAAATAGATGGAGACAGGCTTTGTGACCCAGTATATGATCTATTTTAGAAAAGTTCTGTGTGCTGCTGAGAAGAATGTATAGTCCATGGATTTGGCATGGAATGTTCTGTAGATATCTGTTAGGTCTAAATGTTCTAAAGTTTTGTTGAGCTCTTTCACTTTGATGTTGAGTTTCTGTTTGGATGATCTACGTATTGCTGATAATGGCGTATTCAAGTCCCCAACTATGATGGTGTTGGTGGTTATTTCTGATTTATTATTGAGTAGGTTTTGTTATATGAATTGTGGTACACTCTGTTTGGTGCATACGGATTAATAGTTGTGATATCCTCTTGTTTTGTTCTCTTGATCAGTAGGAAGTGACCTTCTTTGTCTTTTTTGACTATTTTGGTTTGAAGTCTATTTTATCCAATACTAATATGGCTATACCTGTTTGTTCCTTATTCCCATTTGCTTGGAATATCATTTTCCACCCTTTCACCCTTAGAAAGTGTCTGTCTATAGTCTGATGTGATTGGATTTCAGATTCCCAGATCCCAAGTAAAAAGCTGGATTCTGTGGAGGGCTTCTGCAATCCCAGCATGCTTATAGATGGTGGCAGGCAGGGGTAGAAGATGTGTCTGGAAGCTTGCAAGACAGATAGCCTGGCATGCGCAGAAGTGAATATTTATCAGTGAGACTATGCCTCAAATGAGGTGGAAGACAACTGCTAATGTCTAAAATTTGTTGTCTGACCTCCATACATGTCATGTTATGTGTGCACCCACACTCACACACATGAACACACGAACATACACAGCATGCACACACACAAAATGTATGAAAAAAATCTGTTAATAACACTAAGGTCTGGAAACAGTTAAAATATCACTCAACAGTAGAATACAAAAGCAAACTTTAGTATATTCAAAATGATGAATTATAGATTCAAGGAAATAGCTCAGTGTAAGAATATGAAGGACACTGGATGCAGCTCATGGATATAATATTGTGCAAAACAAGTCAACACAAAAGATGGCTTATGGGGTGAAATTTCACCTATCTCAACTTTAGGAGCAGATATATGCTAGTCATAATCTTAGAAGTGGAACATTTGGGGGCAAAAGTTTTGTAAATTTTAGAGATCATAAAGACAGTGCTGAGCATCTAGTAACATTTACTTCAGAGACCACAGTGTTATAAGTTACTTCCTCATTGCTGAGATAAAATACCTGCCAGTGCATCTTATGGAAAGAAAGGGTTGGTTTGGGGCATATAGTTTCAAGGAGAAGTCTATTATGGAAGGCAGGATCAGGAAGTCAGGGTCACATCATCATATCAACAAGGAGTAGGTAAAGAAAGAGAGTGAGGAATACTCAGCTAGATTTCTCCTTTCCTTATAGTCAAGGAACCCAGTCTATGTATTGTGTACAGCCAGGGTGGGTCCCCACCCTCAACTAATCTATATAGAAAATTCTTCATTCATTATCGGAGATTTGTTTCTATGGTGAGTTTAAATCTTGTCAAATTGAAAATATGCATACACACACGCTCACATGAAATAAAGAAATCCAGAAAATCAGCAAAGAGAGAAAAAAGAAGAGAGAAAACTAAATATTAACCATTACAGCAGCATATAGCATAAAATAGTTCATAAATATTCATATAGGAGTTGTAGAAGTTAAGGTCTTAATTGAATAACTTATAAATTAATTATGTCAGAGTGCCTGACTTCATAATTCTATTTTAGAGGGGGAAATTCTATGGATTTGTGCTACTCTTATGATATTTTAAAAACCTAACTAGTGGGCAATTCCAAACAGCATGGTACATGTTCCCCATGACCAAATCTGCAGGGATTAGCCCAACAGTGTTTTCAGCATTACTGTAATTTACTTGGATGATTAACAGGAAATTTAATCTATTTTTATTCAGATTCACAATAGTTAAGTACCTTTAGGTTTCACTTCTAAAGAGGAAGTACAACTAAAACATTGTTTTAATTTAAAAAAAACATTGAGTTATCTTTATTAATATCATTATTGCTTGTCTTACATGGATTTCTAATCTACATTTAAGCTTTTTTATTTGGGAGAGAGGAAGAGGCAGAGAATGAGACAGAGAGAAAGAGAGAGAGAGAGAGTGCCAGAGACAGAGAGAGAATGGACATGTCAGGGCCTCCAGCCACTGTAAACAAACTCCAGAAGCATGCACAACCTTGTGCATCTGACTTACATGGGTCCTGGGGAATGGAACCTGGTTCATTAGGTTTCACAGGCAAGCACATTAAGTGCTAAGTCGTTTCTCCATTCCTCTAACCTACATTTAGGCTACAACAAATATTGCTATTTAATCTATTTAAATAAAACAAATTTTCTATTGAAGGCTATGCTTTTATGAAAGTAATGACTATTATGTGCACTCTTATGTGCTTTTTCTGTCATGCATTGAGTGCACAGATCTTTGAGCTACACAGGGTCAGCATTTCCTTTAGAGTTGTGGTTTGAGAAGTACTTTTATTTTGATAACTGCTTCCAACTCTTCCCTCCCTTTTCTCACAAAGTCCTTGACTGTGTTTTATTTATTTTGTTTATTTAAGAGACAGAGAGAAATAAAGAGGGATAGAGAGAAAAAGAGAGAGAGAGATTGACACACAGAGAAAGAATAAGTGTGGCAGGACCTCTATTCACTGTAAAGGAACCCAAAATATATGTGCCACCTTATGGCTTATGTGGGTACTGGGGAATAGAACCCATGTACTTAGGATTCACAGGCAAGCACCTTAACACGTAAGTCATCTTTCTAGCCTCTTTAACTGTATTTTAATGATTTACATTTAGAGAGTATGATATTCATTTCCACAGACCAAAGATTTCCAATCAAAGTCAACTACTTTCTCCATTAACTCTTTTTATTGACATTATCTTTTACTTTCAGAAAGCTGTCTTTGTTGTTGCTTGTTTATTTGGTCAGATAATTTATGTATTTATTTTTGTGTTGCTCATGTTAAAACCCACTGTCTTGCCTTTACTGGGAAAACAATGTACCAATTAAGCTCACTTCCTTGACAATTTACAGATGTTGGGGTGATATATGCACACTCCAAAAACAATAACAATATCACACACAGAGAGAAACAGGCAAATGCATATTTGGTGAGGGAACAATAACACTATGTTTTGAAAGATAAATTATGAAAGAATAAGAACAGTGACAAATAGAAGACAATAGTATATAAAAATGGAGTGAAGCCTTGAAGCATGAAATGGCATTCTAGTTGTAGAACCATAGTGTGATATTTCTCTTGTATAACAAATATAGCAGAGGCATGGGAAGACTAATGCCATAAAGATACAGATGACCAAAATTAAAATGGAAGTACAAAACAAAATGGGAAGAGCATACTTATAGATGTGAGTCATTCCTCCTTCATTCTGTCCCTTCTTTCCTCCATCTCACAGCCCAGCTTTTCCCTACAAATATGTAGATTTTCAATATATTTTTGAATTAATATTACAATTCTTACTTTATACTGGTGATTTGAAAAAAATATATATTTTTAATACTTGGGATAGAGCCTAGTTCCTCATATAGGCTGAGCAAATACTCTCCCACTAAAGTCTTTGACCTATGCATTAGGTCTTTGGTGCAAGTCATGCGTTTATCTTTTTTTTCAAAATAATGAATTAATATGTAAAATATTTGTTAAAGTGTTCAATGGTCTCCCAGAGGACAAAATATCTATTAGTACCACTTTCTTGGCATAATAACTTAGAGATAAAGATATGAATTTTAAGATGAGGCATATTGGACACAAATCCATGAATTGATCCAGTCAAATTATGTGAATTGAAACCAAAGCTGTAACCACTTTCAGGTAGTAAATATCATGAGTAAATATCTCCTTTATTACCGAAAGAAAACGATAGAATTTTAATGATGTATATGAAGTTCTGATACCCACTATGTGGCTATGCTACTCTTGTCAAACAGGGCCTTGCCCTTGAACTGGGATGTGATGAGCAGTGCCTACTGGGCACTGTGCAATCCCATACTGGCAGCAGATGGAGAAGAGCTACACTTCTACAACAATGGAAACAGCTAAGCATGACCTGTGCTTCAGTGGAGGATCCCCTGTCAATGTTCCTGAAGGTATGGAAAGAAACATCTCCCATTTTCTTTATGTGTGAATGGCTGAAATGGATTCTTAAGTGAAAGGTTTCTCCTCCTAAATCCTTTTAAGTGTGTCCTTGTTCCTAGAAGACTGCATGAAAATTGCTCCCAGCACCAGCCACACATTTCAAAGTGCAATATCCAGTGAGCCCTTTGGAGCCTGCTTAATAATGTGCCAATGTGTGTTGACAGGAGGCCAATATAGGTGATATATTGATTATAGTCCTGCTGAAATATGAACTTCCTGCCTAGCCAAGTGTCTTCAAATAGAAATGTAGCAGCTCTGCCTGGGCCAATCAGCAGATGCAGGGATTTGACTTATTCAGTTATCGCCCAGTGATGATATTAATGAAATAAATGAAGGTGCTGATTAAATTAACCCCCCTTTTGGCTTTGCCTTTGTGCAAAGCAATGAGTGTCCAAGGGCCAGTGGCCATTCCTGTAAAAACTGGTAAGGAACAGTGGCAAGGACAGTGGTGATCAAAGTGTGCAGAGACACTGTATAAAACATGGTTTATATCCTAGGCTTCAAAATATCATGGCTAAAAAGAGGAACAGAAAAAATACAGAATAAATGACCTTGTCATTTATACAGACTGCCATTCCCATGCTTGAAGACTTTTTAAACCTCTAAGGTCTTAATCTTATACCCAGCATATTCTAGTCTTCCCCACTGAAGGACAGGTGGTGAGTACACAAGAAATAAGAGCTAAATAGTGCCCTAACACACACCACACATGTGTAGTAGTGAGAGAAAACACTACAGGTTATTCTCTTGCCAAAAGTTAGAATATGTTTGTTACTTTAAAGTAATAAGGGGATTTTGGAAGATGCATTTTTTTAATTTTACACCATCACATTATCATATATGTTTGATATCTTAAATACAAACAATATCACTGGAATTTTCAGAGGTGCTATTGGGACTGAACAGAAATAATAATGTGGATATGATTCAGTAAGAGGATGATGATAGAGCAAGGTATTAACACTGACTTTACAGCTAATCCGTGTTAGCTGCCTATAGTTAGTGATTGTTCACTACTAACTAATCTTCCTCAACCTACACTTTTGTTCAGTACTAATTAGCATAGGCCCTCATACTATCTTTTATACCCTACCTGTTCATTGAGAAATTGTCCTCCAAGATGACTATTTTCTTTTTCTTTTTTTTTTTTTTGGTTTTTCGAGGAAGGGTCTCACTCTGGCCCAGAATGACCTGGAATTCACTATGGACTCTCAGGGTGGCTTTGAACTCGTGGCGATCCTCCTACCTCTGCCTCCCTAGTGCTAGGATTAAAGGCGTGTGCCGGGCTGGAGAGATGGCTTAGCTGTTAAGCGCTTGCCTGTGAAGCCTAAGGACCCCAGTTCGAGGCTGGATTTCCCCAGGACCCATGTTAACCAGATGCACAAGGGGGCGCACACGTCTGGAGTTTGTTCGCAGTGGCTGGAGGCCCTGGCGCGCCCATTCTCTCTCTCACTCTCTATCTGCCTCTTTCTCTCTCTGTCACTCTCAAATAAATAAATTAAAATAAACAAAAAAAATTTTTAAAAAAATAATAAAGGTGTGTGCCATCACTCCCGGCCAAGATGACTATTTTCCTAAAACTTGTAGTTCTACCCTCTTGAGAGACACTTATCAAGGAAACATTTTATAAGACAACAAGGGCATTCTCTATGTTGACATACTTGACACTATCTGGAGGACATGTTTAATGAAGTAACAACCTAATGGCTTCTTTAAAATAGTATATCAGGAGACTGTATGAACTTAACGTCACACAAGGTGTTAGGAATCCTTGCAGTTTCATATACTTGTGACTATCCTCACATGCAAATTACTTGGGCTATATTTATGTTTTAATTGAAAACTTTATTGTATGAACATATTGCATACTGTTCATATTCCTATTGTTATCCTCTTATGTCCTCTCTTTTATAACTCCATTCCACTGAGGACCTTCCTTGGGAGGTTGTTGGTATATACTGTGAAGTCATGAATAGAACAGTTAGTTTCTGGGTTGGGAGTCATTGCCTCAGGATGTTCCTTCCCATGTTGTGACTCTTACATTTTTTCCACTTCCTCTTTGCAATCTTTCCTGAGCTTTAGAGGGTGCATTATACGTTTTCTTGAGCTTCAAACTCTCAGCAGCCCCTGATTTTCTGCCTTGATATCTTCAACACTGATATATTATCTTCACCAAATTGCCCTCCAAATATTTATTCCCACATATTAGCACCGGTTTAATTTTAGTAATATAGGTTTCTTTTTCTATCCCAACGCTACAAGGCTCAGGGACCATTGTGGGAGAGGTGGATGGAAAAAATGTTAAAGGATGGGAAGGAATGCTTTGGAATACTGTCTTCCAAGTACAAAGTGATGGTAGTTTTCATGACCACACAGCTGATGTCATTACTTGCACAAGGTTGGCATACTATTTGTCCCAGTGACTGGTTGTTGTAGATAATGGAAAAGGGCAAAATAATAAAAAAAAAAAGAGAGATTATACTTGAAGGGGAATAAATAGTAGGAAAGCAGAGGTGTTCAGTGGAAGGAGTTGGGGAGGGGGTATAAAGGAGGATGTCTGGAGGGGATTATATACGATTTTTAATAATATTTTATTTTAATTAAAATAAATGCATTGAAGCATGCATGGTATGGAACTTGCATGAATTGTGACTTTAATTGGGTATTGGTGAACTTGGCCTTTGGCATATCAAGAGAATGGTTTGGATGATATTTTAAACCAAGAGTAGATACGACTAGATAACAATGATCATGGAAACATAAATTTATCTTAGTAAGGCTTTAAGATTCATAAACTCATTTCCCTTGACTTTTATTTTTTAATGTATACATGTGTGTGTATGTCTTTATATGTATGTGGTGCATTATGGGACTTTGTGTGCAGGCATGCATGTATGTAAGAATTGTTCAGAAGACAATCCTGGATATTATCTTCAGGAGAACCAACTATCATATTTTTCAGACAATGTCTCTCACTGGCCTGGAGTTCACCATTATGCTTGACTGGATGTGGGCAATTTCATATGGGTTCTAGTTATCAAAATCAGGTCCTCATGCTTGCAAGACAAGCATTTTATTCCCTGAGCCATCTTCCCAGACCCTCTTTGGGCTTCCTTTAGGCAACATGTGCAAAACTTGTAGAATAAATTGTTAGTTCCCTGTACTCTAGTTGGCTATTGTCATGGGACCTGTATAAACAACATTTTATTTTTTTTTGAGGTAGGGTCTCACTCTAGCTCAGGTTGACTTGGAATTCATTATGTAGTCTCAGGGTGGCCTCAAACTCATGGTGATCCTCCTACCTCTGCCTCCCAAGTTTTGGGATTCAAGGTGTGAGCCACCACACCCAGCTTTGCATAAACAAAATTATTTAGTAAACTATGACTGAATTTGTGAAGAGAACTATTTACCAAAACCCTATACTGAAATTCTAGTGTTCAAAAGCAATTAAAATTATTATTGCTGCTTTGCATTCACATTGCTGTGCCTCATTTACAAGAACTTAACAATTATAAGTGTGTAAATGGGCATTTTAATTTGCCTTTTCTTTCCACAGCCTGTGAAGTGCATCAGTGTTATTGGCCTCACTATGTAAACATCTGAATCAATTAAGAGCAGGAGAGAGTTTCAATTTATTTTTGACTTTGGAAGAACAGTTCCCAGGTAACAAGAGGTCAATTTAAAAGTGTGAAGGATGGATTTAGAAGATTGCTAAGAAAGAAACAGAAATAAATATTGTTCCTGGCAAGTGAAGATAAGGCCCATTTCACATTAAACTGATTCTTAAAAACTGAAGCTCCCTTTCCTACTAATAAGAGAGTAATCCACTTGTTCATACAATGTGCTTTGATACTGAGACATGTATCCAAATGCTAATACTGGCAATTATTGACTGTGTAATTCTGGTAAGGTTCTCAATTTCATTGGGTCTCAAATATAAAACACAGGTAATAATAATGCTTTTGGTTGTTGTGAATAGTGGACTCCTGTTTTCAACTTATCAGGTTTATGCACTAATATAAAAAATAATTAATAGCATTTATAGTTAGGATAGTTGTCATCACTACTTATTGTTTATTAGGAGTTAAGCTTTCACTTATAACCCTGCATCCCCTGGGCAACAGCCAGGGCAGTGCTTTTTTCCTTCTGAAGTCCCTTGGCTCCTGTATGCATGTGTAATTTGAAAACACTATAGAAGATAAATAGCTTCTCGGGTTAGGCGTCCTGTCTCAAGATAATTTTCCTGCCAGAGGGATGGCTTGGCACTTTTACTGGGGGTCTTCAGAGTACTAGATACATCACAGACCAAGCAGCACCTTCCTTTTCATTTATGCTGACCAATCAAGGACCCTGAGCTTCCAAGGTTCCCCCATTTGGGACAGGTTGATTTTCTAGCTTTCAATTCCCCTCCTCACTAAGTTTGTACTGTGTGCTTCTCCCCTTTACCTTGTAACAAATTTTACTCTTCATTAATTTTCTTTATATTTATTAATTAGAAACTTTTTTGTATGGAGAAATCCTGTATTTGTCCCATTCCCCTCCTCCCCACCCCATTCCATTGAACGCAATACTCAGTGGGGTTACCAGCGTTCACAATGGGGTTATGGGCAATGAACATCCCAGTAGGCAGTCACTGTTGCAGTGGGGAATGCCTCTGGATACTCCTTCCTTCCCTGAGACTCTCAAAGCAGAAATATAGAACTTGCTGATAGCTGAACACTAAAATAGACTTATACACTTTATTCCTTTTAAACTTTTCCTGCATTTTAATTCTTTAATTGGCAGACAAAATAAACCCAATACCCCTAGATGGTATTAGCTTGGCCCTACTCTCGTTATAACAGAGTACTTTGCCTCCCCACCTCCAGGGAGATTTGGAGGCTCTATAACCCTATGCTTTCTTGGCTCAAGAAGGAATGACACATCACTTCCCAGGAGTCAGAACCAATGCTCTGCTAGTTGGCTTCCTACTTGTGAAGCTTCACTTCAGATATAGGCTATCCCCCTAAAAAAAGCAATGCTGAGACCATCTGCTCCTTCACAGGATGGAGTCATTGCTTCTCTATGCCCTACCATGGGGTACAGGCAATAAAACATATCTTACCATGACTGCATCCTAGGTGCTCTAGCAAATGGACTCAGTGACTCTAGGTTAATGCCCCTTTGCTCCATCCCCATGTCCAGAGTCACCATGGTGTGGTTTATCATCCTCTAAAACCAATGCTGACAGCTGTCTGCTGTTGGTTCCTACTTTATGAGGCTTGAGTATCCAGAGCCCACTTTCCTTGCTGAAGCCATACCAGTGATGCCACTTCCTACCAGGGTCAGGGTCAGGGTCAGGGTCAGAATTACAGCTGTATCCCAGCCCCCTCTGAGCTCTAACTACTGAGCTGTAGTTCAGTAACAGAACTCATTCCAGAGAGAGAGAGAGAGAGAGAGAGAGAGAGAGAGAGAGAGAGCACCTCAGTCTCAAGTATCAGGTGTTCCATCTGTTACCCAATACATTGAGGTCAGTCATCCTGATCCATCCCACCCTGGACCCCTGGGCCACAGACCACAGTGCTACTAATGACGTCTGCATGCAAGTAAGACTCATAACCAAGAAAAATCTATCAACTAAGACACCCTGACATGAGAAAGTCCGGAAAGAAAGTTGTGCTTGTTCTGATGATCTATGCAACTACGTGTTGTCACACCCTCCTGAAGCCTGGAACACTGAGGCATTCTTGGTAAACACTGGTGATAATGAATAAACTATCAGGGAGATAAAATCACTGGATCCATATGGAATAGAAATCTCTTCACCAGCCAAGTTGAACTTTCATTCCATCTTTAAGGGTTCTACCCCTTTATAAAACCTCAGAAAAATAATTGTGCACTAAATTGCCAGATGGCAATTTAAAGACATATGAAGGAATCCCTGATGAGTAAAAAGCTAATTTGTGATGACATGTAGAAACCTGAAATATGAAACAGATAGAAGGAACCCTATTAGAAGATGGAGTTTCTAGGATAAAAGTTGGCAAACCAAAAGAAGGCTTCAGGCTGGGCAGGAAAGGATAAGGAAGGCATTCGCTGAATGTAAAGGATCTATAAAAACCTACATCATAAAACTATCATTCTTCCTAAACAGAAAATAATTCAATCAAAATCTTTAAGTTTAAAAAACTTAGAATATGAATAATTAAATGAATGTTTGTCTGAGATAAAAAGGAGGAAACCAAGAGCATTTGAAAGAAATGTCATAATTGTCTCAGATACAAGAGCAAAATTACAAATAAGAATATAAGGCGATACACTGGAAGTGTAAATGCAAGTTGAAAGGATAAATGAAAATATTCAAAGGATACATAACATTAATGTAGATGGTATATAAGAATTGGAGGTGTTACCACAGAGACGTGCACATGAAATAAAAATATCTGGATAAGAACAGCTTCTCATACACATGTAATTTAAATGCACATGTAACTGATTGTATGCATTTAAGTAGTATAATTGTTATTTAAATTTATAATGTACACAATAGTATCCATGACATGTACAGTGAGTTACAGTGTTTGCTGCTGTTAGTAGGAGCACAAATAGTTTTATAAAATTATAAAATTATAAAATGCATAGGCCATAAAAGTGAAAATCAATTACCTAGCCTTCTGCAAAAAAAGAGCAAATTGTAAATGAATAAAATAAAAAAATAACATGAAAGCAAATTTTGTAAAACATCCTAACGGCAGGATAGCAGTAAAATATTTCAAAATAGTTAATAATGGTAGCATACAAAGAACATGCTGATCTAGAAATAGAATATGATTGATACATCATTCCAACCAGTCATTTGTATT
This sequence comes from Jaculus jaculus, assembly GCF_020740685.1. Taxonomy (NCBI): domain Eukaryota; kingdom Metazoa; phylum Chordata; class Mammalia; order Rodentia; family Dipodidae; genus Jaculus; species Jaculus jaculus. The sequence continues at coordinate 26,728,351 of NC_059106.1, forward strand.
CTCTAGCATTAACTGCTATTCTAGGTTTCTAACCAAAGGGATGGATTGTCCAGTGTTTTGTTGTATGTAAGTGGAGCCATTCTTTATACAGCATTTTTACACCACACTGCATTTGCTTAGCTGCTTTTGTGAGCATTTATTCTTTATTTTTTATTTAGTGACTATGTGGGAATCATGGTAATTACAGAGAACTTTCATCTTATATTTTACTTATTTACATAATTCCAAGTTTAGAGTATTGTTATGGATAACTGTGGCTTTGTTTTCTTTATCCTGAGCACGGTGGCATGAGAGTTGTGGGTCTCTGAATGGTGGGACCTAGTGATTAGACATTAGATTATGGGGAGGCATCCTCAGAAGCAATGAAGGGTGGCTTTTGGTATATATTACTCCTTCTGAATTTTATTTGCTTATTTTGTATTTTGGCTGATATACTATTTAGTGTCAAGTATTTTGCTATAAAAGCAGAAAATGGAGTGAGATAGGAATTGTGAAAAGTGCTGCTACTGGCACACATGTCTTTTGGTGAACATGTGACCTCATACTGCTGGAATGCACTGAGAGTTGGGGCATACTTAGGATGAAATTCCGGATGACAGAAGGCTCTGACAATACTTTTCAGAAGAACTTTAAGGCAAACATCCTCCACTAGTTTATTGGAGTTCTCACAACTTCCTGGTCTTGCCCTCTCATCTTTCTACCTATGTGGGGGTAGGTGTCAATAATAGCTTGACCAGACTTTTCCTGGTATCCTTCCTATGACTAAGGACATTGGTACCTTCCCACATTTTGAAGTGTTATTTTAATTTTATTCATATTGAAGTCATAGTTACTGGCACATTTTCAATTTGATTTTCATATTTTTTATGAAAAAAAGCATAAGAATTATTTTTGAAATTACTTTACAAACTACTGACAAGTACTTTTATTGCCCATGATAGCATATGAAATTCAACAACTTGAATAGCAGTCTAGCTAATCAGTGGCTGGGATTTTTCAGCCTTAATATTATTTAGTGATCCTATGTTATTCATTTTAACAAAATTAAAATCTTCATTTTGTTTTCCCATGGTTCATGTTAATTTAAAGCAATTCATTAGATTATGGTCACATGAGTATTTCCTTTAATATGTGTAATCAATTTATCATCTAATCCTCATTCACATTTATATCTGCAATGCAGTGGAAATATTTTTCTCTATTGTATAAGGTAGGGAGTACATTTCTCCCCATACAAAGTATCTTCTGTTTTAGAATTATTTTCTTAAGAAATATCAATTGATATTCTGAACTATAGTGGGGCATATTGTTACATACTGGGGATTGAATATTTCCACTTTATCTTCTTTTCATCCCCACAGTTAATCGTGTTTAATGGGGTATGTCTATATTACAAATTTATAAAATGCAGCCATGTGCTGCAAAACAAGATGTTGCTCAATGAAAGTTGTCATATACTACAGTGATCCCATGATTCTAAATTCCATTTCCATCATGACTGTTTGCCCTAACCACCAACACTGTGTGTTAATAGTGAGGGAATAGACACAGTGTCAAAGGGAACAGAAGACTTTAAAATAGCCTCAATTCTAAGAACAGCGCATTTATTTTTTACAAAGGCACAAAACAACTCAACAGATAAGAGTTTAAATAAATGGGACATGGGACATTTAACATCAAAACAGACTATGACTTAAGTTTCATATGACAAAATAGATGAACTCAAAATGAATGATTTGGGAGATTTAAAATTATAAAATTAAAAAAATGGAGAATGTCTTATAAATCTATGGCTCAGTAAAAATTTTCAGATTTGCCAAAACAGTAACTCATAATTGTGATATTTATGCTACAGATTTATAATGTGTTTCATTTGGAATAACTGGAAAAGGGACATACAGAGTCATGGTATAACTTCTTACATTTGTACATGAACATGCAATTATGTCAAAAACATTAACAAAAAAAAGTACCTTAGTATGGTGGTTTATATTTGTATTCTTAGCATTTTAGAGAGTAAGGCGGAAAACAGTGACTTTGTAGAAAGCATGGGCTACATAGAGAAATCCTGTCAGCAGACAGAAAGCAAAGATGGAAGGAACAAAGGAATTAAAGAAGAGGATAGAGAGAGCAAGAGAGAAGAGGGATAGAGAGATGGAAGTAGTGAAGAACAAAAGAAACTTACATATTGAAAATGGATAACTTCTAAGCCAACAGGGTCTTAGGAGGCCTGCTCAGTGGGAGAGACCTAATATCTGGTACTAAAAGCCGTGTCAGAATCCAACTGTGAGGAAACACACAGACTTCAGAGAGAAGCCCCCACTGCTCTCCGGAGAAAGAGAGTGGAATTGTGCATGTGCACGTGCATGCACACACACACACACACATGTCTCTGAAGTGTGCATACTCCCCTTTAACTCAAACTGCTCTCACATTTGTTTAGAGAATCTGCTAAAAAAAAAAAAATGATGGCAAAGAAAACATAGGAGAACAGGATCTATCAATAAGAAAAAAATTAGCCAACTGCCCACTATGAGATGTGCCACTTCTACTACATCTGCTAGGGCCCAGAAAAAAATTTCAGGGGAAGTGGCAACATGAATACTGCTCTTACTGCTAGCCTGACAACCAGCCCCAGGGGGTTGATGACAAACATGGTGATCAATAAAAATCTATCAGAAAAGAAATCCAGAGGTTACAGAGAACTGAACACTATGTCAAACTGCCAACAGGCCTGCCATGGCTCAGGAAACATTGAGGAAGAGGGGCTGGAATGATTGCAAGAACCAGAGGTTGGATAGGAATACTCTGAGACAAAGTCCCCAGCTACCCCACAGGGACTGACAGATGCTTTCATTGACTGTACAGTGAATATGATGACCCCACTAAGAAGGGCCTTCAGGATAACAGGAGCAGGGATGTGGGGATAAAAGAGAATAATCTGTTATAATAAATATAAAATAAAATTAGTATTATAAATAAATAAAATAAAAAAATAATATTTTCTCATTCCTGATATGATCGAATTAAGAAACTGAACTTGGGCTGGGGAAATGGCTTAGCAGTTAAAGCATCTGCCTTTGAAGCCTAAGGACCCAATTTTGATTACCCAGGGACCAAGTAAGCCAGATACACAAGGGGATTCATGCATTTGGAGTTTGTTTGCAGTGGCTGGAGACCCTAGAGTGCCCATTCTCTTTCTCTCTGGAAACTCTCAGGAAAGTGAATTTGTCTCCCATGTATCAAAAATTATTGACAACTCAGTCCCCAGAGTTCTAGGTGGGGATAAGAACAACGGGTGTCAGACTGTTTGGCTACTTCAGCTCTGAAGTTCACTGCATTTCACATATTAAATAGGAACCGTAACAATCCCCTCCATAGTAAAGCCTGAGTTAGCTGTGAAACCTGAAACTACTGATGTAGTTCAACTTCTGAGAGCAAATATCATTAAAACATGAACACAGTGTGATGCAACACAATCAGTTACTAAATTTTTGCATCATGTATTATTTTTCCTTATTCTTTTTGGCTATATATCTTTAGATAATTGTGCCATAATAATGATTGATGAGATAATTATTACCTTTGAACCTGAACCTATTTTGGTTAATATTACTGCTAATTGTATTGGCAGGGTTTTTGTCATTATAGTTATATAATTATAATATTCAATTTTATGAAATCCAATGTTCAGGTACCCATCATTCAAAGACACTGAACATGTGAAGCTGTGCAGTTCTTGGTGAAAGATATTCTGACTGTGAAGATTGGGAAATTGCTTGTGGAGTACTCAGTGCTGTGGGACCTGTGATTGTGTATGACGACGTGTGTGCTTCTGTGTTACTGCTTAAAAATTACACTCAGTCATTTTACCCAAGATGTGTATGGTGTACAGTTGTGGGTTCATTTATATACATTGCTTGTTACCATTCTGAGGAAATATGGTTACACGTACAGTGATATAAGGAATTATTTTAACGAATTAATGGCAAATGCAACATGAATGTTTTGGATAACTTTTCTCTCTGAAATTTAATGGAAATAAGTAAAAAGCTCTTATAAGTATCTTAAAGACATTGCTATCTTTTATTTATTTGAAGCAGAAAGAGAACAGCAAGAAAGAGACCAATAGACAGAAAGTGAGTATGCAGACATCAGGGCATCTTGCAAATGTAAATCATCTCCAGATACATGCATCACTTTGTACATCTGGCTTTGTAATAATTTCTGTGGAATAGAACCCAGGGCATCAGTCATTACTAGCAAGTACCTTAATCACTGAGCCATGTCTCAGCCAGCCAATGACAATATATTTCATATATCATATAACAATAGGAATTGTGGTAGAGTTTAGTGCCTGATTGCTTGGTTATCAGGCGCACAGCACTGGATTTAGCATAAAACAATACACATATATTTATAAGGGTGTTTATGTATATTTATAATTAAATACACACATATATGCATGCTAGAATATAGTATATAATATTATATGTTATAAGATGATATATGTATATACATATGTGGATATAATTAACATAGGACAAAAACTCAAAGAGAAAGCAGGAATGGTCCCAAAGACCAAATATTAATGCATATTAGTTGTATTTGTGTGTTAATTAACCCAGGCACAAATAAACTTCAGCCTATTCAGTTGATTAAAATTTCTCATCAGATAGTTTAGATGGATCTTTCTAATATTTTAATTCTTTTCTATTTATTAAGATTTTAATGACTAATCCTTTGCTGTTCATTGTGATTTCACAATGACTGATTTCTGGTCATAGTTTGATAGTTTAATCTATATTATTATAGCTCATCCTCCAAGTCTAATCTTATTTCCACACTGTTTCAAAGTTATGAGTTCCTAATACAAGTAGTATTAGCTAGTGAGGGTTTCCTGCATTTTTCTCTTACACACTCTAATTGGAAGGCTTGGAGGATAATATTAGTCTTCTGTTATTAGTATATTCTTACAAGATTACTTGCCTGTGTGCCTGTAGGTGGACAAGGTATAATACACATACAGTAAATCCCAAAGAAGGGTGTGGAAGCCATGCCATCAGTGGTTGGGAACAGACATCATCAGCTGAGAAGAACTCTGGTGTTTGAGAGCTGTAAGCATCAGCTCAGCAGGTGTGTCAGCCTCTGGAGCCACATATTTACTGTTTTACAATCTGAAAGCTTACATATCAGCAGAGTACTTGGTATATACAGCTGCATCCTTTCTGGAGAGCGATTAACAAGTAGCTGCTCTTAAAAACATAAAGGCATGTGAGTCTTTGCCTGTAGACATCTTTGGAGTTCCCCTACTCTCAACACTTAGGCATCCTGAGTATGAGTTGAAGTGTCCAAGGAAGATAGGAATATCTGCCAAGTCTAAATCGTGCAAAGCTAAATGTGTTCCCTGGGATGCCAAGAGGGGAGGCTACTAGACTGAAGATATGTCAGCAAGACATGTTCAATGCATGCTTGGTACTAGCCAAAGTCATAGAAAAGATAAGAGTTCACATATCCAACTGACCCACCTGTCCCCCTGTGTATAACTGAGTGGATTAAATCTAAGAGTTGAAAATAAAGAAACATAGATGAAAAAGTAATTAAAATGGGTGAGTATATCGAAAATACAGATAAAAATCAGCAAAATAGAACAAAACAAACAGCAAGAAATTGAGATTTTGAAATGTAAAAACTAGTAGTAATGTTGAACAACAACAAAAAACTCAAACAAATAACACAGTGGAAGGTGTCATCAACAGATTTAACCAATGGGAGAGAGAGTACTATGGATGAAGGAAAAAAGCTGAGGAAACTATATTCAACATCAAAAATGAAAGGCATGAATTTACCAGCCCAATCACTACATTATGTTCTGGAGACAAATCCTAGACATTCATGAGGTACACAAAGAGCCAAGATAAATGAATAAGCAATTATCTATTCAATGAAATCATTGCAGAAATTTTTTGTAAATCTAGGGAAAGAATTAGACATCACAACACAACAGGTATTTATAAGTCCAAATAGACATGACCAGGCTAGAGCCACATCACAAAATATCATGATCAGGATATCAAATATACAAAGCAAAGAAACAGAATGAAAAAAAAATATAAGGGAAGAATGCCAACTCACCTGCAAAATTAAATACATCAGAATTAAATCAGGTCTCTTGTGAGAAACTCTAAAAGTTGACAAAGCCTAAATGGTATATTTAAAACCCTGAAAGTAAACAATCTCAACTAGTATTGATAGATCCAGCAATTATATAATTCAAAATTGCTAGATTAATATGAACATTTAACACAAACTAAGGAAAATAAATTGGCAGAGATGTTCATGATCATACAGTACAAAAGAAGAAACGTACAGGTAATCTTTGTACAGAGTACAAGAGAATAAATCTCATGACAGGATTGCATAAATGAGTGAGAAGAAGGAGCTATTATATTCAGTGCACTGAACCAGCAAATTTCTAATACTAATAGCATAAAAAAGACTAAACCATAACCTAACTAATTAGAAAAACTGCTAACAATGTTCCATAAATTAGTAAATATCTCTCAATAACCACCTTCAGTGCAAATTAGGCATATTCATAAAGATAAATACTCCATGTTTTCTCTAATAATCAGAATCTATATTTAAATACAAGACTCAGTATATGGGACATGACTGTGGATAGAATATTCTGAAAGCAGAAAGGGGAAGAAGAGGTGTAAAGGCAAGGAAAGAGGGGAAGGGAGCATAATGGAACATCCACACGTAAAAGCTGGAGAGTTTATTTGAAGATAGCAAAGGACATGCAAGAGTGAAGGATTTGAAAGGAGAGTTGGGATGATATAATAATGATATACTGTGTGAAACTGTCACTTTGAAACCTATTTGTATGCTAACCAAATAATTTTTTAAACAAAATATTTAAAAAAATTATAACTTGCAAACATTTGGACATCACTTACTGAAATGGCTCTCATGCATAAGTAATGGTAGTCAAATTCATCGCCTTCCCTTGAGCTGGGTATGACCCACTTTTTGAAGTTTAGTGAGTTGCTATAATTCTGTGTCGACCTCAATTGAAGATAGGTTTATTTTTTCTAACACCAAAGGCAGGGTTTGGTCACCTGACACACTTTTCCAGTTCTCTACCTCTTTACCTTTTGCTAAATAGGTGCGGCAAGTAGTATGACCTACTTGATTCATCCTACCGACTTCTAGAAAGTGCTGGGGCTGTTGATGTGCCGCTATGGCCTCTTCTCAGTGACATTATTTAATCAAGTTTGTCAAGTCTACTTGCTCTAAAGTGACATATTAAAATGCCTCCTGGGGCGTTTGTCTGGGTGATGAGCTGTGCCCTGGTGCAGGCTCTGTTTCAGATCCCCACACTTTGCCGTGATTGGAATGTTAGATGGAACCCCCTCCATCCACAAAGGTTCCTGCTTTTTCATACTTCATCCCTAGCTGATGATATTGTTCGGGAAGGCTGTGGAACCTTGAGGAGGTAGATCCTTGCTGGAGGATTTGAGTCAGGGGTTGTTCCCTGAGGTCTCTCTCTACTGGATGGGGATGGCTCTACTGTTTTCCCTTCATGACGCTCTCTACGGTCTCGAATTGCAATCTGAATCAAACCCTCAGCAGGAGAAAGTCGCTGATATACCAGTACAGTTCTACCCACCTGCTCCTTAAGGTGTCTGCGGGCTTGGCTCTCCATTTCCGTAGTCTGCTGCTCTCTTCTACAAGTCATGTCGATGGGCTTTGGTGAATGAGCTCACCTGATTTCACCTGAGCAATACTTCTGAAGTTAGCTTTTCTCCCCAGGCCATGCTTTTTTCAGAAAGTCGTGGTAATGGTGTGAATAAAGTGGCACATGTTAGATAAAGGTTACAAAGGTATCTGTTAATACAATTTCCTGGTCACCTGGCCGCCCAAGAATTAGTGCAACTGTCTTCTCATTCTGAATTATATTTTCTTTCCCACCGAGCTGCTATAAAATAATTAAGGCTTGCAAAGAATATTTGGTGATATTCCTGAATCTTATAAATTATTTGAATTTATTTCTATAGCTTGAAAAGTTAGAGTGAAGTATTAATATTCACTTGCACTTTACAATTTAAGAAAGTAATAATTGAGTTTGAAGCTCTTCAAAGTAAAAAGGACTGAATTTAAATCTAGAGCAAGATACAGAAAATGGGCTTGCTATCTTCATATTATCTCCAACAGATCAAAATATCTTTATAAGAACGCTGGAAAATCATGAAGACTTTTTTTCCTCAAATAAAAATGATTTGCAATATCCTTTGTTAATAATCCAAAATTTATTCATTCCATGCAATCCTTCTAAAGTGCAGTCTTTATTGATTTATTTAATAAAAACTAAACAAAAGAACACATTAATCAGTTCAGTATTGGCCAATGGTTATTCCATCCTTATTTAACCCATAAAACTTTCAGTTTCTTATTAGTAGAGAAGAATAATTTTAAATGAGAAAAATAGATATGCAAAAGGATACACACACCTGCAAGGAAACCTTTGCAAAATTGATCTCAGTTGTGGATGTATTAGAATTTTCTTTACCAAATATAATGCATTTTATCTGTTATATTTATTTTTAAAATTTTATCTTTTTATTTACTTGAGGAGAGAAAGAGGAAGGGAGGGAGAGAATGGGCATGGGAGAGTCTCTAGGAACTGAAAATAAACTCCACACATATTTGTCACCTTAGGTGTCTGGCTTTCATGTGTACTGGGGAATTGAACTTGGTCCTTAGGCTTCACAGGCAACTGCCTTAACCACTAAGCCATCTTTTCAGTTGTGTTATGTTTATTTTTATTAATTATTACATTTTTTATATTGCATTTTACTGCACAACAAAAAATACTTTAAAAAATGTGAAGCGTGGACTAGTCTTTCACATTTATTTGTCGTAAATTTGTTTATCACTCATCACATTCCTGTGAGTTTGAGGCCACTTGAAACTACATAGTGAATTCCAGGTCAGTCTGGATTAGAGCAAGAACCTACCTCAAAAAATAAATAATAAAAATAAAGCAAATTAACAAAAATGACCATATTATTATAATTTTTTAAACAAAATTTATTTAGATCATGTAAATAAACATTTTCTTGCATTCATTAATTACAATGCTTTTGGATTACTTGTTTTTCTTTTTTGTTAAGGTAGCGTCTCACTCTAGCCTAGGTTGACATGGCAACTCATTCTCTAGTCCTAGGAAGGTCTTGAACTCACAGAGATCCACCTACCTATGTCTCCCAAGTGCTGGGATTAAGGTCTTGAGCCACCACACCCAGTTTATTATAATGCTTTAGCAACATTTTTTTTTGGTCTTTGGTTTCTTAACACCTATTTGAATAATATGAACTTGCCATTTACTAATCCAACCTGGCTGTGTATCATATTTGAAAATTTGTCTCAGTAAAGAATCTGGTTGTTTAGACTCAGGCATAAGCATTGAGACTGCACACAGGAGGCAGTTGTATTCTATCATAAAGTTAAAGTCATATATTTACTATTGTAGTAAATGTCAGATATGTAATTATAGGCAAAGAATGCACAAAGTTTAGTTTTAATTCATTTTCTAATTGTTACCAGAAATTTATGAAATTTAATGTATAGAACATACATTGAAATTTTGATATCATCTTTATTGTGTATTATGTGATTTATATTTATGACATCAATGAGGTTAAGAATTATTTAAATATATTTTTAATATTTTTGTTAAAATATCTTATGGCTAGCCATATTCTGTTTTCTAGTATTCTTGTGATATAAGTATATATAAATATGGATACATAATAAATAAAAAACATTACTTGACCACCTATAAAACTTAATTAATCTTAAGATATGTTCAATTATATATTACTTTTTTGCAAATTTATGTCTGCCTAGAAATAACACTAGTGTCAGAAATCACAAATAAAGATTTAAAACAACTTACTTCCACTTGAATATAGATTTCTTTCCATATATTTAGAAAATATAAATAACTTCAATTGCTAATTGAGTATTTGGTACTCCCAAGGGCTTTCTTGATGGAATTAGTGTTGATATTTGTAAACACTGATTTTCTCTACCAACATAAACTTCCCATTCCAAAATTAACCTTGAGTTATGGATTCTCTGCTCTTATAAGAAATTTCCAAAATAGAAAACATAACCATGTGTGGTGGCACACACCCTTAATCCCAGTACTTGGGAGGCAGAGGTAAGAGGTAACCCAGAGTTCAAGGCCACCCTGAGACTACATAGTAAATTTCAGGTCAGCCTGAGCTAGAGTGAGACTCCCTGGAAAAAAAAAGAAAACAAAATCAATGACAACAAAAAAAGGAATTTCTCATGGTCTAACATACTTAGCAACATATAACCTGTTGTGATGCCCACACAAGTGTAATAGTGGCACACAGCCACGGTGGGGAACAAATGCTCTTGATTTGGCTAACTGATCCCCTCAGTGGTACGGAACCCATAGCTGGAGCTGGGAAACAAGTCAGAACCATACCCAAACATAATCCCACTCTCCACTATCAAGCTACCACCAGTCGTGGGCTACAAGAGGGCCTCCAACTATTAAATTCTCTATTAAAAAAAAAGAAAGGGTTATTTCATTTGTCCTGGTGCTAACTTACTCTCAGTTGGAGAATCTGCTTCTCTTTTTCAGATACATGTAGATCCTAAGGAGAGAGCCATCCCATCATACCTCAAAAGAGCCCCGGCTGAAACTAAGAAAAATTGGTGAAACAAGCAAGGGTGCTGTTTTCCTGGTGAACTGGGTACCAGTGAAGGAAATCAACACAGAGAAAAATCAACTCCTACCAAATCAGAGATCCAGATACCCAGAGGCCCCCAACACCTCATCACTGAAGCAGACCAAAAATGAATCCAACATGTCTCAAGAAAATTTTGCTGAAGAAGGGATGGAAAGAATGTCAGAGCCACATGTTGGGTCATGATATGCAGAGACATTTATCCTACCCATAACTGTGGGCTAATTCCACAATCCATGACCCATTTGCCTCAACGAGGAGGGGCTATGGGGAGGGGGTAGGTCATGGAGGAGCCTAATAACGGTACCAAACTGACTGTATTTGCTGAATACAAAACTAATTAATAAAAAAAATAAAAACAGGAATTTCCACTCCAACATTTATTATTACCACTTTTTTTAATGAAATGTTAACTTACAAAAATATCAGCTCCAAAGTAATTATCATGCATGTTTTGATGAGGAGGTATAATGGATATGATTCTATTGCAAAAATCAAAGGAAGCTTAAGCTATGGCTGACTTGGGTTCAAATTAACAGTCGCACAGAATGAGCTGCAAGAGGAAGCTCGGGTAACCTCATTAATCAAAACCATCTCTGTCTAACACCCTTCAGTGCCTCTCTTAAATAACATGGGCTCTCTAATGCTTATCACGAAATTGGATAATTCAAAAGCATTGGGATGACATCTGTAACAAATAGGCTCACTGAGCAATGTATATCTTAGTCCCAAAGAAGACAAAAGATTGCAACTCTCAAATTAAGTAGAGTGAACTAAAGGAAATTAAAGTGGTGTTTCTGCAAGGTTGCAATAGGTGCATTCTATTGTCACCCATTCTTCTTCATGCCCTCTCAGAAGGTTGGTGATATCTGTTTGTGGACAAGCACTGAAAGCTGTCTTTGGAGTAGATGGGTAGAAAACAAATCCAAGTGTATTCCTTCTTGCCTTATAAAAAAATCACCTCAAAAGTTTCCTAAGGAACTAGAATTCGCTGCTGTGATGAACATTGACCAGAAGCAACTACGGGGAAGAATGGGTTTATTTACAAATTCCACGGTATTGTTGGTACCTAGGAGTGGTGTCATTTGCTGCTAGACAAATGTGCCTTTGGTCTTTTGGAGCTGATTTTCAAGATTGTAGAAGGATTTGAAACCATGGCCTAATAGATGCCTTGCAGTTCTGTAAGTATAGCTTGATGGAATATTCTGGTCAGAGTTGAAAGACCTGAATGCAATAAGAACTAAGGATTGTGAGGTTTGGCTTATGCTGGTAAAAAAGAACTTTGCTTGGATTGGGCTAGAAGTAGTTTGCGTGAGAACCTTGCTCTCATGCCTGTGTCTTGAGAAGTTGTGCAGGGTTGCTTGCCTAGAAACAGACTGGTGTTAACAGAGGGTTATGAAACAGAAAAAAATGAATTTTTGGGGTGAACTGCTTCCCATTCAGTTGTAACTGAAAAATTACAACCTTTGCAGTTGGGTCAGCTGTCTTGCACTGGGACAATGGGAAGAGTGCAGACTCTTTTGAAGGGGCCTGAGTGTTCAAGGAGTGTCCTGTTCTTCAAAGTCTGCTTTACCTCCCCCCTCCATTAACAAATTGGCTCCCTACCTTGCATTGTGGAGTATAAGAAATGCAGGAAATAGAGGATCATTACATTTGCAATGTGGTCTTGTGCTTTGGAAATGGCCACAGGCAGTGTGAAATAGGTTTGCTGGATGCCTGCATGGAGACCCCATGGGGCCATGAGGATGACCCATGGCTTGCAGTGGTGACCCAGTGGAGATGTCATGATACGAGATAGCTGCAAAGGAATGCAGCTAGTCCCAGATGAAGTTTTCCAGGACTGTGAGTAGCCTTGCTGGAGGGGAGGAATTAGAATTCCAGAGACTTATTGCTGAGTAGAATTATAGGAGTTGGAGAATTGTTGCTGGCTGGAGTTGTTGGTCTTGAGCTACAGAGTTTAATGTTTTCCCTGGTTGTTTTAAATCTTTTATTTCTTGGTTGGTTATTTCTTTGCTATGCCCAAATGCCATCTTTTGTAGTGTGTTTATTGTTTATTCTGCGCCATTATGGGTTTGGGGGGGATTTTTTAAAGATCTTGGGTTATGGGGCTGTTTCACATTAGGATTTATAAAAAATGTGGAGACCTTGAAAGTTGGCCTGAATGCACATTTTACATCATGGATGGTTAACAGTTTATGGGGCCCATTGTCAGAATGTGGTGGTTTGACTCAGGTGTCCCCCATAAACTTGGGTATTCTGAGTGTTGGGTTCCCAGCTGATGGAGATTTGGAAATTAATATCTCCTGGTGGGAGTGTATTGTTAAGGGAGGGGTTATGCATGTTATAGCCAGCTTCCACTTGCCAGTGTTTGGCACACTCTCCTGTTCCTGTTATCTACCTTATGTGGGCCAATGGGTGTTGTTCAATCTCTGCTCATGCCATCATTTTTTCCTGCCATCATGGAGTTTCCCCTCAAGTCTGAAAGCCAAAATAAATCCTTTTTCCTCTAAAGGCTGCTCTTGGTCAGGTGATTTCTGCCAGAAATGTGAACCTTAACTCCATTGAGACAACTGTTGTCCACCTTATGTTGGCCACAGGTGATGTACACACTCTCTTCATGTCATTGTTTTACCCTGCCATCATAGAACTTCCCCTCGAATATTTTTTTTTCAAACATCTGCTCTTGGTCTGGTGATTTCTGCCAGCAATGCAAACCTGACTGCAGCACAGGGGAAGTGTCATTAAGGTGGGAGAAGCTGGCTTAATCCACCATACATCCACAGCTCCACCACCCAAAGACTCTACTGGGTGGGGACCCAGAGAAAACTTAATTACAAATACCTGAGGCAATGGGGACATTACATTCAAAACACCATAGCATTTTAAAAATATGTTTCGCATTTACATTGTTGAAATTGTACTATTAGGTAAATGTATTTAAGATGCTGTAAATTCTTTTTCATAAATATCAGCACTAATTGTACTAAACTGTGTTCACAAAGCAACAAACTGTTTGAACTTCAACATTCACAGAATTTGTTATTCAAGTTTTTTTTTTTTTTTTTTTTTGAAGAAAGTGTAAAAGCAAGTGTTGCAGTGAGTTTTCCTGATAGATAATACCTGGCCAAGAACAACTTGCCTGAAGAAAGATATATTTTGGCTTACACACTTGAAAGAAAGATCCTTGATGACAGGGGGAAAAGATAGCATTAGCAGAAAGAAGCTGGATATCACCTCCTGGCCAACATCAGGCAGACAACAGCTGCAGGAGAGTGTATCATATACGGCAAGGGGGGGGTGATGGCTAAAGCACCCAGGAGCCCACCACCAACAATACACCTGATATAGGAGCTCCAGTTCCCAAATTGTCACCAGCTATGGACTTATTCAGAACACATAGTTTATGGGGGACTCCTGAATCAAACCACCACATTACCCCCTAGCCCGCATAAGCTTATAACTTTATCCATGACGTAAAATTCAATGCATTCAGTCCAACTTTAAAAGTCTCCATAGTTTTTGTTACACCCAATTATGTTAAAACATTCCCATAGTCTAAGGTATTTTAACTGAGCCATAATATCAATCAATAAATAAATAAAACAATGGCATAGAATAAACATTCATACTGCAAAAGATGTCACTGGACATAACAAAGAAATATTAAACCAAAAAAAAAAAATAATAGGGCCAACATCAACCTCTGTACCTTCAAGTCTGACAACTCTAACCAGTTATAAGCTTTGGGACTTCCAATTCTGCCACTCCAGCTTGGCTGCTCATAGCCACAGAAACACTTCATCTGGTGTCGGGAGCGCTCCTTGGCAGCCATCCCATAGTCCTGGCATCTCTTTTGGGTCTCCATTGTAACCCACAGTTCATCATGGCTTTATCAGGTCTCCATGCAGGTAATCCAACAAGCCTGCTTTACAATTTTCAATAACCTTCTCCTACATTTGTTATACTCCATACTGTCAGGTGGACTACCAAATTGTTAATCCAGAAAGAAATAGAGCAGACTTTGAAGAGCAGGAAAAATCCTTCAGCATTTAGGCCTCTTCAAAAGTCTACATTTTCCTGCTTTCCCAATTCAGGACAACTTGCTCAACTTAATGGTTGTAAGCTCTGAAACAATTATTGTTTAATGGACAGAAGTTTTGGTCCAAAGACTTTATTACTTTCTTTTTTTTTTTCTGTGACATATCCTTCTGTTCATTCCAGTCCATTTCTATGAAATGCAACCCTGCACAAGTTCTCAGGACACAGACAGGCAGAACATAGTAAGCTTCTCACACAAACTGCTTCTATACCAGTTCTGACAAAGTTCTTTCTCAGGCTCATAAGCAAAATGTCACTGTCCATATTTTTTCCTGCATTCAGATCTTTCAACTCTGACCAGAGTAGTCCATCAAGCTGTACTCACAGAATTGCAACTCATCTCTTATGCCAAGGTTTCAAACCCTTCCACATCCCTTCTGCAAATAAGTTCCATAAGATCAAAGTCACAGAATCAGGTTTCTAGCTGCAACAACTCTATTCCTGGTACCAATTTACTGTTGCAGTTAGCTTGATGTTGCTCACAGAAGACACATGACCAAAACCAACTTGTTGCAAGACAGGATTCATTTTGGTTTATAGATTGGAGAAGAAGCTCCATGATGACAGTGGGAAAATGATGGCAAGAGCAGAAGCTGGACATCACCTCCTAGTCAACATTATGTAGACAACAGCAGCATGAGAGTGTGTCAAACACTGGCAAGGGGAAGCTGGCTATGACACCCATTAGCCTGCCCCCAGCAATGCACTCCTTCTAGGAGGTTCTATTTTCAAAATTTCTACCAGCTGGGGACCTTAGCATTCAGAACACATAAGTTTATGGAGGACACCTGAATCAAACCACCACAGCAAGGGCCTCATTTTCCTTCAGAAATACTAGTGTAGATACCATCTTAATTGAATGATATCAACAACAGCAAAGCAAGACTTGAGATCTCAGCAGAATATCTCTTGATTTAATCATCTTAGAAGCTGGGTATATGAGAGTTTGTAATCCTGAAGCAAAATACCACTGAGTTCATAAGAGGATTCCATCCATGGATGTACACTTTCTTAGCTTCTGACATATAGGGACATCTTATGGAAACAACAGCTGATATCAGCTCAAGAATAACATCTCAGAATCTTACAGGGGCCTGTATCTAACTCTTTTACTCTGGTTAAGTTTTAAAGCATGTAAAGGCAGATTACAATCAGAATATGAGCGCACTGTTTGTCTGTGATCCAGACACCTAAAGTCACTGAGCTTCTTATTTTTTATTTATGAAAAATATGAGGGGATCTTATGTTGCCCCACAGGATCATTAATTACAAGTAAACTAAAATCTCAGCTCACTGAAGATATTCTCTGACTAGCTTATTAATGGATACCATTTTCCTTTGCAGTACTTCTTCATATTAGTTTTTGCTTTAATTTCTATAAAATTTTTCACAATTTGATTCAATGGAAACCAAGTTATTATGTTCACAGACTTCAGTGTCAAAGACCCTACCAAGTTTGGGATTGTAACATTATCATGTCTTTTGCCCCAGAAAGGATCCACATAATTTTGAGTTGAGTATATAACCTTGGCTTGAGAATTTCCTTTCCTTTTATCCCCTACATGTGTCCTGTGGCAGAACCTTAATATGCACCTAAAAACCATCAATGCAGTAAGATTCATATTCACTATGACATTTACCAACTTCATCTAAAATATTTAATTATGAAGAGAAAAATGAAGGTAAGTGGTATTAACTTTGAAAAGCAGATATTCTGCTTAGGTCAGCAAACATAGAGCCACAAAAGAGGTCTGTTCAGTTTTTAAAATGTAACTTATAAAATGGTAAGCATTCAAATGCAGCTATTATACATTTATATATGGAATTACTAATGAAAAAAAAATGTTATGGGTTGGGAGATGGATCATGCAGCAAAGTGCTTATCCATAAGCATTAGGACCTAAATTCAGATCCACAATACCCATGCATAAACCAGGCATATGATACACCTACAATACCAGCATTGAGGAAGTAGAGACAGGAAGATCCTCGGGAATTGCTGGCTACATAGTCCAAATGAATCAATAACACTTAGGCTCACTGAGATTTTGTGGAAAAAAATAGGGCAAAGAGCAATAGAGCATGACTCTTCACATTGGCCTCTGATGTCCATGTGCATTCACATATCAGTGTATGTCACACACAGAAATGTCATATATACACACATACACACAAACACGTATATATGTGAATATTCACAGTACCCATATAATCAAACAACAATGTACTGTACATTGAAGGCATCTAATGTTTTTAGTAGTGGCTCTAATCTAACTGAGTATGAACTCATTATCTGACAAGCTTTCATATTTTCTCACCTTTCAAAGCCTTTTTTTTCACATTTTCTATGCATCAAAAATTTGGCAGGAAGCCGGGTGTTGTGGCACACACCTTTAATACTAGCACTCAGGAGGCAGAAGTAAGAGGATCACCGTGAGATCGAGGCCAGTCTGAGACTACATAGTGAATTCCAGGTCAGCCTGGGCCAGAATGAGACCCTATCTCGCTTAAAACCAAAACAACAACAAAATTAGTAGCAAGTGTCACCCTTGTGCTCCTTTTCTACATGTAATTATATTTTAAAATGTCCTGCACAATGTGGAAGAAGTGCAGCCTCCATCTCCAGGAGAATTTCAGACCTCAGTGCAGACTGGGGAGGGTACAGAAGGCTCAGTGTGACAGGATGGGGAGAGGGAACAAAGTGTGACCTAAGCAAGCTAGAATCACCAGGCTTGACTTACTCTTCCTTTCCATGAGAGGAAATCCACTTCTGCTACTCTAATATATATTTTTCTTTCTCCTTAGACCATGTCACCCCACTTGATAAATAAATTTAATTCACAATTATTGTGGCCGAGTTTGGATAGCTGCTGCAAAAACAATAACAATCCAGATTGTTTCAACCTACTACAAACTTAACAATGCTTTTCCTTAAATTAATTGATTAGATTGATTAATTAATAATTCCATCCTTTAGTACCAAGGAGGCACTCATCCAAATATCCAACATCACAGCAAGGACAGTCAGTACTATTGGCTATGCACTTCTTTACATCTGTCACAAAGCACTTCTTCAGACTTAGGATGAAATAGCCCAATCCCATCTGGCACTACTTTTCTGTACTGCACAAAATGTTATTTGTACTGTTCTATCTGAATGATAAAAGCAATCTATATATTATGATTCTAAAGCATTTGTTTAATTACTTAATTAGAGCATGGAGAACTGCAGTTGTTAGATGACGATTAGGCAAAAAGACAAAAGCGTGAGAAAGCAAGGATGCTAAGGAAAATATTCTCTCATGGAAAGTCCTCATTCCTTGTGATTATTTTCTTTTTGGCCACATGATTTATTTCCATGTAAGAGAACTGACATGACTCTGGTTGCATCAATGAACAAATAAAACTTCTGGGATATTAAAGCCTCAGTTAAAAACTTGCAGCTTATGTGGCATGGTCCTAGGTGAGATATCTACAATCTAAAGGTTTAGGAAGTGTCAAAGGTAAGATTTGGAAAGGGAATAATAGTTCACTAACAAACTATAGACCCATGTTCACAGTCAGAGAAATTATTTTCAGTAGTTTAGGTAAAAGCTATGATGTGAACAGAACTGTTCAGGACACATGGAGACACTATATTTACCCATGATTAGGGCATCAAAGAGTGTTGTCAACTTTGCTTGGAGAGATGGCTCAGTTGGTAAGGCACTCACCTGAAAAGTCTAATCTCATGGGTTAAATTCCCCAGTACCCACCTAAAACCAGATGTGTAAAGTGATGATTAACAAATTGGCACCCTACCTGGTATTGTGGAGTATAAGAAATGCAGGAAAGAGGGTCATTGAGTTTGCAACACAGTATTGTGTTTTGGAAATGGCCATGGGCAGTGTGAAGCAGGATTGCCAATGTATCCATGAGGATGAATGATGGATTGAAGTAGAGATGCCAAGACCATGGGATGGCTGCTGAGGAAAGCTGCGAGCAATGGATGAAGTTTTCTAGGACTGTGAGTAGCCTAGCTGGAGGGGCAGAATTGGAGTACCAGAGATTTGTTGCCAGTTAGAATGATCAGGCTTGGAGACTTGTCACTGGCTACAGTTGTTGGTCTTGGAGCTACAGAATTCAGTGTTTGCCCTGTTTAAATCATGTATTGCTTATTTCTTTCCTATGCCCAATGCAATGTTTTGCAGTGTGAACATTTATTCTGTGCCATTATGGGTTTGTTGAGGTTATTTTTTTGGTATTATGGCTCAGTTAAAAGATCTTGGATTATTGGTATATATGAATACCACTGGAATTGTTAAAAACTATGGGGACTTTTAAAGTTAGATGATTGCATTGTGTTTTCCATCATGTATGGTTATCAGTTTTGGGGGGCCAGGGACGGAATGTAGTGGTTTGATTCAGGTGTCCCCCATAAACTTAGGTATTCTGAATGCTAGGTTTCCATCTGAAGGATATTTGGGAATTAACACCTCCAGGAGGCAGTGTATTGTTGGGGGTGGTCTTATGGGTGTTATAGTCAGTTCCCCCTTGCTTGTGTTTGGCACACTCTCCTGTTCCTGTTATCTACCTGATGATGATTGAGGGGGTGATGTCCACCCTCTGCTCATGCCATTGTTTTCCGCTGCCATTGTAGAGCTTCCCCTTGAGCCTGAAAGCCAAAATAAACCTCTTTTCCCACAAGCTGCTCTTGGTTGGATGATTTCTATCAGCAATAAGAACCTGACTGCAACAAGTTGTCTGGCCAGTATCATCTCAATATATCATAATTTCCACCATAATGGGTAATTTTATCATCATTTATTTAATATCATTAAGTGTTGATAGTGTCAAATGCAATTGAAAATACATTAAAATTACACAACAGAAATCTAATGTGTAGACTTCATAAGATACCAATTTTTAAAACTTACTATCAAAAAGAAGCATATATTTCACTCTATACTCTGAAATTTTCTGCCAAAAATTCATTATAGTCTAGGATTTTAGTGCTCTATCATTTGTGTATTGTCTGCTAATTATTCCTATTAATCATTTCTTTTGTATTATTATTATTTATTTATTTGACAGAGAAAGGGAGAGAGAGAGAGAGATTAGACATGCCAAGTCCTCCAGCCACTGTAAATGAACTCCAGCTGCATGCACTCCCTTGTGAATCTGGCTAATGTGGGAAATTGAACCTGGGTCCTTTGGCTTTACAGACAAACACCTTAATTGCTAAGCCATCCCTCCAGCCCCTGTTGATCATTTCTTAAGATTAACATATATTTTTATATATTCAGTGTACAGTAACAATATTAATACATTTTTTGTCTGGTTTGTCATTAATTAGGTAGGATGTGTAAAACCTTTGTATATTTTGTTTCATTCATCTTATAAAGGATCCACTATTTTGTGTTAATTTGCTAAGAATTCTAAACATCTGCAATAACATTTTTAATGTTTAAATTATTTATTTATTTATTTGCAAACACAAAGAGATAGAAGAGAGACAGACAGACAGACAGACTGAGTGAGCCAGGGCCTCTAGCCTCTGCAAACGAACCCTAATGCATGTGTCCCTTTTTGCATCTGGCTTTACATGGATACTGGGGAACTAAATGGCAGTCATGAGGCTTTGTATGCAAGCATCTTAACTGGTGAACCGTATCTCCAGGCCTGCAATAATACTTTTATGATGTAAAGTCAGTTATGGGAAAGTGTTTTTTTATTGAGTATGAAGTCAAATGAAGCTTGAAAATTGATTCAACTAAAGTATTCTCAACATACTTTGGGTTTTAAAATACAAACAGTAACAAAAACAATACATACTGAAAATTTGAACCTTTGCTCTAGCATGCTATTTCTGTTCAATTCAGTTAAATCACTCAAAGTTATTTGTTGGGTTCTTACTAAGTGCTTAAATAATGACTAACACAAACAAGAGCATACCCTGTGGAATTATATTCCTATCAGGGAAGATAATCCATGAATGAATGAATACTTCAGTCTATCAAAATAATATCATAGCATACACTTATACCTGATCATAATCACCAAGGTCTCAACTACACAAAACACCGTCTACAAGTAGAAACCAAGTGGTTCCCCAAATGCTTCACATATACTTTCAAGTCACAGTAACATGCAATGCATTCGCTCGTCATAACTTTTAATTGTGGGGTATTATTCCTCAGTGCTCATGAGCTCTTACATTAAAGGGAGAATTTGAGTAGTTTTTGGGATGCCACAGGTCTGAAGTAGGATTCACCTCAGTGTATTTATGTTTTTAAGTTTGAGACACATTGAGATTTAAAATATTTTACTCTGTAATTATATCTGGAAGCCTTCCATATAATTAACAACTGTGTTATTCACTTGGTTTCCATGTGTATTTTGAAAATAAAAAAAAATATTGAAGCATTATTCCGAATGAGAGCGGAGAAAGTCAGTAATTTAAGTATTGCTTTCATCAGATGAGAAGGGAGCAGGGATCGTGACTTTGAATGATCTTTTTGGCTACAGAAGGAGAGAAAATCAATGTAGCTGACTTTGGTTTGGCTACACATAATCCAATTTGTATTCCAAGAACAAATTTCTGTCTCATCTAGACAGGAATCAATTTCATCTTTACTTTTTTATAGCTAGTATTTTCATCTCTGTGTTCATTCATTTATTGTGAGCTACTGTTGCAAGGAGATGAATACAGGAATTACACGTTACTTTAGCCTCAAGGAACTGACAGTGAAATACAAGGGATACAATACATTTTCAGGTAACAATAGCAAGTGTTTGTGTACTATGATTACTTTAAGAGAGATGTTCATAAAATTCCAAGATATGGGGAGACTTATAGCTAGGAAAATGGAGAAAAATATGAACGATATGACCCATATTTGAATTATTCTAGAATCATTTTATAGATGCTTGACAGGAAAAATATAATGTATTTTTAAAAAGTATTTTATTTATTTATTTATTGGAGAGAAGCAGATAGGGAGAATGGATGTGCTAGGACCTCCCAGCACTGCAAATGAACTCCAGAAGCATGTGCCATTGTGCATCTGGCTTATGTGAGTCCTGTAGTCCTGTAGAATCAAACCTGGGTCCTTAGGCTTTGCAGGCAAATGCCTTAATGACTAAGCCATCTCTTTCACAGCAAAATAATATCTTAGTGGAGAGTTTTATTTTCAAAATATTTAAAATTTGGATGCATATTTAAAATGTCATGGGGAAGTAATATGATGGAGAATGGAATTTCAAAGGGGAAAGTGTGGGGGGGGGGTATTACCATGGGATTTTTTTTATAATCATGGAAAGTGTTAATAAAAATTAAAAAAAGAAAAACCAAAAACATAAAAATAAATAAATATTTTTGAATCAAAAAAGATTATAGTTTAAGTATTTTATTCTATTTATTTATGAGAGAGAGAGAGAGAAAGAGAGGAAAATTGGTGTGCCAGGGCCTCTAGTCCTTGCAAATGTACTCCAGATGCATGTGCCACCATGTGCTTCTGTTTTACGTGGGTACTGGAGAATTGAATCTGGTTCCTTAGGCATCATAGACAAGTGACTTAACCATTGGGTAATCTCTCCAGCCTGATGTTAAAGTTTTAGAACAGATGATGATTAGGTTAGAAAAGTAAAAAATTAAAAGAGCAATGGGAAAATTCAGAGATAATGATAGTCATTGTAATATGTTCAACTTTTAATATTCAGTTGGCTATAAAGATTGAACAATTCATATAAATCTCCCGTACTATTTCTTAAATAGCAAAAATGTTTTAAGCATATATAACCTTATGTTTCTGTATATGTTGGTATTTCTGTTTTTCAAATTTAATTTTACTTTTATGCTTGACAATGTCATATATGCTTACAGCATATTTTGATGATATTCAACCACTCTTATATTCATGCTCTCTTGGTCCCTTAGTACTTCTTATCGCCTAATTCCTTTCCTACTTTCATATCTTTTGTTGTGATTTACTGAGTTAGATTAAACTTGCTTGTATGACATTTGTGGTGTGTCATTTTCATGGATTATGGACAATTTACCAGTAGTTATACCACTGAAGAACATAGCTTTCGCTGCCTCAGCAACCACTAACTGCCAATAGCTCCTCTGGAAGCATAGGTGCATCATAACCTTCATCATCCACAATGGGATGGTAACAGGCTCAATCCTGTATCGAAAACCACATCTGCTGTGAGAGCATGAGTGTGACAACCATGTCATGTCTAGAAGATAGCATTTCACAGCATGCTTTCCTGTCCTCTGCCTCTTACACTTCTTACATTCTTCCTGCTTCCACAGTGTTCCCTGAGCCTTGGAGGGAGTGCTATAGATGTACCATTTAGACCTAGGGATGCTATAGTCGCTTTTTGTCAGCACTTTCATCAGGTCTATGCTCTGCGTTAGTCTCTGAGCAATGCATAAAGAGACTTCTAAGATTAAGGCAAAGAGCATCACTAAACCATAGGTAGTAACATAGATATTAAGTTTGATAATATGTTCTGTTCATTTAAGATGTGTGAATTTTATGGCACTAATCAATGAATTAATTAATTTGTTTCTTTATTAAGATGTAACATAGCTTATAAGAAGAATAACCCATTAATACTCGTCCTTTATAACATGATTATGTTATTTTTTTTTTCTTACCAGCTAGGATCTATGCTCACCATCAGAAGGAAATGCATTTGATTATTTTAGCAATTGGTTTCTAAGAGGATTCTGGATAACCACTGATTTTCAATACTATTAATACTGACACTGGTAGCTACACCTTACCATGCATTGTCCACATGTGGCAGGTTAGATGGTGTTGTACTTACCTTTTCATTCCTGGGACAAAACACCTGGCCAAAAGCAGTTGATGGAAGAAAAGGTTGCATTTTGGGTCATAGTCTCAAGGGGAAGCTTCATGATGGCAAGGGAAAGCATGGCTCAAGCAGAGGCTGAACCTCACCTCTGCCACATCAGGTCGAAAACAACAGCAGGAGAGTGAGCTGATCTTTGGCAAAGGGGAGCTGGCTATAACAACCCTAAGTCTGCCCCCAGAAACAAACATCATCCAGGAAGGCTCCGCTTCTCAAATTGTCACCAGCGAAGGACCAAGTATTCAAAACACATGAGTTTATTGGGGACATATGGGTTAAACCACCACAGATGGAGCCCAAAGAATTAAAAGTAGATACAATACAGTAGATACTACAGATAATTTTAACCTAACCTTGGATCAGTATAAAAATGTGTTCTGATCAGTGCAAATAGTGTCTGCAGTTGCCTTAGTGTAAATTGGCACATTATTTAACCAAGGATTACGTAAGGTAGCTTAGCTTTCACTTTCACAACTCTGACTTGAGAAGTAGATAGCATTTTAAAACTGACAGACAATGGAGAATGCTGGAAACCTAGAGGGGGTCAAATATATGGTTATAATTGCTAATTTCACTTACTAAAATGCTGCTACCTTTTCTAAACAGTTACCTTAATTTGGTGTTCCTGTCAGAGGTGACAGATTAGACTTCAATGCTTCCCATGTCATTGTACTAAGACTGGAGAGGGAGTGTGCCTGTGAGGAACTGAATTGGGTCTTAGAACAGGATCCAGAGAAGAGTCCTCACAGCTACATCTGTCAAGATACCTTTCCCTCTCTCCTCAATACTGTTTTACTTGAGTCAAATTTATGTTGATCAGCTTTATTTTCATTTCATTAAACACTTTTTTTTAAAAAATTTTCATTCTTGTTTGGGTGTTTTCTTTAAAAATTAACTATGTATGAATGTATTATTTAATTAATTTATTAATAAAACATTTCTTGTGGTCTATAATATTAATTTCTAGTTTCATTTTATCATGGAGAACTTACTCTGTGTGAAACCAATTATTTTAGATGTGTTGATGTTAATTTTATCTCTCTAGATAAAATTTACTATGGTGATTGTTTGGTGCACTTTTTCTTAACAGTATTTGTTACTTTAACTCAATAAATCTGATGGAATTGTATTAGGTGAAATAACAGCTTTGTTGAATTCTATATTTGGTCTAATGGCCAATTAGACTCTGCCTTCTTTTTCTCAAACTGTTCTTATGAACTGTATGTAACCAATATTTATTTTTGACTTTTAAAATATCTTCCACTTCCTTCCAGTCTTCTGGGTTTCACATGAAAAATCTTTTGTCATAAAGATGGTCTTGAGCATCTAACATAGTATCTCCCTTTCTGGCGGGTTTCAGAGATTCTTCTTTGCATGCAGTTTTCAAAATGTTTGAGTTGACATGTCATGGAATGTTTTAAATTGTATTTCTAGTGCAATATCACATAGATGAGGCTAAATTCTACTTTCTGCTTTTATTTCTAATGGACAAGTATGATAAGTAGTAATATATTATTTTAAAGTTTATTAAAATTGGAAATGTCTCTGTTTTACAGTCATTTTGTTTAAATACTTATCAGTTTTTGTTGATGTTTCCAAAGAACTAGAATGTGGTCTCTTTCATTTCTTCTAAATTTCCTATAAGTTATTTTTTTGATTCTACTGATGATCTTATTTTCCCCTCTTTAATAAGGATTAGCTTGTCATAATTCTCTTTAACATAGGATTTTAAGATATGAACTTCCTCTCAGAACTGCTTTTGCAGTACCTGACATATGTATGGGTTGTGTCTTCATTTACATCCATCTCAAAGTATTTTCTGATTTTATTTTTGTTTTTATAATATGAGTGTTTATATGTGTATTTATTTTGTGTGTGTGTTTGCATGTATGTGAGGGTACATGTTCACATTTGCAGTTACACATGGACAGGTGTGCATGGGAATGGGGAGACCAGAGGACAACATCAGGTTTCATTTCTCTAAAACATCATTTACCTTTCTTTGAAAAGGGGTTTCTCACTGTTTCAAACACTCATGAGTTAGACTATACTGGCTTGCAGTGTGTTTCAAGGATGCCTCCCCAGCTCAGGGATTGCATATGCACACCAACACTCCTGGCATTTTTACAGATTCTGCAGATAAACCTCATACCCTCATGCTTGCATGACAAGCACTTTACTGATTAAGCCATCTCCCTGCATCCTATATTTTTCTGTCTTTCTTGTACCAGTGACTCTTTAGAAAGGTGTGTTTAATATCCATGTTTGTAACTTTTATTTGATTTTCCCTTGATGCTGATTTATAGTTTCATTTCATGTTATACAGAATATAGTCTCATATTACTAGAATCCCTTTAATTTTAGTGGGTTTTTTTTTCATGACAATGTATCTTCTATTCTACCCAATGGGAAGAATTTATGGCTATTGTTGAAGACTTCAATGCCCTATTTTAAATACTGCATGAACAAGTTGGCCAAAGATCATAAAGAAAATAATTAGATTTAGTTTACATTGGCTTAATTCAGGTGAATAATAGAAATATTAGCCTTGCATAAATATATTCTTCTTTCTTCTTTAATGTTATTGTTTTGTATGCTATATATCACAAAACTACCACAACTTTAAAATGTTATATTATATTTGTATTCATTTTCTTATCCAGAAAGGTTTTAACTCCACTGCTCATGCACTCTTTCTCTTTGGTGATGGATATGTTACAGAGCTGAGTTATGTATTATATACTTATAATTTTATACAATTTATTTTAAACTCACCCAGGGAAGAAGGAGAAGCATTGAATATTCATTTATACTATTTTTTAAACAGTGATCTTTGCTAATGTTCTTGTCTAGTACAATTATTGTCTTGCTTCACTTGCTTTTAAATTAAAGCATGGTCTATAACATCTTATGTGAAATATATGAATTAGCAATCAATTCTTCTGGTTCTTGATTTTTGGACATAAAATGATTTTGATTTCCCATTTCAAATACACTTTTTCTGGATAAGAGAATCTTGGATCCAGGTTTTATAAACATACTGAGTATATTATCCTGCTGCTTACTAGCCTGCATTGTTTTTATTTAAAGTGAATGTTTTCATTTATTGGGTCGAGGCTTGATGGGGCTCACACCCAGGGCCATGCATCTGTCAAGCAAGTGCTCTATCAGCTCTGCCATGAAGCTGCATTCTCAACCCTTAAAAGATAGCTATTAATATTGTTGTAATTTTTTTCAGAGTGATATTTCATTTTTCTCAAGCTAGGAATAGTGATATATACTAGCTACACAGGAGGCTGAGGCATGAGGTTTGCAAGTTGGAAACCTTGCTTGAGAAACAGAGGGAGTTCAAATCCAACCTGGAAACTTTATTAAGAGCCTGTCTCAATATGTAGAAAAAATGTAAAGACTGAGAAAATAGTTCACTGATCTATCTACTCTTTTCACCCATAATCTCTCTCTCTCACATACACATGCACGTGCACACAAACATACATACTGCACATTTTTACTTGACTATGACTTTCAATACATTATTATGGTATGTCATGGATTTATTTGTATTTATCTGATATCCTTTACATATTGAATTAGGTATATTTCCTGGATATACGTATATGTATATGTATATGTATATGTATATGTATATGTATATGTATATGTATATGTATTCAATAACCTTGTGAGATTTTCAGCCATACTTCCTTCACCTAATACTTCTTCTGTTTTCTCTGACTCCCTTTGGTATTACCTGTGTCTATTTCTTCATGGTGCCCACCTATCTAAGGTTCCTCATTCCTATGGTTATTTGTTCTCATTCTTTCACAAATTGTATAAAGTGTCAGTGTATCTCCAGGTTTGCTAATGCCTTTCTTTGCTCACCAGATCTGCTGCTAACTCCATCCTTCATGAAGTTGCTTACAGTACTCTACACAGCCTTTGAACATGCAGGGCATCAGCAGTGACCATAATTTTTCCATCTCCTGCTGCCATGTGCTTCTGTTCTCCTATGCCCACATGAAGATCATCAGTGTCCCTAACCTTTGACATTGATGAGAACCAGCCTTTCTTTCATGATCTCTTTTTAATTGGTTCACTGAATTCTTCTTTAAATTTTAAGCATATATTTCTTCTTTGGGTTTCAGGCTTAGCTTGTTTGTATTCAGGTAAATAAACAAGGTAAGACTAATGTGGAAGCCTCCAATTTCTCATGGATTTATGAAAAGAAACTACATTTTAATTGGTCAGTTTTGCTTATTGTATGAATAATGATAATTTCAAACTCAAATTTTCTCAAAGATTTAATCATAGCTTAGAGGCTTAGGAAGGAGAGCAAAGAGTATGGAAGCTAGGAAGGGCTTCCTTGGAAGGAGGTCAAAGGACCCCAAAGGTTACATCTATGACCTATAGTAAATGTAATGACCTTTGATTTTCCCCTATAGCCCCAAGGACAATCCCACTTTTAGCCAAGAGAAAGCTATTCACTTTAGGGCCCCTCAACCTCTAAACTGCCTCACAAAAATCAAAAATACTTTTTTGATAAAGATAACTTCCTGTCATTTTGGCTTGTGCTTGTTAGGAAGTATCTAATCTCTAATGTAACACTGATGCTCTCATGTAGCTTAGGAAGTATCCGTTATTCCTCTGGTACAATTAATGTGCTCAAGTAGGATCAGTGGAGGAACCATAAGCCACTATAAACTAAGGTGTCCTAACCATGGTACTTTGCAAAAAGTTCCTCACCCATAAGTGAAAAGACTTTACAATTATGTCCTTGTTTACTTCTGTTACACCAGCATGTAATCTCTAGATAAAGTGCTTTAGATGTGAATTATTTCTTCTTGAATTTTCATAAGTTGGGCTTATAAAAAAACACACTAATTATTCCAAGCAAATGTTCAATGTGTAAGTTATCCAAGGATACACACAAAGAAAGAAGTCTATGAGATACACATTTAGGGCTGGAGATATGAATTAGTGGTTAAGGTGCTTGCTGGCGAAGCCTAAGGATCCAGGTTTGATTCCTCAGATTCCATGTAGGCCAGATGCACATGGTGGCACATGCATCTGGAATTTGTTTAAAGTGGCTAGAGGCCCTAGTATACTCCCTTCCTTCCTTCCTTCCTTCCTTCCTTCCTTCCTTCCTTCCTTCCTTCCTTCCTTCCTTCCTTCTTTATTCCTTTCTCTCTCTCTCTCTCTCTCTCTCTCTCTCTCTCTCTCTCTTTCTCTTTTATAAATAAGTAAAAATTTTTTTAAAATACATATGTTTTTCAATATTGTTCAGGCTTTTAACAATTTTGACTTTCACCCAAATGAAACTATTCTTCAAAAGAAGATACATCTTGACTGCTTTTGCTATATTTTGTCTAATTCCTTTCCCCAAAGTGTTGGAAATTTTGTCTTTTGCCCCATATTGACATATGAAATATCTTAAAAAATATGTCCAATTGGGGAAATATGATTTTTGAGACTATTTTTGGGGCAAGAAGTAATTCATTAAAATTTTTTGACTTATATTCTTTCTTCGGTTATATTCTGTGTACTTATAAATTATAGTCTTGCAATATGTGAAAGCATTTTGAACAATGATGGACAGCATATATAACAGTGGTCCAATAAAATATCACTGATACTGAAAGTCTTTATTGTTTTTAACATTATAGCTATCATAATGTCATAACACAACATATTACTCATATGTTCATGGTGATTCAAGACATGTTCAGATACACAGATTTTGATATGTTTGTATTACATAAATGGCATTGTGTTGCAATTACTTGTGGAATTCAGTACAATAACATGCTATATGGGTTGGAAGTCTAGGAGCTATGATTTCAACTAGAAAGTCTGCATGCTATATAATCTAGGTTTGTGTAAGTGCACTCTACGGTGTTTTCATAATGATCAAGCAACCTAGTGACACATTTCTATGTCCCACTTTTTAACAAATATCCCAGAAGCTATATAACACTTGGCCATTAATTTTCTATTCTCTGTCTTTGCTGTTTAAAAATACTATCGATGGCTGAGAATCTGACTTAGTAGTAGAACACCTGCCTACAATTTTTGAGACATGTGGCTTCTTTAGCACACACAAAAAAGAATTAAATGAGAGCTGGGGGGATGCCTTAGCAGTTAAGGCATTTGCCTGTGGAGCCAAAGGATCTTGTTTCGATTCCCCAGGACCCACAGAAGCCAGATGAACAAGGAGGCACACACATCTGGAGTTTGTTTGCAGTGGCTGGAGGCCCTGGAGCACCCATTCTTGATATCTCTCTCACTCTCTCATTCTTTCTGTATGTGTCTGCCACTTTCCCTCTCTCACTCTTTCAAATAAATATAATTTCAAAATAATTAAATGAAAACACTAGCCACTAGAATTTAGAGGTTTTTATTTGCATCCCTGAAATAAATAATGAAGTATCTACCATGAAGAACACACTTATTCAATCTTACAGGAGTAGTGTTCCCTGGGCTAACAACTCACAATGAACACAGATATTGAGTTCCAATTGTGATTTTCTCAAGGGACAATGACCAGAGATGTAGTAAGGTTTCAGGACAAGCTGAAGAGTCAAAACCATAGTTATAGGGATGTGGAGCTTCTAACCCACACAACTATAGAAATGCATCTACTACTCATGCCAAACCACAGGTCTGTGGTCCAGTGACAGAGCACACTGGAAGCAATATGGAAGTCCTTGATCATAACTAGTCTCAATAGTTCTTTTAGGGACTCCCTTTTTCTGTGAGGAATACAGCAGAAGAAGATAATTAAGTCAACTTTCTTTTCAGTTGTCTGCATCTTCTATTATACTACCTTAACTTCTCTGGTTTCTTCATCTCAATTTTATAATGATGAAATTTTCCTGAATAGTGTCCATAGAATGATAATTTTTATGCAGAGTGCGAAAAGTGAAAATGTTTATAAGGTTAATCACTTGGCCAAGACAAATAGTACAGGCTGAAAAGAGCACTGATAAGAAGAAGCTTACTCTCAAGCATCCAGGGTAACTAATCCAGGCTTTCAAGAGGAAGAATTCTCTTGCCTAAGAAAAAGCAATGGTGTTAATGGGCTATAGCTTCTCAAAAGATCTACTCCATTTCTCATTCCCCCATTGGAAATCAAATTCCAACATGAAATCTAGTGTGGGCAAAACACATGCAAGAGGAGGGCTTGGTGGCACAAAGCTTTAATCCCATCATTTGTGAGGCAGAAGTAGTAGGATCACCATGAGTTTGAGGCCGACCTGAAATAACATAATAAATTCCAGGTCAGCCTAGGTTAGAGATAAACCCTACCTTAATATATATATATATATATATATATATATATATATATATATATATACACACACACACACATACATATACCATAGCACTCTGCCTCTTGCTTTATAAATCATCTTTAAACACAAAAAAATCACATTCTTCCTGCCACTTCTTCTCCAATTGTCCCTGAGCTTTGAAGGGTGTGATAGAGATGTAGAGATACTTCGCTTAGTGTTAAGCCCTCCACTCTTCCTTGTTTTCTGCACTTTGACAAGTTTTGGGTTACTCCAGTGATCACAGCCATCTGAAAAAGAGAAGATTCCCTAACCAAAGGTGAGAACAGCATTAATACATGAGCATAAACACAAGTGCTTAGAATGTATCCATTTAGCCAGACACTAGCAGTAGTTTCTGTTCTAGGGCTTATTACCTCTCTAGCCCATACACTTTTGATTAGGTTTTCAGTAACTGGCGCAAATTCCTTCTTGTAGAGCAGGCCTCAAATCCAATCAGAGAACAGGTGGCTTTCCCCATAACAGACATGCCACCATGGCATCAATTGGCACATTTGGCCTGGTTGATTGGCTATGGAGCTTGTAGGTCCCATTGCTGGCTAAGACTATTGATAATGTTTCACCTCCAATAGGCTGTATAGTCTTTCCAGCATCCTGACTGCTAGGAAGTGGAGGAGTGCTTTCGAATACATCTTCTGATCACACTCATGACCTCACAGTGGCTGATGCTATGTACACAATACCTGCACAATGGGAGGGGAAAATAGGATGACAGGAAAGACAGAATTATGGCCAATTGGAAAGAATGGTACTGTATCTATCTACAACTTCATGCAGTTTTCCTCTTTACACTCTTTTTAAAAAAATTTATTTATTTATTTGAGAGTGACAGACACAGAGAGAAAGACAGATAGAGGAAAAGAGAGAGAATGGGCGCGCCAGGGCTTCCAGCCTCTGCAAACGAACTCCAGATGCATGCGCCCCCTTGTGCATCTGGCTAACGTGGGACCTGGGGAACCGAGCCTCGAACTGGGGTCCTTAGGCTTCACAGGCAAGCGCTTAACCTCTAAGCCATCTCTCCAGCCCTTTTTCACTTTAAAAAAAAAAATCACTGTTATCTTAAGTAATAAATATAAACATTAAATACTTTATAACTGTTTACACTTTGTATCAAACTCACTTTCCTACTCTACCATTGTTTTCAAAAATTCAACATAAATAATAATAGATAATGAGTTACTGCATAAACATTTATAAATTATAGGTATTTTATTTGGGATTGCATAGGCACTGAAACAGAAGTGTCATGCAGACATTTCCATAAGAATTGTTCTCAGGATTGAAAGATGCATACCAAGGAGAAAGTAGAATCAAGCAGAGGGGAAGTAGAACAATGTCACATGGAGAATAAACCATTATCTGATTTCACAGGGAGTCTATGAGCTGGAACGGACTTGTATTTGTCCCACCTTGAGTCAAAATTATCATTTATGACACTTCATTAAACAGTCTGACTAGGAAGAGAAAGTAATTGTAGGAATGACAGTTTTCTTTTCTCTGTTCCTTATTAATACACATAGTTTTGATTAAGCCTCTTTCTCCCCCTGCTCTGCTCTGTCTCCCTACCCCTCTACCCTAATTTCACCCTCCATTCTAGTATACCTCTGTGACTTTCATTTCGTTTATTAACCCCCTTTCCTGCTCTTTCCCTGAAGACACTTTTGTTTCCACTCCCCTGGGGAGTTTCGTAGTTTACTGACACCTACAGAAATAGTTTTCTTGAACAGAGGAAAACTGTTTCTGCTGGTGCTTGACCAGGGAATCCAATGCAATTAGACATATAGTGCCACTTACTACTAGTACTTCAGAAATCATAGCTGAAGAGAGCTTTAAACTGTTATTAAGCCAAAGTGGTGTCACCGGAGGGTGAACTAGTTCATCAAAAATACTGTCATTAGCACACTGAAAAAATTTTGATGTTAGTTATTATAGCAGACAGCCTTATGTCTCAGGGATGAACCTCCAGATCAGATGTTCCATAAGAGTAGAAGCTGGCCCACTTTCACAGGTCCAAGCAGAGAGAAAAACAAAAGCAACCACCATAAACATGCATACTCCAGGAACTCAGGTACTTTGCATATCTTAGGTTGGAATTCAGATCTAGATCCACCTTAGGGCTATACCCCAACATCCACATCCACCCACAGTGACACCTCGCCAGCAGTCTGCAGACCTAAATTACAAAGGTGTCCCCCCCCCCCCCCCAGGTAGGATCTCACTCTAGCCCAGGCTGACCTGGAATTTACTATGTAGTCTCGTTGTGGCCTTGAACTCATGTCTGCCACCTGAGTTCTGGGATTAAAGGCCTGCACCATCACGCCTGGCTTTTCTAAATTACAAGTTTTAATAAATTCTTCTATCTATTGGGAACATCCATTCAAACTACCATAGTTACTAACCTCATTCCTGTGACAAAAAAAAAAAAAAAAGACAAAATGCCTTTAAAAAAGAAAGGGTATATTTAAGCTTACAGTTAGTTCTAGGGAATATGGTCTTCAGCCCACCATGGTAAAGAAGGCATGATCACAGGGGTAGGAGGTAGCCAGCCATGTTGAGTTAGGAAGCAAAAAGAAATTAATGCTGGTGCTCAGGCACTTTCTCTGCTGTCCAGATCCCAGCCCATGGGATACCACCACTTAATTTAAGGTGGATCTACCTGCTTCAATTTAGACATGTTCTGGGTACACAGGCATGCCCAGAGATTTTTCCCCTTACATGATTTTACATCCAATCAAGTTGACAAAATTAACCCTCCCAGGACTACCCCTTGTCATTTTGACATGCATACATAGAAATTTTAAGCTGCCAGCAGGATGAATAGACATACAAAGAGCCACATTGTACTGAGAAGGCTTTGGGAAGATGGCACTAAAGACAAAGGAAAGAAACTGAAGAAGAAAGCAAAACCCGATGTTGGTTTTCTATCATGCATTTCCTATTGGTTATGCCACCCATTTTGAGTTAAAAATAGCAAATTCCACCACACATGTGTGTACATACACTCATACACAAATAATAAGAAAAAAATGTGCTTAATTGCTACTTTCTGAATCCCTACAAACTCCCCTCAACTCAGCCAGCAGCCATATGAGGCATATAATTTTCACTGATCCAGTGCCTTGATAACTCCTGAAGCACTACAGTTACAAAAGTTTAGGCTTTGATATGTCAGATAGGATCTGGCTTTCATCACATTTTTGATGAAGTTTAACCCCTCCTTCCACACAAAAACATAATTTTCTTCTTCATTCTCATTAGCTAATCTTGGAGGAGGGAGCCTTGTGTTAGTTTTAAAGGAAACAGCAAAATTATGAAATGTAATGTATTGGCACCTACTCTCAGTAGTTCCTCATACAATAATTGGTGGGCTGACAGATTTTAAATGTTTTTTTTTTTAATTTATTTGAGAGTGACAGAGAGAAAAAGAAGGGGGGAGAGAGCGAGAGAATGGGCACATCAGAGCCTCCAGGTACTGCAAACAAACTCCAGATGCATGCGCCCCCTTGCGCATCTGGCTAACGAGGGTCCTGTGGAATCGCACCTAGGACCAGAGTCCTTAGGCTTCACAGGCAAGTGCTTAACCACTAAACCATCTCTCCAGCCCCAGACTGACAGATTTTAAAGAGAAGAGAATGTATGGAATATTTTAAAAATCAATTAAAAGATTGTAAATATATGAAAATCCAAGGCTGTCACCATCACAAAATCATAATGTGTTGTGAATCATGTAATCTTGTGTAACCAAGTTAATTTTAGCTTTGTTAATCTAGGTCTTGCATTATTTTATTGCTTTAAATGCATGGAATATTCATGTTCTGCTTCCTTGATGAATATAATAATGCATATGGAAGTATTTTTTATATGTGAGTATATATGTGGTGGGTATGCGTGTGCACATGTGTAGACATGCATGTGAATGCCAGAGATCACCATGGCTAATCTGGTCACTTTCCATATTAATGATAAAGAGTCTCTCACTGATCCCAGAGTACACAAATTAAGCTGGTTTAACTAGCCAGCTATCCCTAGGGATCCACTATCTTTGCTAACTGAGAACTGGAATTATAGATCTATACCACTACTTCTGGTATTTATGTGGGTAATAGGAATTGAACTCAGGTCCTCATGCTTAGACAGAAATTGCTTTACTGACTGAGCCATCTCTCCAGACTTGATGGGATTTTCTATGGAGATTAGTACAGTGTCTTCTGAAAAATAACAATGGTTAGAAGAATGGAAAAAGAGGACAGGAACTGGACTAGTCTTCTTTCATTAACTTCATACATTCTCCTGATATCTAAAAACAAGAAACATTTAAGCTGTGGTCATCACTTCAATGAGAGGCCATGGTAGGTTAAAAATTTCCATAGTCTAAATAATAACTAAGTGTCAGATAATATAGCTAGAAATACACTTAGTATAGTCTCTTTTCTTGATATATTGACTCATTTATATATTTCAAGAACAGTCAACTTGAAGTTCTTTAATGAATAAAGATGATGGCCAAGTACTCAGTGAAGGTACTAATAAGTAAATAAAAGGAAAAAGACGATGTATATTTTTGGCCTGGGTAGTGCATGAGGGTCTACAACTTTCCTTTAGGAATATTAACAGAGATTTACGATGTCCAGAATTTCCTCCACAATTTACAGAGTAAATATTATTAAATCTATGATGATCAAGATAAACTATTGATGTGTATTGATGTGTGTAAGCTTCTGAAACACTAACCTGTTTGATGGTGATGTTTTAAGAACATCAGACCACTCTCTCTGTACAACACAATTTAGTATATGAAGTCTGGAGTCTTGATAGAACACATAATCCATTGAGGATGGTGGTACCTCTATTGCTCACTAGTAAAATATTAGACATGATGAATGTTTAATATTTTCCAGGTATCACTCAATATGCCACCCTTTATAGATGGGTATCTCGAGTATGTATTTGCTAACCTTCAACCTCCCTGTTCCCCAACTCCCTCAGGTTATGATGCCAAAAATAGGATGCACTACATACAATTACTTTTAGTTCATCTGTGTTTATGAGGGTTAAAAAAAATGTCCATCTCAGAGTTCTCCACTGAGATACAGACAAATCTGTAGATAAATCTTTGATATCAAAGATCAATTGGGCTGGAGAAATGGCTCAGTGTTTAAGGAGCTTGCCTACAAAGCCTCAGAACCTAGGTTTGTTCCCTAGCACCCTTGTAAATGCCAGATTCACAAAGTGGTGCAATGCATCTAGAGTTTGTGTTTGCAGTCACTGAAATCCTGGAATATCCATTTTTTCTCTCTCTCTTGAAATAAATAAATAAAAAGTATTTTTTAAAAAAATAAAAATCAGCCTGTACAAAAGTAAGGTTGTTATTCTTCACCTAACCACCAAAGTTTGATCTCTCCTCCAAGTCTTTAACTAACAAACACCTGTGGAATAAATTTCAGAATCAACTTTGACAGAAAACCAAAATATAACACACACACACACTCACATACTTACTCACTATTGGAAATACAAATGTGGTCTTGTTTCTCACAAAATCTGGAGACGGTGACATTCAAGGTGAAAGTGTAACTTTTCTCATCTGATTAGTCAGGGACCAAGACTCCTCAGGATGACTCTTGCTGTTCCTATAGCCATGTGACAGGAGGGAAAAGAAAATGCAGAAGCATGGCATTAATGAAGGGCCCCCTGTTTCTTCGGATTATATCCCACTAGCCAGAGCCAAACTCATTTCTGTTTCTTTACAGCTCCAGTCTGAACTCTGTGATATTTCTTTGTTTTTCTCCTTGATATGTTCATTCTTCCTGACTAAATGCAAAGGGAGACTGAAAACTATGTTTTATTGCACATCTAAGCCAAAAGCTATATCTAGAATGAAAAAGCTAAATATCTTAGTGCATACGTATGTTCCTTTTCAAGTATTTTATTGATTCTCCAGTTACAATTTTAGTATGTACTCTATAGGAAATTCCCTAAGAGCTAAGGACATATTGGTGACCAAAAGTCCACATATGGAGGTTTTATATTAAAATAGACATAGCAAAATGATTCATGAGAAGGGAGATTCAAGGGAGTAGAAAATCTGGCTTTCCACTGGAGAGAGAGAGAAGCCTTGAGGCTATAAAATACCTTAATGCCAGTGGGCTCAATGAATGTGTATTTTATAAGGGGTGACTGACTTGTATAAAACATATCATTATAGGCAGTGTAGAAGAAACTTGGCGCTTGCCAATCTGAGAGTCAGAATAGGTAAACTATTGTTTAGACCATTGTCATTATTCTGATTAAAACTGATACAGATTAGGCAGAGAGTAGGTGATAAGGACCCAGTACTATAGCTGAAGAGGGAACTGTTACAAGTGTTCCTATCCTATGCCACAATCACTGGATTCTTGTTGAGTCAGGGAATGAACTGTTACAATTTCTCCATCCATCTTTCATTGTGGGAAATGATTGCTATTGATAACTGAAAACAAAGACCCCAGTGAAGCAAATAATCTTCACAAGTCTATTAAATTCTAAACACTATGTGTTTTTAAGAGGAATAAACCAATACATATGAAACTGCTATTTAAATTAATGATCCTTGCCAACTATGATCTAAATACTTATAATAAAATATATATAGTTTACAGTCAGAAAAACTTGGAAGTAATTATACTCAGAAACCCTTAAAATAAATTGCTAAAATCACAATGTGGATATAATTTCCTCTTTAATTTTATCATTTAAATAGTGAAACATTCTCATATGTTAGCAAAAGTATACATTTAGACACACAAAATTGTAGAAGAATGTTACAAAAGAAGACTAGTCTGGTATGGTACTTAGTATTTGATGAGACTGTGAAGCATACACTATAACGTAAAGCTGAGTAAAATATAACAGAATTTATTTACCCAATGTGTGGGTCACTTATCTTTCTGTTTGTCATGATAAATGACTTCAGTGAACATCTCAATGAATACTCTGCTAACACAGTAGAAAGAATGAAATGACTCTGGGATAAATTATGTTTTCAACTACAATTTTATCATTTATAAAATAAAAATATTTTTGAAAAGGTCTTGCCTCTGAAGAAAAATACCTATTTACTTGAGATATTATTGTATTTTTACTGAATAATCTTTCAACATCACTTAAGAAAATGTCTGGAATTTATCTATTTGGAGTATGTGCCTTATGACAGTTTATATTCTTATAAATTTCACATATTTTATTTGAGGATTCAATATTTATATAGTTCCCAGAAGTAATAAATATATATATGTAATATATATACATATACATATATATGACTATAGTAATTTTTCTTCTAACAAACTACACACAAGATAATTTATTAGAGCTTCCCAAAATAATTCCCAATAACATTCCCTTACCCTACACAATAAGAAAACCACCATATGTACAATAATAAATTAGTATGATTTTATTTGGAATAAGTGAAGTCATATAACTATGTACAGATTTCTGTAATGTTTTAGCCTCAATATTTTGTGAGTTTCATCATTTTGCTATACATAATGTAATTTAATTTATCCCTTGGATTCATTATTTTATTGAAATCATATAGATAATATTACCTTCCTAACTGATAGTAATGGACATTGCCATTGTCTCAAATTGCTAGATATTATACATAATGATATACAAACACACTTGTGTCTGTATATGTCTATCTGTTCTCCTATATAAAGTAATTTCATAGACAATAGTTCACTTTCTTAGATATAAGTTCTCTGCCCTAAAAGTGAGGAAAAATAGTTTTTCTCATAAGCAAGCTAGGGGTTTTCCAGTTACTTTTAATTTTAATCAACTTTGAATTTGCAGTCATTTAAATGATGGGGCACTGAAGAATTCAGAGGGAGAGGGGAGAGACAGACAAAGAAAATGGGCACACCAGGGCCTCTAGCCACTACAAATGAACTCCAAATGCATGTGATGCACCACTTTGTGCATCTGGCTTTATGTCGATACTGGGGAATTGGACATTACTTCTTCAAACAGAAAAAAAAAAAAAAAGAAAACAAACCAAAACTATTTTAGGTTGTCCAAAAATAGCAAATGATAAAACCTTTTCTGAATGGTACATTGTCAGAATATACAATAATTTCTCAGCTATAAGGACTAAATAAAATGTATTCAGTGAGATTTCTTCTTGAAAATGCAGTAAAATGTGCATACTAATTTTCTGGCATATTTCATAGAATCAGGAATCTATAGTATAAAAGAAAATGTTTTCCTTATTTTGTAAACTCAGACCACTAACCTCTAAGACAGACTGCTGAGAGGTTGGTTAAAGCAACTCAAATAAATTATTGAGTAAGAATGTCCATGGACAGGTGTTATAATGAATTGGGGGTTTCAGATAAGAAAGAAAATGAAAAATCTTTTGCACTAAATCATGCCTTTCATCTCAAATAAAATACGTTCACATGTTGACAAAGGATGACTTTGACTGATGAGTTCTGCTGTGGTTTACCTATCACTATCCGAGTCTGTCAATCAGCAAATACTCATCAGCCACAAGTGAAATTGGAGTTTCTGTGCTCTACTGACCCTTCACTTCCAAATACACTGTTGTGTTTCTGTCATTGGTAACTGCTGTTTCCATCATGGAGATCGTGCTAGGCCTGGGAAAAATGATCGACTAGGTTTCTGACTCCTTATCTATTCATAGAAAGAGTCCTGAGTATGTGGTTCATAATCATTCAGTCCTGTTAATAAGAGTGCTCAATGTGTAATTTCAAGTGTAATATTGTACTAGACATTGGTGAAAGAAAACAATTATACAAACATTCATAATTCCAGTATTTTTAAAATGTGACAAGCTAGGTCAAGATGATCACTATCTGATATACTTAGATGAGTAGTCATCTTAGAATCCCCAATCACGTTAAACCTTGTTTAGAAGATACTATCAAGTGAACGAAGTTGTTACTACATTGCCCTCATGGAAGTGGAGTGAATAGTCAGTATAAAAGTTCTTAAGGTGGAATCATGGCTGATGTGTCTGAGGAGCAAGGAGTGTTAAAAGTAGAGTATAACAGGATGTGGATAAGGTACACATCATGGACTGTTCTTTCCATCATGGCAACAAATCCTTGAGATTGATCACCTGATAATTGTTCATGTTTGCAGAGTTTCCATCTATGGTCACTTGACTGTGTTAGCTTGGACCCATGGTGGTTCAGTAGGGCTTATGGGTAGGCCATAGCAAGAGAAAGTCTGCTGATTACATGATGGCAAGAACAGAGAGAGACAGAACTGAAGAAGGCAGAGGTGTTGTATTAGTTACTTTTCACATTTCTGTGACCACATATGTGTCAAGGAACAATCTGGGGAAAGAGATATTCATTTTGGCCCAAGAATGCAGGTCTTTTATTTCGCAAAACAAAATATGAAACATAATTATTCATGGAAATTTAACAATAGCTATGATATTTACTTTAAAAAATAGTAAACATTTTACTGTGATGCATTCTACAGCTGTTTTTAATTTTTGTTCTTCCTTTTCACAAATTACAAGAAGGGAAACTCTTTGTGATCATGATGACATTAACAGATTCAAATACTCAATTTATTGCTGCTTTTGTCTGTTTTATTTAATGTATTCAATGTATGAGAAACCTAATCATTGAAAACCATGAGGCATGAAAATTGGTTGACTTAGGTTTTGCATATTAAGAATAAAGCAAAGCTGGGAAGTTAATAGCTATAGTTAAGACCCATTTGGAAATTAACTAATTAAAGACTTCATTTGCACTTCTCTAGAAAAAAAGTGCTTCCATTTTTAGTAATTACATATCATTGAGTTAGAAATTCTAGAGAAATTATGTAGTTGACCAATTAAAAAAAAATGAAATCATCAACATATAATAAATATATAAATGGTAGGTTAACAGCCACAATCAGACTTGGTTATGAACTTAAATGATTATACTGCTTATTTACTATAATGACACAGATGCAATCTTTTACCATCTCATAAAAGTAGTAATAGTAGCAAGTAGTAAGTTGTTAGTTAAATTGTTATTGACAATATTAGCATTAAATATTTAATCTCTTTTCCTGCTAGCCATATGACCACTATATGAAATTTTGTTTCTTTTATTGAAAAATTTATAGCATGAACAGGAAACAAACAAAAAATAAATTTATAAAAAAACAAAAAATTATCTCAAAATATTTTAGCAGTTGAAGAACATAATTATTTTAAATATTAGGACTCTTCTAAATTTGTGATTTATGTCCAGTAAATAGATGTCTACAGAGTTTTACCTCTTGGTTTTAGATAACCAATTTATCATGTGGTTGTAAGTATTTGATGAATACTGATGTTCAGGAATTTTACTTGAAGTGGGTCATGGCCATATATGCCTATCATCCCAGCATTTTGGAAACCTGAACAGGAGGAATGTAAGGTCAAAGTCAATGTAAGCTTTATATCACCTTCTCCTTGGGAAAAAAATGATCAAGGAATATACCAGAATTAGGCACTATAAGCTAGAGGTATATTAGGTACTAAGCATGGGGCTAACATAAGACAACATACACTTATCCTAAAAATCTTATCTTCTACTATTTTTCCATGTGCAAAGTATGTGTGATATGGACTATGTGTGGTATATGTAGTGTATGCGTGTGTGTGTGGGCTGATGCAGTGTCCCATACATGTGCCCACATAGACTAGAGGAGAATTTCTTGGGTCCTCCTCTATCACTCACTAACTATTTTGGTATTCTTTGAGACAGAATCTCATTGATTCCAGAACTTTCTGTTTATTTTTGTTGTTGTTTAACTTTATTTTGTTTGTTTTAAGCTCCAGCTATCCTCAGGTCTTAGCTCTCACAGAATTGAAGCTAACAGACATGCATTGCCATGTTCAGCTGTTTTAGTGGTGCCTGGATAGCCAAACTTGAGGCCTCAGCCAACCCACACCAACCCAGGGTCTTTATGCTTACATGGGGAGCATAGGGAGAAGCATACTTAATGGTTAAGCCATCTCTCCAGGCCTCATGATGCTCTTCTTTTACTTCACTACCTCAGAAGTTAATTGTTTTGCCTACTTGCATTTCTATGTTCTTGAGAGTGTCACTTGCTAGTAAGATTCCTTTATTCAGTTGGAAAATAAAGTTGGTGTCAATTTCCTAAATATCCATTTAATTCTGTGAATATTGAAACATTTGGCTTTGTATAAAATATTTTAGAGTTGTGAATTAAGAGCAAACCATTTAAATAGTGTTTTCTTTATTTACTTATGATGTTTAATGTACTAAAACCAGTTTCCATCTTTTATCTGTCTACTTTCTGCAGATAGTGAAATATAACATTAATAGAATTAACTTTAGTTGCTGGTAGAACACACTGGACACTTTAAGCTATATTTTTTTTAGATGATCACTTTATTTGTTAATTGTTATTTATTTATTTGAGAGTGACAAACAGAGAGAGAAAGGGGCAGAGAGAGAGAATGGATGCACCAGGACCTCTAACCACTGCAAACGAACTCCAAATGTGTTCGCCCCCTTGTGCATCTGGCTAACGTGGGTCCTGGGGAATCGAGCCTTGAACCAGGGTCCTTAGGCTTCACAGGCAAGCGCTTAACTGCTAAGCCATCTCTTCAGCCCAGATGATCACTTTATATTGTTATTATTCCATATTAATTATTTTTCTTTACATTTTTCTATATGGGTATAGAATTTTCCTATTTTATTTATTTATTAAAGGATGTTCCTATTTTAGTTTTAGAATTTGACAAATGCTAGTTATTTTCACTATGTGTTTTGGTTTAATTATTCCTTTATTTATTATTAATATTAATTGGTATTTTCATTACTGAGATTCTTGAATATGTACAGAAATATCTTCTAGCACTTAAAACTCTTGACAAGAATAATTTCCAATTTTGGTTAGGCTCTTTCTTTTAACTTAAGTTTTGAGACATCAAAGTATTTTCAACCATAATGAAATTATTTTAGTAATATTTTTCTGATTTTTAAATTCCATAACTATGTCTGGAATTTTATTCATCTTATCTTAGGATATTTCTACTTTGCCACGAGTACAACAAACAACTTAAAATGCATACTAACTGAAATAAAAATACCTACATTACTTGAATTTTAAATTTTATTAACATTCTTTAAATAAGTGAAATGCAAGACATCTTGACAGAGACCACATGTTCCAACAAGTGAGGATGGAGACAACCAGGAAGCTTCTCAGGAAGGCGTGATGCAAGAATAGATGAGCAATGAGAGGACCAGAGGAGGAAGGGATAGGAAGAAAGTGTTTAATGAGGAACTACCGAATATTTCCATTATTTTTTGTTTTGGTTGAAAAAATGGTTAACTAACAGTTATAAATGCAGCAAGCATGAGATAGACTAGACACCATACCTTTACAGTTTGTAAGATTATATATTAAAATTCTGAAAAATCAAAACCAAGGATGACATCATGAGTACAACAATAGAAAAATATTTTATTGCTTTTAAGCAAACTAATAATTATTAGCCAGTTTCCCAGCAGAAACAATGGACTTCAAGGAACTAAGGAAAACAAAAGACTATCATAGAGTACAGTGAAAAAAGAAACTTTAAATCAGAAATACAATAAAGATAAATGATATCCAATTATACTTTCTTTCAATGAATTCACATTCCTTTCCAAGATCCTTAAAAAATTAACTAAATATTATTGCTACCAAACATTCCTTATAAGAAATACTTTTAAATATACATTGAAATCAAGACAGGACATTGATGGAAAAAACCAAAGAAATAATGGAAAGATACATGGAGACTACAACATAGTGATTCAAATGAGCAAGAGTCAATGAGGAAATAGAATGCTTAAACACAATAAAACAAGTAGGCAAAGAGAATAAAATTTAACTACTCCAACCAACAATATAGTGTATACTCTTCTGAAGTTGACTGGTAAAATTCTCCAGGTGAGATAAGTTTTAATTATAAAACAAAATTCAATAAATTTAAAAGAATAGAAATATTGAGAAATATGTTTTCTCATCACAATCGGATTAAATTAGATGCTAATGGTAAGAAAATATTGAAAAACTAATACAGCCAGGTGTGGTGATACATGATTTTAATTCTAGCACTTGGAAGGAAGACATAGAAGGATTATTGTGAATTTGAGGCCAACCTGAGACTACATAGTGAATTCCAGTTCAGCCTGGACTAGAGTAAGCCCCTACTTAAACAACTCAAAAAAGAAAGAAAGAAAATAAAAAGAAAATTCCATACAGATTAGGCAATTATAAAATAGACACCAAATAATCAATTAATCAAAAAATAAGCATAAAAGCCAGCATATATTATTAAATAAGTGAAAATATATCAATATACTACATATACTTGTTCAAAACAAACACAGCTTGTAGTGGTTTGAATAAAATGTCCTCTATAGGTTCATGTATTCTGAATACTTGGTCTTCAGTTAGTGACCATTAGATAAAGTTGAGGGACCTTTGATAGGTGTAACCTTTTGGGAGAAGATGCATTGCTGTTGGTAGGCTTTGCTGTAATTTAGCCTAGCTCCAAGACCAGCACTGAGACTACATTCTTCCTGCTGAGGTGGAGATGTTACATGGTGCTTCCT
The DNA here is from genome assembly GCF_020740685.1 of Jaculus jaculus. Classification (NCBI taxonomy): domain Eukaryota; kingdom Metazoa; phylum Chordata; class Mammalia; order Rodentia; family Dipodidae; genus Jaculus; species Jaculus jaculus. The sequence goes on from NC_059106.1 coordinate 26,773,084, forward strand.
GCCATGACTTCTTGTACATACCTTACCACGATTAAACATCCTCTCAAAACTGAAAAACCAACCCTTTACTCCCATGAGCTACTTCTGGTAAGGTGTGTTGTCCTAGCAACAAGAATAACTCTCTCTCTCTCTCTCTCTCTCTCACATGCACACACACACACACACACAAATGGTATCAAAATGGTATCAAAATGAGTGGCTTTATTGTGATGAACCTGACCATATAATGTTTTGATCTTTCAAATATGGCTTATAGGAGATATGGAAGGATTTGGAACTTTATATGAAAGAAGACTTGTGGTGCTACAAACAGATATTAATGAGGTATTCTGGAGAACATTTGGAAGACACAAATCCAGAGAGTAGTATGAACTTGTGTTAGAATAGAGATCTCAGTATTTTGGAGATGCCAGAACTATGGGAACAAAGCTGCTGCCTAAGAGTGGGTTCTGCCTGGGGTAAAAGAACACACTTGGAGGGGATAAGGTGCTCAAGCCTTTTGGAAACCAGAGTATTTCATCACAAACCATAGGTGCTAAGCATATAACTGGAACTGCAGGATTTGATGTTTGCCCTGCAATTTTCATTCTTGCATGGTCAGTTAATTCCCTGAAGTACCCCTATTCCTACTTTATAAAATGGTAATATTCATTCTGTGCTATTATGTGTTGGAAGCAGGTAACTTGTATTTTGGCTTTATTGGTATCACAATTATGAGACTGTCTTGGCTCTCTGACGAAATTTTGGACTTTTGAACAATGTTAGGATTGGTAAAGACAATGGGGACTTTTATAGTTGGATTGAATGCATTTTTAAAACTTTTTTAAAAAATTTATTTTCAAGCAGAAAGAGAGAAGAGTGACAGACAGAATGGGTGCTCCAGAATCCCCAGCCAGTGTAAACAAACTCCAGATGCATGTGCCGCTTTGTGCATCTGGCTTTACATGGGTACTAGGGGAATTAAACCCAGGTAGTTAGGCTTTAAAGTCAGGTATCTTAACTGCTGAACCACCTCTCCATCCCTGGATTCAGTTTTCATCATGAGATGATCGTGAGTCTCTGGGGGCTTAGAGACAAAATGTGGTAGTTCACATAAAATGTCTTCTTTCAGGTCATGTGTCTTGATTAGTTGCTCTCCAGTTCATGGCAATTTGGGAAAGTGGATGGGATTTTGGAAAGTAGAGTCTTGTTGGGGGAATTGTGTTACTGAGAGTGGTCTTTGGAGGAATAGGCTCTGAGCCTACCAATCAGTATATTTCCTTTTTCATTGGTGTGGTGATGCTACATAGGCATTCTGTTCACGCCTATCGGGCAATCCTTATTTGATAAAATTTCCTCTTAAGACAGTAAACTAAAATAAACCTTTTCCTCCCATGAACTACTTCTGGTTGAGTGTTTGAAGCAACAACAAGAAGTCACTGATACATGGCTAAATATTGATTAGAGAAAATTTTATAATCATTAATATGTACATTAAGAAAGTAGCTCTCATATCAATATACAATAAAAACAAGAGCAAATTATATTGAGAATCAACTAAAGGAAATAATAAAGATTAAAGAAAACTAATAATGTAGAGAAATGAGGAGCAACAGAGAAAAATCAATGTGATAAAATGAGTTCTTTAAACAGACCAAGAAATTTTATACTGTCTGGTAGTTTAACCTATATAAAAATCTTCAAAAAAGACTTTAATTGCTAGTCTTTAATAAAAAGTGGAAGTAGCATTTTTTACTAACATCACAGCAATAAAATGTTTTGCAGTTTGTAACTCAGCGATTTCACTCCTTGTTATACTCCCCACACATAATGAAACATATGTTCATACAAAAGTTTATAATTAAATGATTATATTAGCCTGATTCACAGTAATCCACAGACAAAAGTGAATAAAATGTCTAGTAACTAGCAATTGAGTTTAACACAGTATTTCCATACAAATAATGTTTTCATTATGTCTGTGTATATATGTATGTATGTATGTTTGATGTGTGTGTTTAGGTGTGCATGTGCCATGGTACACATGTGGCGGTCTGAGGATAACCTTGAGTCTTTTTGAAATCTCTATTCAACTTGCTTGAGTCGAGTCTCCTTTGTTTTTTTGTTAGTTAACTTTATTTTATTAGTTATATACATTTTTTTTTTGTTTTTTCGAGGTAGGGTCTCACTGTAGCCCAGGCTGACCTGGAATTCACTATGGAGTCTCAGGGTGGCCTTGAACTCACGGCGATCCTCCTACCTCTGCCTCCCGAGTGCTGGGATTAAAGGAGTGTGCCACCACGCCTGGCTAATTATATACATATTGAGTGTATGAACAGCACATGTTGGTACCATGCTTACCCTCATCTCTGTCCCCCCCTCTGAAGGGACCCTCCTCAATGGGGATGCCAGTTTTACTACTGTGTGTTTGCCTGTTTAGTTGGCCTGCAAGCATCTGGATTCTTCAGATTCTGCTTCCTATTACTATAGCATGTTGGGGTTATAAATGCATTCTCCACTTTGTGTCTGGCTTTACATGCTTGCTAAAGAATTGAATTCAAGCAGTCAGGATTGCAAGCAAGCATCTTTAACCACTGAGCCATCTCTCCAGCCACCATCCAATGGGATTTTATTTGGCTAGATACAATCAATGCAATGCATATGCATTGGGAAGCATGTATGAACTTAAAATCTCAGGCTCACTAGAAGAAGCCAGTTAGAAAAAGTCACCTATTTTATAATTGCATTTACATGAAATATCTATTCAGAAGGAATATGTATATAGAAAAAAAAGTGTAATGTTTGTTTCGGGTTTCGTGGGAAGAATGGTTGCTAATGGGTGCTGGAAATCTTTGAGGTGTCAAAAATGTTGTACATTTAACTGCTGTGATGTTTCCAGATATCTCTGAATACAGCAAGAATCCTTAAAGTATTCACGTTAAATGGATCAATGGCATAGTATATTAGCTATATTCTTATAAACTTGCCAACATTTCAATTTGGTTCTTTAGCAATATTTTTGGGAAATTTTATTCATGCTAAGTTGCCTAACTTAAGTTCTGCTTTTAATATTTCTAAAGTAATTATATTAATAAATGTTTTGTATGGGGTATGCTTATATTAACTGAGCCTTTATAATTCTGTGTACCTTATTTAAAATCTTCTATATCAGGTTGCCTTTTCTTCAAATGAGAGTTCTTAAGCATTTTAGCAGCTAGAGGAAACAAAATGTCTTTAAATAAATTATCCAGAGCACTTGAAAAGGAGACTTCTTTCTGTCTTGAAATTTCTTTCCAACTATTAGCTCAGAACCCTGATTACATTTTGGGTTTTCATTGGCCCATACAAAAGGTCAAAAGAGAAATATATTTTCCTATGAAATACTTAATTAACTTTAAGCTGTTTTAATTCTAAGTTATAATAATGTATCTGAAAAATATGTAGCCATTTCTATATTGCTTTACATGGATAAAGTAATAATCATGTGGACAAATAACACTTGTTCCTTGTATGGATCTCCTTTGTCATGTTTTTAATAATATATTAATAATTTGAATTGTGGATTATTAATTAAAATATATCTCTTTGAAAAGGCAGTGGATTCATTTTACTTCATATGTATAGACCCACACAGCATGGTGTTATGTGAAATAAATTATAGCAAGGATAATCTCATTTTGGAAATGGGAAAACTCTGGGAGATTTGTTTTATAAACTTTAAAAACCATGAATACATTTGACTATATTAAGACAAATAAGATGTCATTTGAACTGCAGGAGAGATGTGAAACTTTGCAGCAATCATAAAAACTGCAGTCTGGAATGGAGAGGTGATTAATTGTTAAAGGAGTATGTTTAAAAACCTGCGGCCTGGGCCCAATTCCTCCGAAAGCTAGTAAAGCCAGACACAAAGTGGTGTATACACCTGTGATACCTATGTGCCCATGATGATGGGAAGTGGGGTTAAGAGAATCTGAAGCTCATTGAGATACTTAGGTGTTTGTTGACAGCTCATTTGTAGAGTAAGAGACTCTTTCTCAAAGAAGATGGAACACAGATATATCACAGTAATCTTATATCTTACACACACACACACACACACACACACACATACACACACACAAACACACACACACACAGGTAAATTAATAAGTAAGTGAATAAAATTTAAAACCTGGAACCTGCATCATAAGTAAAAATGCAATTTTATGTTACAAAAATATAAAAAGAAAAGGGATGTCAATAGACCACCATGAGCAAAGGTTGTTAACATTCTGCTTAAAAAAAAAAAAAATCTGCAACTGGGTTGAAGAGATGGCTCAGTGGTTAAAAGTGCTTGCTTATAAAGCCTGAAAGCATGATTGTCCAAGTTCAATTCCCCAGTAACCACATAAAGCCAGATGCACAAAATGATACATATGTATGGAGTTTGACTACAGTGGCAGGAGGCTCTGTTGTGCCCATACTTTTTCCCTTTCTCTCTCTCTATGTCTCACTCAAATTAATTAATTAATATCAAGTGTCAATATATATACTTGTGAGGTGCTTTTTACAAAAAAAAGTCTACAACTGAATGAGCAACTGAGTGAGAAATAAATATTTATAAACTTTACATTCATGGAGCTCACAGAAATGCCATTTCACAGTCGTAGGGATGACCATGGCCATATGCTATGTTTCTAAAACATGATATGACTTATTCCAGATTAAAAGGACCAAATGTGGCCACAACGATCTGTCAGATGCTCTGTAATTATCTAGTGAATACTCAGCATCTTCTTTTTCAGTAATTCTCAATCTCATCCCATTAAAAATAATAACAAACAAAAATACAGACTCAGTACATGTGAGTTCTCCCACAACCCTGACCTCTGCTCTATCAAAGACGTTTTAACAAACACAAGAATAGCTCTTACAACTCAGTGTGAATCTCTTTGTAGTATAAATGTTGTTCTGGCTCGCAAAAACTGACAAATGAATTAACTGCTGTCCCCTCAGCATCTGAGGAGAGGTCCTGGAGTCAGCCTCTATGGATATGATATTAGGTTTACTCAGTAGTCAGCAAATCCAGAGGAGTTTCACCAAAACCCATACCTATTCTCTCTCTCTCTCTTTTTCTTTCTCTTTGCATTTTTTATCAAATAGAAAATTTGTATGGACAAATCATGTGTTGGTACCATTCACCTCCTCCCTACCTCTAAGACACTGAGGACCTTCCTCGATGATCTTACTGGTATTCACCATGTGGTTGTCTGTTACGAGTTGAGAGGAGTAGTCAGTTATTGAGTTTGTTGGGGAGGACGGGGGGGTGCAACTCCTCTGTATACTTCCCACCTTGTGGCTCTTACAATCTTTCTACAACCTTTTCCACAAAGTTCCTGGAGCCTTGGCAGGTGTGTTACAAATCAACTTTAGTATTAGGCTCTCAACAAGTTTTAGGTTTCTGCTTTGATACATTTTGAGTGTCTTTATGTCTATTGCCATCACCCTGACACAGATTGTCAGGCTCACAGTCTTGTTTAACTGCCAATTCCTCTGTGGTTTCACCCAGACCCTGGCTGATGTGCAATAGGTGGTTCATCTCATGATAGGAAATCAGCTGTGCTTGCTTTGTAAACATCCACTTCCCTGCTCAATTTTTCAGATATCTGTCTTCGCACTCCATCACTTGTTACCACATTATCATGCCTACTCAAATCTTCATGTGTTCCAGGTTCAGTCCATGCCACTGGTCAGAAAGAGCTCAGTGGAAACAGGTAGAATTGGAGAGGAAAAATTAAGTCTTTCATCTTGAAAACTCACATCAAATACTGCATATCATAAGAATTTCAACCCCATCTACCAAATCCTGTTCTGTGCACTTTTAATATTTGCTGTCAAAGCATTTGCAATGTAAGTGTTCCATAGTAAAGTAAATTTTAACAAAAACATTTATTTTTTTCTTTTTCATAAGAAAATCAAGGGAAAAATCAGTTATTTGAATGTCAAGAGTAAAACTATAAAGGAGGAAAGTTGAAGTGCAGAAAGGTGAAGTGTCTTAGAAGATGAAAGAAAACACAAAGAACCAACCCAAAAGCCTCAAACGCTGTGACCAAGAAATATCTTGTATAAAAAGTCCATATTCAAGGAAATCTTGAGACATAGTTTGCCCATCCCACATCAAATTTCTTTAACTCAGCAATTTCTCTTATGTGTCTTTCACTGCACAATATTTCCTTTGGTTAAATTATCCTGTGCCCATATATTGAAAAGCAATGAACACTACACTTTTGTAAATTTCTAGTTCAATTACAATTTCTGATTGAAAATGTGGTTGGCAAAGCAATCTGTATTTTTATTTAACTTCATTTTTTTCAAAATTACGTAGACACAGGATACCTTAGAATGCCCATCAACTTCTACAGAAGTTGTGAATCATTGAACACAGTCTGGAAAATACTGCAATATCTCTGTTTCATGTCACTATTTCTGAGACATTCTGTGGGGAGAATCAGTGCTATGTAACAGTTACCATCAGAATTTGTCTGAGGAATTTGCATTATATATTAAGGGCAAAGTTCAGAAAACATGACTATACAAATGACAGAATTTTATGTATATAAAATATTAGTTCTCCTTTAAAAGAGAAAGATATTTCTTACTACTCACACAGGAGTCCACTGCCTATATCTAGGATCTACATATGAGAGAGAATATGTGACACTTGGCTTTCTGGGCCTAAGATACTCAACAGTGGACACTGCAAGCCTTATATTTTGCCAGCCAGGCCAAATGAGCCAATGGGAGCAATAGAGGCATGTCTGTCATGGTAGAAACCAACTTCCTGTAATTGGACTGGATGCCCACTCCATGGGAGAGAACACATCCCTGATACTGAAAACCTACAACAGGGGTAGTCATGAGCCCTAGGGGTGTAACATCTGTTGCTGTCTGGCTAAATATATATACTATGCTCATGAAACTTCCCAGTAAGTATTTTTCTTAATATTTATGGCCATATATTCATGCTGCTCTCATTTTTGGTAGAGAACCTTCTCTTTTCAGATGGCAGTGACCTTGGGATGACTCAGAAGGCATCATGGGAAGAAATGATAGAGGAGTGCTCAGAATTGCAATATCTATATAACACCTTCTAAGGCTTGAGGTTCAATGTGGAAGAGGTGTTGGAAAAAAAAAAGTAAGAGCCAAAGGAAGGGTAGAACTCCTTACAACATGTTCCTCCATACACAAAATGGCCTGGATATCCATAACCTTATAGTGCCTGACACTATCTACACAAGACCATCATAATAGGAGGAAAAGATGATGCCATCAAAGTAAAAGAGAGACTGATTGAGACGGGGTGGGGATGTGATGGAGACTGGTGTTTCAAAGGGGAAAGTGGGGGAAGGGAGGACATGGAATATTATTTACAATTATGGAAATAATAAAATAAATAAATAAATAAATTTTAGAAAGAGAAAGATATTTCTGAAGAGATGGTTTAGTGGTTATGGCACTTGCCTGAAAAGCTAAGGATACAGGTTTGATTGCCCAATTCTCACATAAGCCAGGTGCACCAGGTGGTGCGTGAGTCTGTTTTTCATTTGCAGTGACTGGAGGCTCTGGCACAACCATTCTCTCTCTTAATCATCTCTCTCTCTCTCTCTCTCTCTCTCTCTCTCCCCCCCCCATTCTGTCTTTTAAGTGAGTAAATAAGTAAATAAAAAGTGTAAATAAAGATAAAGGAACAAGTTGAAAATACTATAATTTATGACTAATAGCCAACCTAATTATAATTTAGATTCACAAAATGTGTTCTGGACCAGATTTGTCTTGGATGAAATCCTTGAACTGTTTTGTATGATAATCTTATTTTCTATAGGTTACAGCTGGTCAGGGGAATTTCTATTTCTCCTTCATGTTTATCTGTGTGATTTTGTTGATTGTTATCTTTTTGCTGCATTTGAAAATCTCATAGCTAATAATAGTCTAAAGCTAGAGTGTGCTTAGTAAACTCAGTGATTACCAAGATGGCTTGTATATAAATTTTTAGATAATGAAATGTTTTCTTTGATATAGAAAACTACTTGAAGTGTGCCTCTTAAGACCTTAAACATGTGGATAATTTAATATTATTGAGGGTTGGAGGGATGGCTTATCAAATAAGGAGCTCAACTGCAAAGCCAAAAGATGGTTCTATTCCCCTAGACACTTGTAAGCCAGTTACACAAGGTTGCACATGCCCTGGGGCACTCATTCTCTCCTTCTCCCTTTTCCCCTCCATCTTCTCTTTCAAATAAATAAAATAAAAGTTAAATTAAATTAAATTAAACAAATGACATTGAGCAACTTTTTTTTCAATTAAGAATTATTTTGACACCAAACATTTGTTTAGGGTTTCCTATAAAAAGGAAATAGTAGCTCAAGGCTTACATTACCCATATGCAAAACTCAAGACTGAAGATTCTGCTTGATAGAGTACACACTATCATTTGAAATCATCGTTTCTCTTCACCATGCCTCTAAAATACATACCCCAGCTTTAATTTACTCTCCTTAATTATAAGTTGTCATTTGACCAATTTATGTTCTGAAAGCTTTTGTTATTAACACAAATAGTCGGCCTCACCATTAGTTGCAAAAATAATCATGCCTTTTGCAAATTTTTAATGGAAAGAACAGATAGATATATAATTGACTTATTACACAGAAAAAATTAATATTACTAATATTAGCTGATTTTGGTAAAATCCATCAAATTGACAGACAAGTCTGAGATATAGTCTGCTGAAGAGTAAAGTGAAGGGTTTGTCACACATGAATTACTTGAGAATATAGTTAATGAAACAAAATTTACATATTATTTTATGGGTATTTATCAAGAAAATGGTTTGTGCAAGTCAAAGGTAGGTAAATATTAAGCATGAGAAATGAAATAAAATTGTGATGGTTCATTCAGTGCAAGGAAGTGAATTCCGCGGGGGGGGGGATTGGAATGTTCATAAAGATTGTCTAAGGAAAAGAATATGATAATATTTGTTGTAAAAGAGCCTGTCTTGACTTCAATTATTCATTCTAGTATATTCCGTTCTTTCCAGCATACTCTGTCTTAAGAAAAATCACTATCTCTACCTTGCACAGTGAAAACTGAGCCACAAAGGACTTCAATGACGTGTCTAGGTAAACGATGGTGCTTAGGTGATAAAAGGAAACCCAGGCTTCAAAACCACTGTGAACAATTATCTGATGTATTTGTTATATTTTTTCTTCTATAAAGTACTGTCTTGTTTTCCAACTTTAAATTTATAATTCTATGTTAGAATGTGTTCTTTTCCTTTATATTTTATTTTTATTCATACATATTTATTCTACAATATGATGAGTTTCATAAAAACTATTTCATTCAACTATATTATATTGTTTGCCTATATTTACTCCTTATAGTCTTCCTTTTCTCTCTTCCTATTCTCAGACATTCCCCTCCATTTCTCAATAGAAGGTGTATATATTTATACATATATACACACACACATATATATGTATATATATTATATTATATATATATGATATAGATAATAAATACACACTACATTTACACACATATATATGTAATATATAACATATATACATACATATGTGTGTGTGTGTATGAGTGAGAACAAGAGAGAGGTTTTATTTATCCATATGAAGTATCTTCACTAAAATCAATTGATTTTCCAGGGATATCTCACATCCTTGACGATAATAAATAGCAATAAAGTCCAAATAACTATCATTTTTGAAAGGATTCATTAAAAGGACTACAACACAGCCGGGCGTGGTGGCGCACGCCTTTAATCCCAGCACTCGGGAGGCAGAGGTAGGAGGATCACCGTGAGTTCAAGGCCACCCTGAAATGACAGAGTTAATTCCAGGTCAGCCTGGATCAGAGTGAGACCCTACCTCGAAAAACCAAAAAAAAAAAGAATAAAATAAAATAAAATAAAAGGACTACAACACAAACCAGTTGTACTCTTATAGAAGAAAATTTACTTAAATAGATGGACTATAGTATTTATAGTGCAGATCTTTGAGAGTAATTGATAGATTATATTCAGATATCATGTTATAATTTTCTTATAAAATAACATGCAATTTTGTGGGCTATAACCTCTATATGAAACAGATAGAAGGTCATCTACTAATAAATACATTATTTATGAATAACTGCAAGTTATTACTAAAACAATACATTATGTTTCAGAAGGAAGTAGCAAATGGGAGATTGAGAAAATGCAATTTTCAGTGATCATACAATTCAGGAAGTATTATCTTCAAAACATTCATATTAGACATCTGAGTGACATGGAAGAGTAAACACTACTGTGTGAGACCTGCTGAAAGAGAAAAGTGAATACAGAAAAGAATAGACTCCATTCCTAGGAGAGAAATTGTTGAAGAGGAAAGATGTTTGTAAGCCTGTTTAAGGTCTGCTGCCAGCTAGAGTTGAGCAGCACCACACCACTCACTATGGTCAGAAGTTCTTCCTACTATGGGTATTGTAGGAACCGTGAGAGGAGAAAGTCTGGGTTACAGAGAGGCATGTGGAAATTGCATTGATCTTGAGGAGTGAGACACAGGAGCCATATGAACTAATGAAAAGTAAGCAGAAGAGTAATGTTGGGCCCTGAGGCTGATATTCTCCATGGATGCCTTGGAAGCATAAGCCAAGAAGGATCCCTCCTAGTCATTGTATGAGAGACAAGGCTCATAGGAATATAACAGTTGTGCTGTGGACTTTAGTGTAGTCTTACTGACAGCAAGGAAGATACCACCCAGTAAACGTGGCAAACAATGTGTGTGTGTGTGTGTGTGTGTGTGTGTGTGTGTATGGATGTGTGTGTAGGTGGAGGTATGGGTGTGGAGGGTTTGTTTCGACATGTTCTTCATGGTAAGAAAGATCCCATAAATGCCAGAAAGTACATTATAACTATTAAGTGTAAGGTCTCAGACTAACTTTGTAATTTCAATAGAAGGTGGAGATTCACAGTGAAAAATCTCCAAAGGATAAGATACATACCAACTTGGCTTATTTGAATTACTGAGGCTGTCAGTCCACCCTACCTGCAAGTTGCTACAAAGAACAATCAAGGGGGAAGGAGAGGCCACCCAAGTAGAAACACATAATACTAAATTGTAATATCTGCCACTTTAATTTTTGTTTTGTTTCTTTTTCTCTATTTCTTACTTACACTTTTGTTCTTCAATTGCTTATCTGTTTCACACAGCATATATCTTGCCAGAACAGACTTATCACTGTCCTTCCTTTTGCTATACCCACTCGATAATACTTTCTACATCACTTTTTACCTCTAGCCCTTATACTTTCACTTTCATTCATATTTTAGTACCTCTTGGCCTTCATTTCCTATATCTATCTCATTTTCTTACTTAATCATTACCACTCAGCTTTATGCATATCTAAAAACTAAGACAGTTCATGACATGCACTAAAAATGCTGAAAGAAATATGATGCCAGTGGCATAAAAATATTTAATTCACAAAGGCACAGAGAAGAATAAATTTAATTAGAGAAGTACAAGAACAAAGAGTAACTAAGAAGGAACCCATCATTTTCAACACAGTAATCAGCCCAGAGATCCTTGGCTGTAGCTAGCGGCCTTGATGTGCCTTTTTTTTTTTTTCTCTCTCTCTCTCTATCTTTCTCTCTCTTTCAAGTAAATGAATAAAAATAAAATATTTTTTTAAAAAGAACTTCTTTAACATTAGCCAGTTTAAGATTTTAGAAATCATTCCACAATGATATGATATCAAATAATATTGACAAAATCTTGTTTGTAAATTAAGGTTCATAATATTTTGACTAATGGCATGTTTTCAGTGAAAACTATATTAAACAAATAGGCCTTTTTATTTTGTAAGAAGCACCCTGAGCATATTTAATTCTGTTTTTGATTTTGTGTATTTATTGACTGGAAAAGCTCCTGATAACAAATGAACAGATGAAGAAAATATAAACAAGTCCAGGTTGATATAGTGGAAAAATACACATTACAAAATATCATGTATAATTTTTTAATTATTTTTATTGTTTATTTATTTATTTGAGAGCAACAGACAGAGAGAGAAAGAGGCAAACAGACAGAGAGAGAGAGAGAGAGAGAGAGAGAGAGAGAGAGAGAGACGGAGAGAATGGACGCGCCAGGGCCTTCAGCCACTGCAAACGAACTCCAGACGCGTGTGCCACCTTGTACATCTGGTTAACGTGGGTCCTGGGGGGTTGAGCCTCGAACTGGGGTCCTTAGGCTTCACAGGCAAGTGCTTAACCGCTAAGCCATCTCTCCAGCCGACATGTATAATTTAAATCCATGTTTTAGTAGCAATTATATTTATAATCTGTGGAAGAATATTAATATTCATTCTTTTTAACATTTTCTTTTTAAAATGTCACTAATATTATCCAAGTCTTAGGGTTGTTTTGTGAATAACTGGAAATGTAATGAATATAGTAAAAGAACAATTAACATTAATTTATATATCATTTTACTAAGGAAGGCAATTTTCAAAAACAATCATTTAATTATGTGTGAATCACTTTTTCAATTTGTGTTTCCATGGTCATTTTCTTTTCACTCCATTGATTTGATTAATTGAATAATAGATCCTATTGGATTGCTAATTATGTAACATGTCTCAAGATTCAATTTTTATTAATTATTTAATATAACTACAATTTTCACTTAGAAATACTCATATGGGCTGGAGAGATGGCTTAGCGGTTAAGCGCTTGCCTGTGAAGCCTAAGGACCTCGGTTGGAGGCTCGGTTCCCCAGGTCCCACGTTAGCCAGATGCACAAGGGGGCGACGCGTCTGGAGTTCGTTTGCAGAGGCTGGAAGCCCTGGCGTGTCCATTCTCTCTCTCTCCCTCTATCTGTCTTTCTCTCTGTGTCTGTTGCTCTCAAATAAATAAATAAACAAATAATAAAAAAAAATTAAAAAAAAAAAGAAATACTCATATGAAATTATATAAAATGAAAGCATTCATAAATATTCCTTAAATTAAAATTTTACAGGGCTTTAGGGATTGCAAAGTGGTTAGGGCACTTGCATGCAAAGCCTAAGAACTCATGTTTGAATCTCCAGGTTCTCCAAAACCAGATACACAGTGACTCAAGCATGTGATGTTGCGCATGTGCCACAGCGATGAGAATTCCTGTGGAGTTTGTTCATAGCAGTTGAAAGTGCTGGTGCGCCCATGCTCTCTCTGACTCATTCTCTGCCTCACTCTCTCTTTCTCTCTTTCTCAAAATTAAAAAAAAACCTTACAAAAATAAAATTCAGTAAGGATGTTTTCAGATTAACTTATATGAATACATAAATATTAATAGGTTTTATCCCCATAAATTTTTCAACATTTTCATTATTATAAATATGATATATTTATGGAAATAAGTACTAATAATTTAAAGTTACATGATGTATATTATTAAAATATTATTTCTGAAACTTCAAAATTTAAGTTCTAATTTTAAGCATTGGAGTTATAAAATCTTTTGGTATTTACTTTATTAGCTCTAAATATCAAAACCTACTAAATATTCATAAATTTAATTCAGATACTGCAAATATTACCAGTTTTTATAAAGAATTCACTCTTGGGCTGGAGAGATGATTTAGTGGTTAAGCGCTTGCCTGTGAAGCCTAAGGACCCCGGTTCAAGGCTCAATTCCCCAGGACCCACGTTAGCCAGATGCACAAGGGGGCGCATGCATCTGGAGTTCGTTTGCAGAGGCTGGAGTTCCTGACGTACCCATTCTATCTCTCACTCTCTGCCTCTCTCTCTGTCGCTCTCAAAAAAAAAAAAAAATTAAAAAAAAAAGAATTCACTCTTGGCCAGGCATGGTGGCACATGCCTTTTAATCCTAGCACTCAGAAAGCAGAGGTAGGAGTATCAACATGAGTTTGAAGCCACCCTGAGACCTGAGATTACAATAGTGAACTTGAAAATAAAAAAAAAAGAATTCACATTTTATTCTTACAGTCATGAGATTTATGATTTAGTATTACTACTTTTCATTATAGTATAACATTCTTTTTTTTCTTTTTTTATTGAAAACTCTCTTAATTGTAAACAATATCCCATGATAATTCCCTCCCTCCCCCTACTTTCCCCTTTGAAACTCAACTCTCTATAATATCCCTTCCCCCTCTTAATCAGCCTCTCTTTAAATCTGACGTCATAATCTTTTCTTCCTGTTATGATGGTCTTGTGCAGGTAGTATCAGCACTGTATGGACATGAGTATCCAGGCCATTTTGTGTCTAGAGGAGAATGTTGTAAGGAGTCTTGCCCTTCCTTTGGCTCTTACTTTCTTTCTGCCACCTCTTTTGCAATGGACCCTGAGCTATGGAAGGTTTGATTGAGATATTTCGGTGCTGAGCACTCCTCTGTCACTTCTCAGCTATAATTCATATATATGTAAATTATATATACATATATATGTAAGTTATATAATTATATGTAAAATAAATTTTTTTTAGGGTTTTTTTTTTTTTTTTTTCCGAGGTAGGGTCTCACTCTAGCCCAGGCTGACCTGGAATTCACTATGGAGTCTCAGGGTGGCCTTGAACTCACAGAGATCCTCCTACCTCTGCCTCCCGAGTGCTGGGATTAAAGGTGTGCGCCACCTGGCTTAAAATAAATTTTTTTGAAGTGTGCTAGAGTTATTTTCAGGGTATGACTATCACAGTAAAAGTATTTTGATAGTCATTAACATTCATCTTTTGGTGTATTATACAGTGCTGAATATCCCTGTTCACAATACATGAGAATAATTTTCTGTTTGCATTAGGTATCAAGTTACACACCAGCAGGTTTATAGGACATAGGTACTGATCCTTTCATCATAATCAAAAGTCTGAGACAGAGACTAGAACAATAGGATGTTACTGGTCTGGAGAATGGGATCTGAGTTATAGCATCTGGCCCTGGGAGGAGACTTAACATTCTATTAAATGTACACAAGATGAAACTAATAATAGACTATACTAAAATCATGAAATTCAGTAAAAATCTCATGTTATTAATAAAGCGGAAATAAAGGTTACTAATTGAATAAAGATATTTCTCTTCAGGCACATAAAAATAGATCTGTGTTCCAACATATAAAAGTTACTAAAATTCAATAAAAAGTCAATATGATGAAAAGGGGGGGGTCTGAAGAGATGTATTAGCAGTTAAGGTGCTTGCCTGCAAAGGCAAAGGACCTCGGTTCGATTCCCCAGTACCCATGTAAGCCATATGCACAAGGCGGAGAAATTTTCTACTCTGTTGGTGTATAGAAAAGGATATATTAATGAGCCATGTACAAATGCCACAATACTCATCATTACTAACAAGATAAATACAAAGGAATCTTAAGTATGCAAACAATAACATATAGATAGTTAACATGGTGTGAAAATCTGACAAAGACTTTCATCAATGGCAGTTGGGTTTCACTGAGAACAGACTGAACTCCATTTGCCTCCTGGGCTCTTGTGATTTCTGTCCAAAGAATTTAGACAAGACACA
Source organism: Jaculus jaculus (assembly GCF_020740685.1). Taxonomy (NCBI): domain Eukaryota; kingdom Metazoa; phylum Chordata; class Mammalia; order Rodentia; family Dipodidae; genus Jaculus; species Jaculus jaculus. The sequence goes on from NC_059106.1 coordinate 26,788,619, forward strand.
GAGAACAGTGCAAATGTGAGGGACAGTTTATTACAGAGCAGAGCAGGCTGTGGTGAACTCTCAAAGACAAGGCCCAAGGGAATGACTGCACCATCTTCATTTTAAGCAGAGTTTGTATTATTCCTCACATCTCTAGAACAAGCATTGCCCAGGGGACTTTGTCCAATCTAGGAAATGGATACTCCAGTTTGGAATGATTATGTCAGGAAGGGCAAAGACACATCATTTTCTTTTATCAGAAGGGCTCCTGCCATGTAGTAATCTCATGAAGTTTAGGACTCCTGGAACCAGGCTTAGGCAGTTATGCATTCAAGTCCTTCTAGGCAGGTTAGAATGTATTTATCTAATAACATTTATTATTATTAGTATGTATTTATCTAATGTATTTACCTAATAATCTATCTATAACATTAGATTTTGACTGAATTTAATGATTTTAGTATAATCTATTATTAGTTTCATTTGTGTACATTTAATAGTTTTAGTTTATTTAAGATCATGTAAATATTTATTAAAATTGATCCCATAAGTATATTCCTTTGATTTTTCTCTTTGTAAACTCAATTCATGAATTTCCACATGTGATGAAATGAGAATAAGGAAAAAGTCTTTCACCTTACAGAAACAGAAATCAATGTAAGTGAGCATTATGAATGAATACAAACTACCAAGACAGTCCAGGAAGTAAAGTTTACTCACTTTAAAACAAATCAAAAGCAGAAAAAACGCAGCTAAAATGGTTGTTGAATACTTGAATATCATAGATACGACAATGCTTGTGTCTGCTAGGTAGAGTATTTTTAATTTTTTTAAAAAAATTAAATACACATATGGGCTTGATAGGCAGGCAGTGTGAGTCACCAACCTCTAATTTTATTCTAAATCATAAAGCTGACTTCACAGTGGTTGGATGCTTGACCCCTATTTCTGTGAGTAGTGCTTTTGCTTCATGCGTCCTCTCCATCCTTACACAAATCCAGTAATATGTCATCTATATATGCTTTCAATATTTTGAAATATGATCTCTTTGTGTTTCTCTGCTTTCTATATTTTATGTAAAATTATAGTAGCCCTACCTTTTCTTGTGTTACTAAATTCACTTCTGGTATACCAGCCCCCCCCAATAAATGATTATTAGTGAGAAAGAAAAGCTTTATTCAAGTTGAAGACTGGAGAAGTGGGGACTTTGCCTGTAACTCTACTTCTCATCTACAGAGAGTTTCGGGGTTCAAGTATGAAGGATGGGAAAGAAGGAAGGAAAAAGTAAGTTAATAGCCTGGTGGAGTAGCCATATAATTTTGGGGAGGTGCTGGAGATCTTCCAGGAACTGAGGTGCTGCCTATAATAGCTCCTTCTATTACCTGGTGGGTCTTGGTATAGTGGTTAGTAGATGTCATTAACCTTGAAGTGGGAAGAGAGGTTAGGCAAGTCTAGGTCAGGTTAATTCCACATTGTAGTTTTGTGTAAAATATTTCTCTGGGCTGGGCAGATTGCTCTGTGAGTAAAGCTTTTGGCAGGAAGTATGAGGATTCAAATTTGTAACCTTTATATCCATATAAAATCTAGATGTAGTAGCACACATCTGTAATACCAATGCTAGGGAGGCAAAAACAAGAGGTTTCATTGGGTTTGCTAGCTATCTGCTTTAGAGAAACCAGATTCTAGAAGTTATCCATCCCTTTTGAAAATTAAGACATAAAGTGACTGAGGGGGATACTATTAAGATTTAAAAGTTGGGTGTGGTAGCGTATGCCTTTAATCCCAACACTCAGGAGGCAGAGGTTGGAGGATCGCTGTGAGTTCAAGGCCAACCTGAGAAGACATAGTGAATTCCAGGTCAGCCTGGGATAGAGTGAGACTCTACTGTGAACCCCCCCCAAAAAAAAAACCCAAAAAATTTGAATTCCACGTGCACATTCACACATATAGTTGCATTTGCATATACACATGCACCCACACACATACCAGCATGCATTGTGTACACACACACACACAGACACACACACACAGACACACACACACAGACACACACAGAAAGAAATAATTGTCAGAGTAGTTACCATGCTGTCTTATCAAAGTTCTCTAGAATAATGGCTACAATAATGGACCCAGTAAAATGATATATTATAAAAGTGATTTATTACTTTGTTTTATATGATATGGCTGAGTAGTACAAAATGTCTGCAGGCTAGAAAGGCTGACATAACAGTAGCTTCTCAATCTATGACAGTGGATGCCTTAACAATCCCCTTCTGACACTGAAGGACTGGAGAGCTGCTGGTCTTTAGTCCACTTTGGAAGGTGAAGTAAGCTGGTTTCAATATCAGCAAAAGATGTCAGCAGGGCTGGAGACATGGCTTAGCGGCGCGGTTAAGCGCTTGCCTGTGAAGCCTAAGGACCCCGGTTCGAGGCTCTGTTCCCCAGGTCCCACGTTAGCCAGATGCACAAGGGGGCGCACGCGTCTGGAGTTCGTTTGCAGAGGCTTGGAAGCCCTGGCACGCCCATTCTCTCTCTCTCTCCCTCTATCTGTCTTTCTCTCTGTGTCTGTCACTCTCAAATAAATAAATAAAAAATTTAAAAAAAAGATGTCAGCAACAGGTCTTATTATTTCACCATCAAAGAGCAAAGGCAGGTGAGCATAAAAAGCTAAGTAGGTTAAGGCGAGAAAGGAGTCAAGCAGTTGGAAAAGAGATGTGATCAATTCATAGAATTTAAACACGCATCTATCATCTGTGTCTATAGGTCCAATAACAAAGTTTAAGGAGGAAGATACCCTACTTTGACCTCTGGCCTCCATACACACATACTCACACACATGTGCTCATACACATACAAATATGTATGTGTGTGTGTGTGTGTGTGTATATATATATATATATATATATATATATATATATATATATGCCACACAAATAAGTATGCCAGAATAAAATTTCTGAATAAAACACAGCCTGATGTCTTCTGTTGGCAAATACTCTATCCATACCATGACACCTCAGTTCTGGGAGGGTAATGTGTTCTTAGAACAATGGAACACTTGAATTTATAACTCTCTTAGATTCTGTCCTATGTTGCTCTTCCTTTCTCTAAACCACATCTATGAAAAAAAAGTCAGTGATGCCAGGCATGGTTTCTCACTCCTTTAATCCCAACACTCAGGAGGCCAAGGTAGGAGAATCACCATGAGTTCGAGGCCACACTGAGAATATATAGTGAATCCCAGGTCAGCCTGGGCCAGAGTAACAGCCTGCCTCAAAAAAAAAGTCAGTGTTTTCAGCAAGAGTGGCTTTCATTTCCCTACCAAGTACCCTAGGAAATGGTTATCATTATGACACACATGTGTCTAGATGTCAATTGCTATTTGCACTGGTGCTTGTGTGAAACTCATATGGTTTACTCAACTTTGTATCTTCCATAAATTCATGATTTTAAGTCAACTAAGAATGATGGAAATTTCATTGAGAAGGTGGGCTCAGCCATTAAAGACGCTTGTCTACAAAGCATTACAGCTTGGGTTTAATTTTCCAGTGCCCACATAAAACCAGATGCACAAAGTGGGACATGCATCTGGAGTTCATTTGCAGAGGATGGAGGCCATGGCATACCCATTCTTTCTGTCTGTCTCTTTCTACTTGCAAGTAAATAAAAATAAAAAAAATTAAAAAAATAAGTAAATCTGAAGGATCTCTCTTGGTTTTCTGGAATATATCTGTGTTCAAGCACCTTAACATTTCATGTGCAAATCTCTTAGTTTGAACTATTATAATATAGACTGAATTCTCTTCATAGAGATTCAAAAAACTCATTTCAGGGATGGAGAGATGGCTTAGCAATTAAGGCACTTGCCTGCAAAGCCAAACAACCCAAGTTCAATTCCACAGTACCAATGTAGGCTAGATGTACAAAGTGGCCCATGCATCTGAACTGGAGTTCTTTGCAGGGCTGGAGGCCCTGGTGTATCCATTCTCTCCCTCTCTCTCTCTCTCTCTCTCTCACATACACACACACAAATAAATAAAATATTTAAAAAACAGCTCAAATTTGGCATTGTTGCTCATTATTATTTCTTTATTTTTTAATCATCTTGTTGATATATCACACAAAGTTAAGTTAGCACCTCTAAATATACTGTTTATATATGTCTTCATCTCACAACTCATGTCAGTTTATCTCATGGTATTGATAGTACTACTATTGAACATATAGCAAATTTCCTTCTTTAATAGTTTAATTATTTTGGAGAAATGATTCTCTATATAGTCAGTCCTAGAAGAAATAAAAATTGCAATTGCTTTCTACTTCTGAACTCTGGTTGGGCATGTATCTTCCATGTTAAATCATTCATTGCAGTCATCTCCATGGCAACAGAAATCACTTGAGGCATTTGTAACAGACCTTCCCAGTAAAAGCTGAGTGAGAACAGGAAACCACCTCAATAGGGTTTCCAAGATTGGAGACTATAAATCTGGGGTTGATGGAAGCCATCTTTCATCAATCTCTTAGGAAGGCTAGTTATCAAATAACACCAGAGGAGGTTGTAGCTAATAGATCAAGTTATAGAAAAATTGGAAAATTTGGTATGGATACTTGACTACTGCTGTAATTCTTTACCAGTTATAGGAAGTAACACATGATTTTTTTTTTTTTTTTTTTGCCCAAGCTACTCTTGTCTCTCTTTTCAACCAATATAACTGCTATCTCACTATTTATTCACAGTTCAGCCAAGATATGGAGTAATCATTTATTTCCCCTCTGAGTTCCTAAGGCTGAGTTATGGAGGCTTTATCTAAGTTACTACAACACATTGAACATTCTCCTGAACTCATCTCATTGCAGTGTGATTGCTAATTTAGCTTTTCTGTCATCTGCTGAATTTTTAATTCTACAATTTTCTAAAATGTGGCGATCCTGAGGATCTATGTAAAACACTGAGTCTGATATCTGGTTGTGATAAATGTCTAAAATTATGATCATAATAGGATATTTGTAGGCAATTTAAATTACAAGACTTTTTTTTCAAAATTGTAAATTAAATATGTTTTCTTGTGCAACAATATTCAAAATAGTATATAAAGAAGTTTGTTACATGGCTTTACCTCCACATCTATTAAACACAGCAGGATATTGTCCTGCATATATAAGGACTATATTTAACTATATAATATAAAGTCTATAGGACTTACAGAATATAGTAGTTTTGCTTTAGAAATGTGTGTGTCTGTGTGTGTTTGTGTGTGTGTTCTCATATGTTTCTATTTCTTTTTTTTTTAAACAAACTCCAGAAGCATGTGAAACCTTGGTTATCTGGCTTATGTGGGTACTGGGGAATCAAACCTGGGTCCTTTGGTCTTATAGGCAAACAATCACTATGCAATCCCTCTAGACCATTCTTATGCTTTTTATAACACTTTAATATGGAAGTTTACATTGGTCAGAGTGAATACAACATGCCAGTATGGCAGAAGCATATAAGTTGTAAAATTTGTAAAAACAAAATAAAATTAAAGGACTTTTTCTACTTAAGCAAATGTGTTGCTTGTGTAATTGATGGGAAACAGAGGAGAAAGCTGGCTGGCTTAAGGCCATTTGTTGTAATCGCATTGACGAGAGTCAATTCTAAAATGTGTACAGCTTTCACAAGGCAAAATTGTTTCTTTTCCAGTTCAACATGTTCAGGATACAAGTGAATTTATGTCAAATTTCTAGTGAACATGGAGAAGTTTTCTAATTAGCAGGATCATACAAGAAGTAAACAAGCTAACAATAACAATTAACATAGTCTGCCATTAATCAGCTAATTTCAATACAAGTGGCCCAGTCATTGATTTCTCTTTGTCCTTGCATGGGTCTCCAATGCTGATGAACTGTCATGAACTGACCTAATTTATAGAATCTATTCTAGAATTCATGATTTTTATTTGTGTTAGAACAAGTCTACTTATTCAATTAAATAATAATTTCTTTTAGTTGTAAAAATATTAACGTTGTTTCCACCACACAGCAATAACAAACAGCAGCATTGTACTTTTTCCTTTGGGAACAGTTATTTTAAAAATCAATTTTATTAATAAACAAAACAGGCTTGGTCAAGAAGAATAAAAGCTATAGTAATTACCTAAAAGATTCTTGATCACTGAAACTATTTGTAGATTTTTGAGGTTTGTGCTACCTTTTAAACATTTCAAATATATAGAATTATAATCTATGGAGTAGGAAAATACTATTTTTTGCTAGGATTATAGTAAGCAGTGAATAAATTCTTAGCAAAATTTTAACACATTTTGCAAATAACAAGGATGCTACTTATTAAATTTAAAATTAAATATCAAAAGTGTTAATTGCTATTGGGCTGGAGGGATGGCTCAGAAGAAGCTAAGTTACTTGCAAAGCCAAAGGACCCAGGTTTTGTTCCCCAGGCAGCACATAAGCCAGATGCATATGGTGGCACATGTGTTTGGAGTTTGTTTGCAGTTTCTGGAGGCCCTGACACACCCACTCTCCCTGTTACTCTATTTCGCTCTCCCTCTCCCTCTATCCCTCTCTCTCTAAAATCAATAAGTAAATTAATTTAAAATTATTTTTTAAAAAGTATTATATTACCATTACTATTATTATATTACTATTCCATGAGTGTTTGTGTGTGTATCAGTATATGCACACTGGGAGTGAGCCAGGATTTTGTACATGCTAAGCATGTACTCTGACACTCAGCTACTCCTATCCCAGCATTCTTCCTCTTTTACTTGGTTTGACCATTGAACAATCATGCCTTTTACTTAGTCAAAACTATATAATGGGTGGTATCAATGATTCAATTGGGAAACCAAATGCATTGCCTCAGAATTCAAGTATGATTTTTTATGTCCATTGTAAAAGTAATTAAAATGTCTGCTGTTTTTGTTTTGTTGTGTTTAATAACCTGCACTCATGACCATATACGGTTGACTTATCAGAACTTAATTTGACTGCTAAAGTGACCCAGTACAATGACCATGCACTTAGATTTGTTTTTGCTAATAAACTCAATCCTTTGCTATTGAAGAATTACCTGAGCCCTGTGTTACACCTACTGTTTTCCTGATGATTCATTTCATGATCATACTTGTCTAGGATGAAGGTTGTGTTAATACTCTTCTTTCAAATTATTATTGAGATAATAACAATAGAAATTATTAGAAAACCAAAAATTTAACACATAGGAAAAGATTGGTATATACAATACAGAATCTTCCAAATATTTAAAGATTGTGTTCTGAACTATTATGGCATTAAAACCTCCCAATGTAGTTTTTAAAATCATAGCACCTGGTATCTTAGTTTCAACTGGTAACACAAAATGCAATGGATACCTTCTTGTAGTACTTCTCGAGGCTGGGATGTCCAAGACCAAAATGCAGACAGATTCTTTGTTCTTGATGATCCATGACTCAGATTGTAGGTGACTTCAAATCATGCTATGTTTCTATATTTTGTAATGTTAAATTTTGTATTATATTTCTAGTTATAATTATATCTACTTGATACAGAATGGAAAAAAAGGAGAAGGGAACAAAAAAGGAAGTAGGGAGTAAAGAGGGAATATGGCATCTTTTCCTGGAAGGTATATCAGAAGAGCCAGACCCAATGTATGAGAATTGGGTTCAACATGCCAAGACATTGGAAAAAAAGAGATGCACACTGAGCCAGGATTGCATAATGCAGTTTATTGGGAGACTTGTTGATAGAAGTCTAGTCCTCATTAGTATCACAACCAAGAGGTATTCTTCAGTTTAGGTCAGAAAGAGGGGCACATGTATCAGTGAGGACAAAAGTGACTTTTGCAAAGACATAGTGCACCAGATTTAACTTAAGCTAACCTCAAAGAGCCAAATACTTTCCCAGTACTAGAGTATAAAGCTCCATATACCATTATAATAATTTTACCTATTTATAGTGTAATTAATACACAGGGAAGACTGAACAGGATTACTCAAGTGTAATCAGGGGTTATGACTGAAGATGGTATAGTCATATTGGCTGGGTATGTCCATAAGGCCACCACAAAATCATGAGGGCCTCATCCTCATGACCTCATTCAAGATTCTGAAAAGCTCCAGTTTCTAAAATCGTCATACTTGGAGTTGAAATGTCCACATATACACATAGAGGGGGTTACCTGGTAATATCTGAAATATTGACTGAGTTCTCAACCTGCAGTGATGTGTTGACGACTAAAGGGGCTCAGCATAAATGAAACAAGTTTACTGTAGGAACACGCCTCTTCAAGACACTCAGTTTTTTCAAAGATATGGAAAGAAAGAAACTGTTTTTGAAAAAAAATGCAACATTATTTTAGTCAGGGTTCTGTAGAGGAAAGCAACCAACAGTATGAATTTATATTATAAGAGTCTTCATTAGATTATCTTATATGATATGGGTTGGGCAGTTCAACAATAGCTGTCTGCAGGCTGGAGAGTCAGAGAACTCAGTAGCTTCTAAGGCCAAGAGGCTGATAAAGTAGGTTTCAATATACAGTCAAAATATGGTAGTTAAAAAAGTAGGTAGGTATAGGTACAAGTAAATAACAAGGGCTTCGAGGCAAAAAAAAAAAAAAAAAAAAGAGTCCTTATATACAGTCTCCAACTGGAAGTGATGCTCACTCTGTGTAAAGGATTTCCTCTCTGACGTATTTTTTCCTGAAAACATCCTAACAAACCTGCTCAAGTGATATATCTCTCATTGGATTCCCAATCTGACCATGTTGACAATAGAACGTAACTGTCACAAATGTTAACTAGAACAAATGCATAAATGTATTTATTCTGTCAGCAATTGGAGGGTCAAAAAGCCTGGGGTTATCTCTCTTCTTTCTGTTCAACATGCCCATATATAAGGTTGTTTGCATTCCCTAGGGAGGAAAATTTAAGAATATCTTCAAGACAAGAGTCAAAATATAATTGTCACACAATTTTCTTCTATCCTAGTGTTCCAGTTTAGTAGTGGGATAAGAACACTCTTCTTTTGTCAGGTATGAGGTGATTAGAACAGTTCAGAATTCAAACCTTGATCAACACATGAAAATTCATGTGCACAGCATTATTTAGGAGGATATAATATGTTTATAATCAGATGATCTACCCCTCATTCTCTCTGCTCTTGGCTAAGTAATTCTCCATCTAGAGGATGTTGCTGTGCTCCCTTTCTGTATGTTCACAGGTGCTGCAGCTGTCTTTGTTCTCAAATAGGTAAAAAAAAGATCAAGGTGACTGTTGCCATCAGGTTCACATTGCTGGTAGAAATCTCCCAACCAAGAGCACCTTGTGGGAAAAAGAGGTTTACTTTCACTTACAGACAAGAGGGGAAGCTCCATGATGTCAGGAAAAAATGATGCATCATCAGAGGGTGGACATCACGCCTGGCCAACATAAGGTGGATAATAAAAACCGGAGAGTGTGCAAATACTGGCATGGGAAAAATGGCAATAACACCCATAATCCCACCCCCAACAATACACTGACTTCAGGAGGCATTAATTCCCAAATCTCCATCATCTGGGAACCCAGCATGACACCTAAGTTTATGGGGGACACCTGAATCAAACCACCACATTCCGTTCCTGGCTCCCATAACTGACAATTATACATAATGTAAAATGCAATGAGTTCATCCAACTTTAAAATTCCTCATAGTTTTTTTTTATTATTATCAATTTCAGTGATGTTCTTGTATCCCCATAATCCAAGGTCTTTTAACTGAGCCATAATACCAAAAAATCCACCCCCCCCGCAAAAAAAAAAAAAAAAAAAAAAACCTGTAATGGGACAGAATAAACATTCAAACTGCAAAAGATGGTATTGGGCATAACAAAGAAATACATGATTTAAACAGTGCAAACACCAAAGTCTGTAGCTTCAAGTCCAACAAATATAGCCAATGACAAGTCTTCAAGTTTGATAATTCTAACCAGCAATAAGTCTCTGGCATTCCAATTCTGCCCCTCCAATTAGGCTACTCATGGTCCAGGAAAACTTTGTCGGGGCCATCACTTTTCTTTAGCAGCCATCTCTGGTCCTGGCATCTCTACTGGGTTTCCACTGCAGCCCGTGGTTCATCCTCATGGTCCCATGGGGTCTCCATGCAGGCAACCAGCAAACCTGCTTCACACTGCTCATGGCCATTTCCAAAACACAAGACGGTGTTGCAAACTCAATGACCCTCTCTTTCCTGCATTTCTTATACTCTACAACACCAGGTAGGGTGCCAATTTGTTAATCCAGTCAGGTGTCTAGCAGCAACCCCACTCCTTGGTACCACTTTACTGTTGCAGTCAGGTTCGCATTGCTGGTAGAAATCACCCAAATAAGAACAGCCTCTGGGAAAAAGAGGTCTATTTTGGCTTACAGGCTCAACAGGAAGCTCCACGATGGCAGGGAAAATGATGACATGAGCAGAGGGTGGACATCATACCCTGGACAACATAAGGTGGACAATAGCAACAGGAGAGTGTGCCAAATACTGGCATGGGGAAACTGGCTATAACACCCATAAGCCCACCCCAAACAATACACTGCCTCCAAAAGGTGTTAATTCCCAAATCTCCATCAGCTGGGAACCCAGCATTCAGAACACCTAAGTTTATGGGGAACATCTGAATCAAACCACCACAGTGAACATCAAGAGTAAGGTGAGGAAGACCATGGTGAGAACATCTGCAGTGAGTGCTGTGCTGGCTTGCTTAGCTTCTGGAGACAGGATCTCAGTGTCTGTAGAGTTGGGTGGTCAGCATCTCCCCAGGAGAAAGCATGTCAGGGAGGCTGGTTGTTATTGGTAAGGACTGTGTATTTAAGGAAAGGGTAGATTTTTATTGTCTGATGGGCAAAGGGGCAGCTGAAAGAGGTTTGTATGATGTATCCTATATGTAGAAATACATTAGTATTACCATGTGTTAGCTGAAAATAATTCATTGAATCTCAAAATCAGATAATTATAGGAATCATTTGAATGTGTTGGCAGTACTATTGCCTTACTGAGAAATTTTATCCTTTCCCTGAAGAGCCTGATATAAATTCTGCAAGTCAACCTGGAACTCTTTATAGGAAATTAGAATCCCGTTGAGCCTCATCTTCTGCACCTGTAAATGAAGAAAATAGTGTCATTTTGTGAAATTATTATTTAGATAAGGTAAAATACTCCTTAAGAAAAAATATCACATGCTAGTCAAGGAAACAGGCAAGATTCACAAACTCATTCTAACTGGAGAGCATATTCAAGACCAAAACAACTTCATTTTGATAAAAAAAAAAAGGTTATGTGAATGAACATAGCAAGCACGTTAATATTTCCATCATGTCCTCGGGGAAGTAAGACAGGTCTTGGGGCCGACTCTCATCTTAGGGCAGGATCAGCCCATTTAAGGTTAATCTTTTTAAATTTTTTTTTTATTTATTTGACAGAGAGAGGGGAGAGAGGAAGGGAGAGAGAGAGATAAAGAGAGAGAGAGACAGAGAGAGAGAGACAGAGAGAGAGAGAGAATAGGAGCACCAGGGCCTCCAGCCACTGCAAACAAACTCCATAAATGTGCACCCCTGGTGCATCTGGTTAATGTGAGTCCTGGGGAATCAAACCTGGGTCCTTTGGCTTTGCAGGCAAATGCCTTAAGTGCTAAGCCATCCCTCCAGCCCTCAAGATTAATCTTTTGGAGAATATGTGTGTTGGTGATAAGCCTGTTAGATGTCTCATGTCAAATCTCACCCCATGAACAAAATCCCCCTTTACTATAATACTTCTCACATAAATGGCTTGTCAGTGTCAGCAGCCTATCACATTAATACACATGCTGAAACAAGATGGCTGCTTTCAAAAAATATTATAAGTTTAAATGATACCCACATATCAGTATATGGTTTACTGATAGTAGACCTTCAGCAGTGATGGATGAGAGGTCACTGTTAATTTTTGTTCGCTTCAGTTTAGTTGTGGGTTATAGTATGCAATGAGATCCATACTTCTTAGATTTTTCTTTTATTTTTCAATTTTTTAATAACAACTTCCATGATTATCAAAAAATTCCATGGTAAAACCCTCTTTTCCCCCCACTTTCCCCTTTGAAACTCCACTCTCCATCATGTCCCCTCCCCATCTTAATCAGTCTCTCTTTTATTTTGATGTCATGATATTTTCCTCCTATTATGATGGACTTCTATAGGTATTGTCAGTCACAGTGATGTCATGGATATCCAGGCCATTCTGTGTCTGGGGGGAGCAAGTTGTAAGGAGTTCTACCCCTTCCTTTGGCTCTTACATTCTTTCTGCCACCTCTTCCACAATAGACCCTGAGCCTTGGAAGGTGTGATAGAGATGCTGAAGTACTGTGAACTCCTGTCACTTCTTTCTAGCACCATGATGCCTTCTGAATCATCCCAAGGACACTACTGTCTGGAAAGAGAAGATTCTCTACCAAAAGTGAAAGTAGCATTAATATAAGGGTATGAACATTAAGAGAAGTGCTTACTGGGCAGTTTGATAAACATAGTATATACATTTAGTGAGACAGTAGCAGAAATTATAACCCTAGGGCTCATGACTACCCCTGGTTTAAGTTTTCAGTATCAGGGATGTATTCCCTGCAATGGAGTGGACCTCCAGTCCATCTACAGGGCAGTTGGTTTCCACCATGACAGACATGCCACTATTGTACCCATTAGCTCATTTGGCTTCGCTGGCCAAATATAGGAATGCAGTGTCCACTGTTGAATATCTTCTGGTGATTTCTCTTTCTCCCATTGAACTGCATACAGAATGGCTTCTTCCAACTTTCTGTCAGCTAGTCTACATGGAGGAGGTTATCAGCTCAGTTCCAACAGGTTTTCCCAGTGGCCTTGCAGTATGTGGAGTCTTCAGCAATAGGGTCTTACCATCTATTCCTGGTGAGAAACCAAGGGCCCCAGCATGGCCTATAATGTTTTGGAGGCATCAGGGACCTTCCTGGCCAACAACTCACTGGAAGGTATACCATCTCTGGCATTGAAAATTTTCTAGCAAAAATTGATGGTTCCTGAGTGTTCCATTGTCCAAAATAGTAGGTTTCCATATGATTTATTTATATCCTCTTAGAGTGTGATTAACCCTCCCTCCACCATTCCTTTACTCAATCTTTTCCCATAACCCAACTTTGGGCCTTTTCACCCACATTATTCTATTCTTCTACTTACATATATACAATGCCATCCTATTCAGTACCCCTTCCCTTCCTTTCTCTTCCCTTTTTATCTCTTTTCTAGATTACTGGCCTTTGCTACTGAGCTTTCTTCCTACTCACACAGAAGTTCAATCATCTGTAGCTAAGATCCACATATGAGAGAGAACATGTGACACTTGGCTACCATCATGAAAACAAATGACCATGAATGTTGATGAGGATGTGGCAAAAGAGGAACCCTTCTATACTGTTAGTGGGAATGCAATCTGGTTCAGCTATTGTGGAAATCAGTGTGGAGGTTCCTAAAACAGCTAAAAATAGATCTACCATATGACCCAGCTATAGCACTCCTAGGCATATATCATAAGGACTCATCTCGCTACCTTAGAGATACTTGCTCAATCATGTTTACTGCTGCTCAATTCACAATAGCTAGGAAATGGACCCAGGCTAGATGTCCCTCAACTGCTGAATGGATAATGAAGATACAACACATTTATACAATGGAGCTCTACTCAGCAGTAAAGAAAAAATGAAGTTATGAAATTTGCAGGAAGATGGAAGGATCTGGAGAAGAGTATACTTCTTAGATTTTAATCAGGACATGGTAAGGAGTTTATCCCATTATTGGAGCTCTAAATTAGAACATGATTCAAAGTTAAGAGAAGGCTCAGGAAAAAGAAATCCATTTGGGAAATTTTGTCTAAAATTGGTAAATTAAGCTGAGGAGATTGCCCAGTGGTGAAAGTCACTTGCTTGCAAAGTCTGATAATCCATGTTAAGTACCCAGGTTAAGCCAGACGCATGAAATAGCACATGTGTCTGGAGTTGGTTTGCAGTGGCAAAAGGCCTTGGTGTGCCTATACTCTAATTCTCTCTCTCATTCTCTGATCTTTCCTCTCTCTCTCCTTGTACATAAATTAACAGTTAAATTTGATAAGTAAAAAAGTGTATTTATTTATACATATATGTGTATATATGCATATGTGTATATAAATACACATATATACTAGGGAAAATGAAAGGAATTTTTTAAGGATTTTCATCACATAAGGTTGGTTTCTTGCTACTTACAGAAAATTTTGAAAATAGATTTCTATAAATTTATCCCCCAATTTTCTTCATGAAAATATATCTTATATTACTTTCCCCATATCATTAGGCCCACTTCCACAGTATCTCATTGAATTTATACCCGGATTGTATGGTTTGTGTAGAACAATGAGCATTTAGTATAAATTTTTTCATATATTTTATTAATTATATAGTTTACTGAATGAACAAATTGTGCATTGGTCCCATCCCCTTAGTGTTATCTTCTTATATACCCTCTTCCCTGAGTATTTTATTTATTTATTTTCATTAATTAGTTTTGTACTCAGTGAATACAGTCAAGTTGGTACCATTGTTAGGTTCGTCCATGTCCTACCCCTTCCCCTGGCCACTCCTGTTGAGGTATATGGGTCATGCATTGTGGAGTTAGCCCACAGTTATGGGTAGGAGAAATGTCTCTGTGTATTATTTTTTTTTTAACTGTGGTAATAATGCACATTGACTTCTCCCCACAAACATCCACAGAAGTTCTAGAAAACATGTCAGTTTTAAGAACAGGTAATTACACCTCCACTGTGTGTGGTTACTCTATTTCTGGATAGAAGTCAGAACTGACCCAGTCACTGTTTGACTTTCCACATGCTGTATTTTTCATCTGGCACTTCTTTAACATAGCCCTAAAACCATTCTTTCATTCATGAAAATCACTCTGCGAGTGTTCAACTGCTCATTCTTCTTGATGTTCAAGTCGTTGTGAGAGAAATACCAAGTTCTTATCTAGTTACACATAAATAATAGATTATGAGGGACAATGTGGCTGGGAGGAATGGGGTTAGTACAGATTGAGCCCAGCAGCTCTCAGAAGTGATATAGACAAAGGCATATTCCCACCAACTGAGAACTTTGTACAGCCCATGGAAAGCAGTCTCCATACACTCAGACCAAGAGAATATGTATCTAGGATTCCATTAGGTAGCCTTTTATTTCTCCACAGAGGAGGTCTGAATGCCATGCTAGCTCTGGAATTTCTGCTTGTGGTCTCACATTTGCCTTTTCTTTATGAAGATGACACTTTGCTTCTGAACAAACTTAGCAACAGTCTGGAGGAAATATTTTTAAAGTTATGTTTTAATCATTGCCAAATGATATTAGAAAAGAGTATTCTCTCCTTTTTTCAGAAGAAAAAAATAACAGACATTTAACAAGATTTATCTTTGCATAAAATAATGAAATCTGCTTTTTTGGATTAGGAAATGCAATAACTCAACTAAATCCTGGCACAGGAGTTGCTCCCCTGTTAAATCCCCTTCTGTTTCAGGCTGAAAAAGTTAAAGAATTGGAAAAGGGTTGAAATATTTAATGGATGTAGAACTGTGGAGATAATATATTTTTAATAAGCCTCTCTCTGCTGTTACTTTTTACAATGATGGTGTTCTATTGCTTTCATTTCAAAATAGGATAGGACTAGAGTACTGATTGTATTAAATTTATCATATATTTGTTGTTTATTCACCAAGTAGTCTTTTCCAGCACCCAATCCATAAAAATGCCTGTCAGCAATTAGTAGAGAAGAAAAATATATAATTGGCCCATTTAACTACATTCAAAAATCAAATTAATCTTCAAAATAGTTACTAGAGCAGTACTGACCTTCACTTTAATAAACTACCTATTACAGAAGGCCAGGATCCTAAACTGAAGTTCCATGATAGACAAAGTCAAGTCCTTAATATCATTACAATAAGATTACTTTGTCATGTTGAATAATCACTACAGAATCAAATAATTGTTACTTTTTCATATATTTTATCAATAGATTGTATAATAGGACATAAATGAGAACAATGTTCATTAAAAGAAAAGATCAGAGAAATAATGACGTAATGGAATAATATCAAATCCACTATGAAACTGAGACTTGAATTCTAACTAGTGATATCCAGCCTATGCAAGTAGATCATTTTTCCAACTGAAACTTTACTTAGCTCAGATGTAAAAGGTTAAAGAAAAGAAGGAAACAATAAGTTAAATGGTTCACAATGTCCAAAATAAAATTAATTACATAATTTGTATAAGAACTTATTCATATTTTCATGACATAGTTTTCCCTCTATTTTTGTCTCTTTATAAAGGACATTGTGTGAAGTAATAACTCATATTTTTGCCTAAAGATCTGAGTTTATGTATTTTTATGTAGATTTCTTAGTAACATACCTTAGAGAAAAATTCCACATCAGAGTTCAGGAAGAACCACCACTGAGAAGCTGAGTGGCTTTTCCAGACTGACTCAGTGGTACTGGAATAACAGAAAAGGATAAATGACAGACTTCCTGGGGAGAGCAGCATGTGATGAGACCCTGCATTCAGGGGACGACGATCCCTGCTCGGGGCAAGACCACAGCAGTATGAACCATTGTCATTGCGCAGCCATGTCTACCTCCAGCTAAACCAGCAGAGATCAGAGCTGGGCACAGCCTGTTTTTACTTCTTCCTTACAGTTTGTGCAAACCTGACCTTGTGCCAAAAACATTGCCTGTGGAGCATCAGACACCAGCTTGCTCATTCCTTAATCATCTGGCTGCACCCTGGCCTCCATCTCCTGCAATTCATGATGACATATGAACCCTTGTCACCTGTGTATAAAATAAATGAGAACTGGTCAGGTGGGAAGGCAGTGTCTCCATCAGAACCTGCAGACCACCTGATTTCAGCTTTTACTCTTACTTCAGTGTGTCTTTTTCTTACTAATCCTCCAGCTGCCCTGCCAGGCTGTGGCTGCACTGGTGAAAGCATCTTCAAACTATGCAAAAGACTTTCTCTAAGGAGAGAATCATTATAATTTCAGAAGACCCACTACCTACTTCTTACTGCAGCCCAGATGTGGGGCCAGTCTCCAGAGTTAACTGTTACTATGAGCTGCTCTTCTGTTCAGGGTCTAGGGTTGTTACAAGCTGACTGAATGGCTCAGGGAAGGACATACTCTCACAGAAATATTTGTGAAGTTAACTTTTTTTTTTACATAATGGAAAATTCTATGAAAACAGCATTTATTGGTCCCTAGTATCTGCTTGGTGTATATTTCCATCATGGAATTAATAGTAATTATAAGCAATAGGTGGATCAATGAGAGGGAGCTATGTTTATTTTGATATATATTATTTTAAAAGTATATGGTTAAGTTTAGACATATGCTATTTACAATAACATAATTAAATTTGAAGCACAAATGTTACTTGGATAAAATCATCAAAAGTTGAAATCTATGTAGCATATTATTATGTCCTTTTTATCCTTATCAATTTCACTTGTTTCTTTTATCTACATAATTATTGGGAGCACTGTCCCAGGTCTGGATTTTTGTTTTTCTTGATTTGTACACCCTAAAATTTTCAACGTAGAATAATATTTAATACAAGTAAATATAGATTGAACAGGATTTCTTGATTTGGCTCAATATATGCTTACTTTATCTTTTTTATTAAATTTTCTTGGTATTTGGAGGAATCTCTCAAAATGCCTTAGTCTGTCATATGAGAACTTTTATGTGAAATTTAGCCATCTGGAAAACTAAAAAGGAAATTAGGCTTCTGTCCTTACAGAATGATTTTGAAATTAACTTCAGTTCTGCTGCCAAAAATTCGGACTTATGAACCAGACAAAAGAAAAAGTATGTGATGTGCTTAGTAGCCCTTAAATAATGATGATATTTTTTTTCTTTTCCCAAGGCTAAGCAGAGGAAGCCATAGTAATACGACTTTTTAAATGGGAGCAAAACTCTCATTTGAAATGTTTCCACTACATAACTCCACTCAATTGACTTGATAACCCAGATATGCTGTAGGTTAAAACAGGAACAGTAGTTGGAGAACTCATAGAATAATACAAAAGTTGAGACAGAATATCACATAAGCAGTGTTGTGTTTCAAGTTCTCCTAGGTAACCTTCACCCTGACCTAGGCTTCTCTTATGATGAGATACAAGAGCACCACCCACTATCCAAGGAATGCAAGGATCTTTCCAGCATGCAGCTCACATGGCCAAGGTACCTAAAGCCCTTGAAATGCACATGCTTTTTGGCCAACATCTGCTATACTTCAGCACGGAAAAAGTTGTATGTCTGATCCTGGCTCAGAGATTTCATTTATTTATTTTTTAAACTTTAAAAATTTTTTATTTATTTATTTACTTATCTATTTATTTGAGAGAGAAAGAATTAAAGGGAATGAGAGAGAACAGGCTTTTATTGAATGTGTTTAATTCTTCAATTAAAAGTTCCCTCTGCCAATAAGTCACACAAAAATGCCAGCCTTTGCATATATAATTTCATTTTTCTTTGTTGCTGGGTAGAATTCCATTGTGTAAATATTCCATATCATTGTAGTTTTAATCTATTCATCAGTTATTGGGCATCTGGGCTGATTCTAATTCCTCTCTATCGTGAACCAAGCTGAGATAAAGAGGTTTGAGTAAGTATCCCTGAAATAAAGAATGGAGTATTTAGTATTTAGGAGTGGAATAGCTGGGTCAGATGATAAGTCAACTTTCATCTTTTTCAGGAATCTCTATACTTATTTCTGTAGTGGTTTTACATGTCTGCATCCCCACCAGTGAATAAGAATTCTTCTTTACCAACAGTCTCATCTTGACTGGAGTAAGATGAATTCCAAAGTTGTTTTAATTTTCAGTTCTTTGATGAATAGGGATATTAATAATTTCTTTAAATGAGTATTGCCCATTTGTGTTTTATCCTTTGAGAATTTTCTGTCTTTTTTTTTGAGTGGATTGTTTGATTTTTTTTTTTATTGCTTAGTTTTTTGACTTCTTTGTAGTTATTAGATATTGGGCATCTGTTTGAAGGATAGTCAGTAAAGATTTTCTACTATTATTTAGGTTGTCTGTTGGTTCTATTTTGGCATGCTTGTCTGATCAAAAATTTTTTAGCTTCATGAGATCCCACTGATTGCATGATTGTTTAATTTCCTGAGCAACTGGGGTCATATTCACAAAGCCTTTCCACACTATCCTGTGTCACATGCATCCTTTTTCCTTGCCTTCCTTTTCTTCCAGTTCATCTCTTTATATTCACTTTTGGTTATAGTTCTATTTTTTTTTTTTTTAGTTGGGCCTCCTTCAGTGTCTTCCCAATGCACAGCCTTGAATATTTTGTACATTTTTTATCAATTTTTATTAACATTTTCCATGATTATAAAAATATCCCATGGTAATACCCTTCCTTCTTTCTCTTTCCCCCTTTGAAATTCCATTCTCCATCATATTCTCTCCCCATCTCAATCAGTCTCTCTTTTATTTTGATGTCATGGTCTTTTCCTCCTCTTATTATGGTCTTGTGTAGGTAGTGTCAGGCATGGTGAGGTCATGGATATGCAGGCCATTTTGTGTCTGAAGGAGCATGTTGTAAGGAGTCCTACCCTTTCTTTGGCTCTTACATTTTTCCGCCACCTCATCCCCATTAGACCCTGAGCCTTGGAATGTGTGATCGAGATGTTACTCAGCACTCCAGTCACTTCTTTCTAGCACTATGATACCTTCTGAGTCATCCCAAGGTCACTGCCATCTGAAAAGAGAAGATTCTCTACCCAAAGTGAGAGTAGCATTAATATAAGGGTATAACTATGAAGAAAAGTGCTTACTGGGTGGTTTGATAAGCATATTATATACACTTTTCCAGACATCAGCAGATGTTACACCCCTAGGGCTCATAACTACCCCTGTTTTAAGTTTTCAGTATCAGGGATGTATTCCCCCACCCCATGGAGCAGGCCTTCAGTCCAATTGGAGGGTAGTTGGTTTCCACCATGACAGACATGCCACTATTTCACCCATTGGCTCATTTGGCCTGGGTGGCCAATTATAAGGCTTGCAGTGCCCAGTCTTGAGTATCTTCACTGGTGCTATCTCTTTCTCCAATTGAACTACATGTAGAATGGTTTCTCCCAGATTTTTGTCAGCTGGTCTACATGGAGGAGGTTATCAGCTCAGTTCCACCAGAATTTTTCAGTGGCCTTGCATTCCAAGTATATGGAATCTTCAGAAATAAGATCTTATCGTCGTTTCCTGGCGGGAAGCCAAGGGCCTTGGCAATGGCCTACAATATTTTGGGGGCATCAGGGAACTCCCTGGCCAACAACTCACTGGAGGTATCCCATCCCTGGTACTGAAAAATTTCTAACAATGATCTATGGCTCCTGAGTGTTCCATTGTCCAAAACTGGAGGATTCTATATGATTTATTTGCATCCTCTTAGATTTTGATTAGCCCTCCCTCCACCTTTCCTTTACTCAATCTCTTCCCCTGACCTCACTTTGGGCCTTTTCACCCCCGTTAATCTATTCTTCTACAATATCAACTTATTAAGTACCCTCCTCCCTTCCTTTCTCTTCCCTTTATATCTCCTTTTAAATTTACTCGTCTCTGCTACTGAGTTTTTTTTTTTTTTTCCTTCTTCGGAAGCCCAATCATCTGTAGCTAGTATCCACATATGAAGGAGAACATGCGGTGCTTGGCTTTCTGGGCCTGGGTTACCTCACTTAGTATAATCCATTCCACAACCATCCATTTTCCTGCAAATTTCATAACTTCATTTTTCTTTACTGCTGAGAAGAACTCCATTGTATAAATATGATGCATCTTCATTATCCACTCATCTGTTGAGGGACATCTAGGCTGGTTCCATTTCCCAGCTATCATAAATTGAGCAGCAATAAACATGGTTGAGCCTGTACTTCTAAGGAAATGGGATGAGTCCTTAGGTTATATATGCCTAGGAGTGTTGTAGCTGGGTAATATGGTAGATCAATTTTTAGCTGTCTTAGGAACCTCCACACTGATTTCCACAATGGCTGGACAAGATTGCATTCCCACCAACAGTGTAGAAGGGTTCCTCTTTTTCCACATCCCTGCCAGCATTTATGATCATTTGTTTTCATGATGGTAGCCATTCTGACAGGAGTGAGATGGAATCTCAACATAGTTTTACTCTGCATTTCCCTGATGACTAGGAATGTAGATGGCTTGTACACCATCCATATTTCTTCCTTTGAGAACTCTCTATTTAGCTCCATAGCCCCTTTTTTGATTGGCTTGTATGATTTTTAATTATTTAACTTCTTGAGTTCTTTGTATATCCTAGATATTAATCTTCTATCAGATATATAGCTGGCAAAGATTTTTTTTTTCATTCTGTAGGTTGCCTCTTTGCTTTATTCACAGTGTCCTTTGCAGTACAAAATTCTTTGTAATTTCATGAGTTCCCAGTGGTTAATCTGTGATTGTATTGCCTGAGCAATTGGGGTTATATTCAGAACGTCTTTGCCAAGACCAATATTTTGAAGGGTTTCCCATACTTTTTCGTCTAGCAATTTCAGAGTTTCAGATCTGATGTTTTAAGGTCCTTAGTCATTTGGATTTAATTCTTGTGCATGGAAAGAGAGAAGAATCTATTTTTACCCTTCTACAGATACATATCCAGTTTTCCCAGCATTATTTGATGAAGAGGCTGTCTTTTCTCCAATGAGTATTTTTGGCATTTTTATCGAATATCAGGTGGATATGGCTACCTGGACTTATATCTGGGTCCTCTGTTCTGTTCCATTAATCTACATGTCTGCTTTTGTGCCAGTACCATGCTGTTTTTGTTACTATGGTTCTGTAGTATAGGTTAAAGTCAGGTATGGTGATACCTCCTGATATAGTTCTATCTTGATATGCTTAATTTTTACTTACTCCCCTATGTATGATGCAAGGGGATCTTATACTTTATTGTTATCAATAGTTAAAAGACATAAACTAAATCATTTGACTATCTAAACATATTATTTGCCATATAATATACATTCAAAAATAGTTTGATTGAATACATAGTGTTAGTGACCTGAGGCAAAAGGTACAAATCCAATAAGTTGTTCCAAACAAGAATTTAGGAATGTTAAACTCTGGCATAAAATCATTTCAAATTTGCATTAAAATTGTAAAGTCTATGCTAGAGAAAATAAACCTATTACATATTTGAATTTTGTACAACTTGAATTTGAACATAAAATAAATAGCAAATGTGAAACTCAATGTATTGAGAGAAATATGATTATTTTCCAATTGGCTATTAGAGGTGGAATTTTGAACAAGGATCTTTTTGTACTCTAGTCTTATAATTGGGTAATGGGAATTCTTGGTGTGTATCAAACTCATTATTGTAGTTTGAATTTGACAGTGTAAATATATGGTCCCATAGACTCAGTTAAATAAGATTGAATTGACAACTTGATCCCTTAACAGGCAGATAAATCCCTGCTAGAGGGGGCATATCACTGTGGGTGGATTTCAGAGTCCAGCTAGATGTGTTCAGAGCAGTTAGAGCTCTGACTCTTGGGTTTTTCACTGTTGTTGGTGACTCTCTACTTAAATGTATTAAAGGGAGCCAACACTATTTGCCATTGATAGTTCTTCCCCTAGAGTTTGTAAGCCTGAAATAAACTTTCTTCCTTAAATTGTGTCTTATTGGATATTTGCCCCAGCAATGTGGAGCTACTGCAACATTGATGGATAGTACATGTTACAGAAACAGCATTGGTTTATCTTAAATATATTTCTCAAGTTTCATAACATTTAATGAGTTACCTGATGTCTCTATCACTATTTACCCAGTCAGAAAATGATTCAATGACAATGGTTTATTTCAATAGTTCTAATGAAAAGATGAGTTAATCATATAAAACATAGGGTAATCTGTCATACAAGAAACAATGAGTTTGTTTACAGTGGCAAGAGTCCCTAGTTCTCTCTGTCTGTCTGTTTGTCTGTCTGTCTCTCTCTCTCTCTCTCACACACACACACACACATTCACACACATGCACCTGTGTGCAAAAAAATTAAAAATATAAAAGTAAAAAAAATATTTGAATCATGTCTAGTAATCCTGCTTTTACCATTTTTGAGATTTTATTGAAATTTTGTGAGAAAAAACCTATAGTAAGTATTACTGAACTCTAAATTTTAATACTTGACCAATGGGCCTATTTGGAAAAAAAATAAATACAAAGCCATAAACCTACTCAACTCTTTCTCAATAATAAATGAGTTAGTTACTAAAAATGCTTTATGAATGAAGCTTGTGTTGGTAAATAATATTGAGAAATAATTTTTGCCATTTACATTAAGGCCTCTAAGCAGAATCCCATAATGAAATTGCAATTTTCAGTATGATGTGCACAAATAGGAGCCCAGCAGAAGGGAAAACTAACAGTTGGATGAAAGTGTCCTTTTCCTCCATTAGCATCTCATAGGATTTTGGCCTGCTTGTTTTGTGCTACCAAACTGTTTTGTCCAGAATTTCATAACATATTTCTCCCATTCATAATATCATATTTGAGTCCTGAACTAGAATTTGTATTTAGGAAAGATGTAGAGTTGAAAGGGATCAGTCAAATCTTCTTATTGTAGAAAAACTATGGACTAGAGTCAGCATTTAGTTACTCACCTCTGTCATTTTTGGAAATTGTTCTCTATCATACTCATGAAAAAGCACTTCAAACTTCATTTAACCAAGACCCTCACATTACTTCACACTGACCATTAGATTAGGTTCAATAAAAAAAAAAATCCTTTAAAAGATGGCATTACGTTTGTTGTGATAAATGGGTTTGTGTGTGGCCTTAGTTGTCTTTTATTGGAAAAATCAATGAAATTCTACCTCTCACATAGCTGTTGTAGTTTGTCTCTCTTATGGTGTTTCATGTACTGCATGTTGGTTTATTGAATTTACTGACTCTTGCTTAGACTTGCAGGAATTCTTAGCTCACGTAGGAGTTGCATGACCAATCAGCAAGCCTGGATAGACCTTCTTAATCCTATATTTCATTAGAAGCAAGATTTCCAGATATACCTTTACACTACATGGAAAGCCAACATTTGAAGCCTATTACAAAGCATGCAAAAAATTTATTATGTATTATAAAATTGATAGATGACAAATAGAACGCACTTTCTCATGTTTAACAAATCCTGCATTTAAACATAACTATATCCAAGAAATATTGTATTTTTGCAATTATATTGGACATTGGTTATATTATGGTATGATTAACAAACAGAATAGTTTCTGGATGTTTTATGACTGAATTAACAGACATTGAAAAGAGAATAATGTCTGCTAGCCATGGAATATGCCAAGGATGAGATCAATGACTAACTGTAACAAAAGGACAGCATGAAGTGTAGTCAGGGAGATGGACTGTGAAGAACCTAAAGGTGAGGATCTGGCAGAAGAAGATGCATGCATACATTTCTGTAGTAAAAGACTGATGAGAGCAGTCAATACAATGATGAAGGCAGTTAGAAATGAATTTCTGTTACTAAGAATTTTTGTACATAATAATCAATGCTATATTTAATTTAAAGACATTGCAATTGAAGACACAATTCCTGACCTCAAAGGGAATAAGAGGTCATTTATTCTGAAGCAAATATGAGTGGCCTGTCTCAGGAGTACAGAGTTAAGTTGCCCTGAATATCATGCTCCAATGTCAAATTTGACATGAATATTTTTTGACATAGAACAATATTATATCATACATAAAGGTATTCCTTAAATACATTGGTGGGGATATTAGGTAGGTAGGTTATAATAAAGTGAGGGAAATGATCTTTAAGGATTTTGATGCCATCTGATGACACTTTTAACTTTTGTATTAGTGGAAGCTAATGGTCAAGTTAATATATTTCAATGATTTTTACCTGGCAGATGAAAAGATGCACAGTGAGGCACAGATGTGAGAAATGAATGGCAACTGAGTGAAATAAATACAGCCCAAACATTGTAGCTCTGGATCTGCAACAATCTCACTCCAAAATCTAAAGTTCTAGTTGTAAAGGGTCAATCATCCAAGTAGGCAGATCTGTAGTTTAAGAGTGGCGCTTTTTTTCTGGTCAATTCTGAATTCTATTCACAGCATTAGATTAGCATATAAACATGAGCTGACTCTACAAATATATTAGCTTCACCCAAGTATTATATATTTGAATTATGTCAGTATATCCACCAACATGCATGCTTGGGCCCTTGTCTTAAGAAAGTCATGTAGAGTAATAAGTAATAAGCAAACATGTTATGTGTTTTACAAATGAATATCTTGTTATTTGCTTTATCATTTGAGATAATGAGAACAAAGATCTCAAGGCTTCCCTTGGGGTTTACAATTTCATGTGAATTATGTGGCAAATGTAAATAAAATGTCTATTTAATACCCAACATTTTATATTGTCTTTTGATCTTTGCATGTACATGTACACATGTTTGTCCATCCTCAAACACACATTGAAAAGATTTAAAAATATAAAATATAGGAAAATTTTAGCAATATGATATTATATTCATATTCTCAAATCTACAAAACAGATTGTTAACCAAGATGGGCAAATGTCATGTGTAATTTCATATATACAATTAATTTAACTAAAAACCAGTAACAGAAAGAGAGCAACATGATTTTAATATTTTAGGATTAAACAACAAATTTGTACATAATATTTGGATCAAAGAAAATGTTTCAAAGTTAATTTTTAAATCTACATAGTTGAAATAAATACTATGAAAATTAAAAAGACAACATTTTTAAATACTTAGAATTTTGTAACATTGAATTTAGAAACAAGAAATGAAGAACAAGACAAAAACTGACTTTATAATTAAACAGAAAATATTGAACCTCAACATATAACCAATGAAGAGATCAATGAAACCAACAATCTATAATTTGAAAAGATGAGAGAAATTGAGCAAGTTTTAGCTGAGGAGATAAAGAAGGAAAGAGAGAGAGAGAGAGAGAGAGGATAGAGTGAAGAATGTGAGATTTGCCATCTTGAAGTACAAGTCTGTTAATATATAACAAAGTGCATAAATAGTATCAACAGTACTTTTTTTATAGACAAGTTCCATAATTATAGACAATAACCCATGGTAATACCCTCTCTTTCCCCACGTTTCCCTTTGCAACTCCACTCTCCATCATACTCTGTCCCCTTCCCAATCAGTCTCTCTTCTATTCTGAGGTCATCATCTTTTCCTCCTACTATGATGATCTTATGTAGGTCGTATCAGGGACTGTGAGGTTTGTATTTCCAGGCCTTTTTGTGTCTATAGGAGTGCATTGTAAGGAGCGTTATACTTCCTATGGCTCTTACATTCTTTCCACCACCTTTTCCCCAATGGGCCCTGACCTTGTAATGTGTGACAGAGATATTTCAATGTTGAACACTTCTTTATCACTGCTTCTCAGCACCATGGTACCTTCTGAGCCATTTCAAGGTCACTGCCACCTGAAAAGAGAAGCTACTCTAACCAAAAGTGAGAGTACCATTAATATATGGGTATGAATATTAAAGAAGCACTTGTTGGGCAGTTTGGTGACCATAACATATACATTTAGCCAGATACCAGCAGACATTACAACCCAGCCCTAGGGCTCGTGACTACACCTGTCATAGGACTTCAGTATCAGACATATAGTCCCTCCCATGGAGTAAGTCTTCAATCCAGTTTTCCCAGCATTATTTAATGAAGAGGCTGTCTTTTATGAGTATTTTTGGCATTTTTATCAAATATCAGGTGGCTATACCTACCTGGACTTGCATCTGGGCCCTTTGTTCTATTCCATTGATCTACATGTCTGCTTTTGTGCCACTACCATTTTGTTTTTGTTACTATGGCTCTGTAGTATAGGTTAAGATCAGGTATCATGATACCACCATCCTGATTTTGCTCAGAATTATTTTAGTTATTCGAGGTTTTTTGTGATTCCATGTGAATTTTTGGATTGTTTTTTTCTATTTCCATGAAGAATACCATTGGAATTTTGATGGAGATTGCATTAAATGAGTAGATTGCTTTTGGTAAGATTATCATTTTCACAATATTGATTCTTCTGATCCAGGAACAGGGTTGTTTTTCCATTTCTTGGTGTCCTCTGCAATTTCTTGCTTGAGTGTTTTATAGCTTTCATTGTAGAGATGCTTTACTTCCTTGGTTAGGTTTATTCCAAGGAACTTTAATTTCTTTGATGCAATTGTGAATGGGAGTGATTCTCTGATTTCATTCTCTGTGTGTTTGTTGTTAGTATATAGGAATGCTACTGATTTCTGTGTGTTTATTTTGTATCCTGCTACGTGGCTGTAGGTGTTTATCAGCTCTAACAGTTTTCTGGTAGAGTCTTTAGTTCCTTTATGTATAGAATCATGTCATATGCAAATAATGATAACTTGATCTGTTCCTTTACAACTTGTACCCTTTTTATGTGCGTCTCTTGCCTTATTACTATGGCTAAGACTTCCAGTACTATATTAAATAAAAGTGGGGACAATGGACACCTTTGTCTTATTCCTGATTTTAGTGGAAAAGCTTCCAGTTTTTCCCCATTTAGTAATGTGTTGGCTATAGGCTTGTCATAAATAGCCTTTGTTATATTGAGATATGATCCTCTTATTCCTAGTCTCTGTAGGACTTTTATTATGAAGGGATGTTGGACTTTGTCAAATGTGTTTTCTGCATCTAATGAGATGATCATATGATTGTTGTCCTTCAGTCCATTTATGTAATCTATTATATTTATTGATTTGCATATGTTGCACCTTCCCTACATCTCTCATATAAAGCTTACTAGGTCCGGGTGAATGACCTTTCTATTATATTCTTGTATTCCATTCACCAATATTTTGTTGAGAATTTTTGCATCTATGTTCATAAGGGAGATTGGTCTGTAATTTTCTTTTTTGGTTCTATCTTTGCCTGCTTTTGGTATCAGGGTGATGCTAGCTTTGTAGAAGGAGTTTGGTAGGATTCCTTCTTTTTTTTTTTTTTATTTTATGAAAAAGCTTAAGAAGCAATTGTAAGGTCTTTCCATCTTCTCAAGTCCTCCTCAATCTCTTTTTTGAGAGTTTTTATATTTTCGTTGTATAGATCTTTTACTTCCTTGGATAACGTTATTCTAAGGTATTTTATTTATTTATTTTTTGTTGCTATTGAAAATGAGACTAATTAGCAACAAATAACCTGTTGTGATGCCCACACAAGTGCAATAGTGGCACACAGCCATGGTGGGGAACCAACTGCTCTTGATTTGAATAACTGATCCCTTCAGGTACAAGACCCATAGCTGGAGCTGGGAAACAAGTCAGAACCATACCCAAACATAAGCCCACTCTCCAATATCAAGCTATCATCAATCATGGGCTACAAGAGGGCCTACACCTATCAAACTCTCTATCAAAAAAGTAATTGTTATCTCAATTTTCCGGGTGCTAACTTACTCTCCATTGGAGAATATGCTTCTCATTTTCAGATAGATGCAGATCCTAAGGAGAGAGCTGTCCCAACATAGCTCAAAAGGGGCCCGGCTGAAACTAAGGACAATTGGCAAAACAAGCAAGGGTGTGCTGGTATCCTGATGAACCGGATACCAGCACAAAGTGGAAGGAGACCAACACAGAGAAAAATCAACTCCTACCAAATCAGAGAGCCAGAGCCTCAGCACTGAAGCAGACCAAAAATGAACCCAACATGGCTCAGGGAAATGTTGCGGAAGAGGGGGTGGAAAGAATGTCAGAGTCACATGTTGGGTCATGATATGCAGAGACATTTATCGTACCAATATCTGTGGGCTAACTCCACAATGCACGACCCATTTACACCATCAAGGAGGATCCAATGGGAGGGTGTAGATCATGGATGAGCCTAAACAATGTTACCAAACTGCCTGTATTTGCTGAAAAGAAAACTAATAAATTAAATATTAAAAAAAAAAGAAGCAATTGTAAAATTCAGCGGTGAATCCATCTGGACCTGGACTTTGTTTTGTTTGAGATATTTTTGATAACTGCTTGGGTCTCCATACTTGTTATAGGTCTATTTAAGTTATTAATCTCATCTTGATTTAATTAAGGTGGGTCATATAAATCAAGGAAATCATCCATTTCTTTCAGATTTTCATACTTAGTGGAGTATATGTTTTTATAGCATGTCCCTGTGATTTTTTTGAATTACTCTGGTGTCTTGTAATGTTGCCTTTTTCATCTCTAATTTTATTAATTTGTGTCTCTTCTCTCTTTCTTTTGGTCAGATTTGCTAAGGGTTTATCAATCTTGTTTATCCTTTCAAAGAACCAACTGTTTGTTTCATTGATTCTTTGGATTGTTTTTGTTGTTGTTGTTGTTTGTTTGTTTGTTTGTTTCTATTTCATTAATTTCTGCCCTAATCTTTATTATTTCTTCCTGTCTACTGATTATTGTTTGCCTTGTTCTTCTTTTTCCAAGGCTTTAAGGTGAAACATTAGGTTGTTACTTGCAACCCTTCTGATTTCTTAATATAGGCACTTAAAGCTATAAATTTACCTCTTAGAACTACTTCATTGTGTCCCAGAGATTTTGGTATGTTGTGTTCTCATTATCATTTGACTCTGTGAATTTTTTTTTTTTAATTTCCTTCTTGATTTCTTCATTAACCCATTCATCATTTAGTAGTGTATTGTTTAGTTTCCATGATTTTGTATATGATCTACAGCTTTTCTTGCTATTGATTTGTAGTTTGATTCCATTGTGGTCAGATAGAATGCAAGGAATTATTTCATTTTTCCTGTATTTGTTAAGATTTGCTTTGTATCCTAATATATGGTCTATTTTAGAGAATGCTCCATGTGCTGCTGAGAAGAATGTATATTCTTCAGCATTTGGATGAAATGTCCTGTATATATCTATTGGGCCCATTTGTTCTATGACCTCATTTAGTCCAGATGCCTCTTTGTTTATTATTTCCTGGGATGAACTTTCACCTGATGAGAGTGGGGTGTTGAAGTCCCCCACTACCACTATGTTTGGTGTTATTTGTGACCTTAATTCTAATAGCGTTTGTTTGATGAATTTGATGAGCCCCCATGTTAGGTTCATATATTTTTAGGATTGTAATGTCCTCCTGTTGGAGTGGGCCCTTATTCAATATAAAGTGACCTTCCTTATCTTCTTGACTAATGTTGGACTGAAGTCTACCTTGTCAGATATTAGGATAGCAACCCCTGCTTGTTTTCTAGTCCCATTTACTTGAAACACCATTTTCCAACCTTTCACCCTAAGATAATGTCCATCCTTTGTGGAAACGTAAGTTTCTTGAAGACAAAAAAATGTAGGATACTGCTTTTTAACCCAGTCTGCAAACCTATGTCTTTTGGTTGGGGCATTGAGGCCTTTGATATTAAAAGATATTATTGAAAGGTGTGTATTTATGTTTGCCATTTTTTTTTGTGGTTCCAGTTCTACCTTTGCTCTCTTGTGTTAATTAGTATTTGAGTATTGCCTGTTTTTATCCAGGTTCCTTATATGTGTGCTTTTCCTTCTCTTTGTTATGCAGGATTCTTTCAAGTATTTTCCATAGTGCTGGTTTTGTTCAAATACTCCTCTAGCCTGATTTTTCATGGAATGTCCTTATTTCTCCTTCTATTTGAATGACCCTATTGCTGAAGACTTCACATGCCTGCACTGCAAGGTCACCAGGAAATCAAACTGGGGCTCAGCTAATAAACCATTTCCTGGTAGGCCAGCTAACAGAAAGCTTGAAAAAGTTGCATTCCATGCTAAGAGACAGGAGCCATAGTGGTATAAACAGTGGACACTGCAAGCCTATGTTTGGCCAGCCAGGCCAAATAAGCCAATGGGTACAATAATAACATGTCTGTTCTGGGGGAAATCAGCTGCTCTCTAATTGGAGGGAGTCCCACTCTGTGGAAGGGAATACATGACTGGTACTGAAAACCTAACCAGAAACAGGTGGGGCAGGTAATGGGCATAGAAGTATAATGCCTACTTGTCTGCCTAAACGTATATATTATACTCATCAACCTGTAAGCACTTTACTTAATGTCCATACCCACATATTAATGCAAATCTCACTTTTGGTTAGAAAAGCTTCTCTTTTCAGATGGTGGTGACCACTGGGATGACCAAAAAGGCAACATAGTGCTGAGAAGATTTGACAGAGGACTGTTCAGCACTGAAACATCCCTATCACACCTTCCAGGGCTCAAACTCTATTGTGGAAGAGGCGGTGGAAAGAATGTAAGAGCTGAAGAAAGGGTAGGACTGCTAACAACGCAATTGACAAGACAGAAATTGGCCTTGATATCCATGATCTCGCAAAGCCTACTACACTCTTCACAAGAACCTTATAATAGGAGAAAAAGACAATGACATCAAAGCAAAACAGAGACTAATAGAGAGAGGGAGGGGAAATGATGGAGTACAGATTTGTGAAGGGGACAGTGGGGGAGGGGAGGGAATTATAGTTTGTTGTATGTAAGTATGGAAGCTGTTAATGAAAAGGAAAAAAACAAACAAACATTGTTATGCAAAACTGATGTCAAGAGAATTGGAAAACATGAGAAAATCAGAAAGTATGTTTTCAAAGGCCATAGCCTACAAAGATATATTGATAACATAAAGCCCTCTTGAAACTTACTTGCAACAATACTTGTTGTTAACTGGGTCATGTTTAGTGTTCATTGGAGCTGAAGGAGGTAAGGGCTTACCACCCTCTTTTTTGTTTTGTATTTTGTTTTGGGGGGTAGGGTCTCACTCTAGCCCAGGCTGACCTGGAATTTACTCTGCATTCTCAGGCCTCGAATTCACGGCTATCCTCTTAATCTCTGCCTCGTAAGTGCTCGGATTAAAGGCATGTGCCACCATGCTTAGCCTCTTGTCTTTTTAAGTTTAGCTTTTCCTAGATACTTTTTTCTTAACATCTCCTTCTTGCAGAACTCTCAGTTTCAGTTCACTGTTACTGCACCAAGGCTGTATGATGGCAATGTCAAATATTGGGAGAAATAATCTGTAAAGTTTTTTGTAAGTGTATATTGTTTTTAAAGTACTTGATCCATGACCTTCAGAAGAACATCCTAATCTCTTTTTTAAACTTTTTTTAAATTTTTATTTATTTATTTGAGAGTGACAGAGAGGGAAAGAGGCAGAGAGAGAGAGAGGGAGAGGGAGAGAAAATGGGCACACCAGGGCCTCTAGCCACTGCAAATGAATTCTAGATGTGAGCGCCCCCTTGTGCATCTGGCTAAAGTGAGTCCTGGGGAATTGAACCTCAAACCGGAGTCCTTAGGCTTCACAGGCAAGCACTTAACCCCTAAGCCATCTCTCCAGCCCTTTAAAAAAAAACTTTTTATTGATAATTTCCATATATATAGATAATATACCATGATTATAATATACTCTTTATATACTTATCATAATATACTCTCAGATAAATTCCCTATATCCTTCTCAAATTCTGCCTTCACTGAATCCCTTATTCCAACTAGTTTCTGTTCTATTTTGATGCCATCATTTTTTCCATGCTATGATGCAGATCTCATGTAAGCACTGTCAGCTACTGTGAAGTCATAAATATCAATGCCACTTTGTGTCTGATCTTTCTACCTCCTTATGTGACACAGCATGCTCTGGGATTGACTATCTACCCTTCCCACTGTTTAAGTAGGTCCTGCTGAAGTTGTTTCCACTGAAAACTGGTTCTTTGATGGAGAACAAATCCTCTGGGCTGTGTTTTTCTGCCTGTGCTCAAGATGGCTGCTTTCTTCTCAGGTTATTCAAGTCACTGGGGGATATTTCTCTCTGATCTTCATCAGGGAAAGTGTGTTTAACACCTAGATGTAGAAACTCTGAAGGTGTGAGGATTTCTTATAATACTAATGTGATTTTAAATCTCAAGTTATTCTATACAGAGTCTCCAGAAGTTCAGAGACAGAAATCAAGGATCCTGATTCTTGCAGTTCCAGCAGAAAGGAAGTGGAGATTTTCTCTATTTCTTTGTTCTTATATATATTTTTTTCAATTCTCTCTGATGGATATAAGCCATGAATTCATTAACCTCTTTTGATCCTTTCATTGTTATAATGGTAGAATATATAATTCACAAAGATTATTTTCTCATTAGAATGAAAATGGGATCAATATTCCTCCAATATAATCCCAATACTTCCAACATTTCAATTTAAGATTATTAAATTTCATAGTGGTGCAAAAACATACCAGTTTAGGACATTCCATTTACTTTCTCCCTGCTATGAACAAATATCTGAACAGAAGCAGTTTAAGGAAGGGAATCACATATTTTAACCATTTTAGAGAAGTCTCATGGCAAGGAAGACATATTTGCAGGAACCGGAAGGCAGCTTGTCCCAGTGGCAGGCAAGAAGTGGGGCCAAGTAATAAAACTTGAAGCTCCAACCTTAGTAGCTCACTTCTTCCAGCATGACTTCAACTAAATGATTCAAAAATCTTTCCAAATGGCACCATCAACAGCTAGAAACCAATTATTCAAACACCTGAATCCATGGGGGACATTTTGCATCCAAACCACAACAGAA
The DNA here is from genome assembly GCF_020740685.1 of Jaculus jaculus. Taxonomy (NCBI): domain Eukaryota; kingdom Metazoa; phylum Chordata; class Mammalia; order Rodentia; family Dipodidae; genus Jaculus; species Jaculus jaculus. The sequence goes on from NC_059106.1 coordinate 26,822,273, forward strand.
CTGTTGTTTAAAAAATGCAATATAATGCTGTACAGAATTGCATGAGATAGCAAACACTTTACTATAAAATTGGCCTTTTGAAAGATGATTTTTTAGCAATTGTAGGCTAAAATAGATGTCCTCAACATATTTAATGTTGCTGGCTCCTGTAAGATCTAATGTTTGGTAGTTGTCACTTAAGGTAATAGAAACCTTGATGTTACACCCTCCAGAAACATTTCTAGTTTAAGCTTGACACTTCCTAGAACACAGAAAATCTGATCCTTACCCAAGATTACTGGAAAAGCTGTAAAATTTGGTCTTTGTGACCCGAACTCCTTCCTTCCTCACATAGCCACTCCCTATAAAAAAATAGATCTGAGACTCCATGTGAGTTTCCTCAAACCCGCACTTGCCTCCATGGGCAAGAGCTCAACTTGCTTCCTTCTCTTATCTTCTTAAGATCCTCCCCTTCTTTCCACCAAAAGTTTTAAGCTACAATTAAATCTTTCTGAACCTTAATCTCTGGTCCATGAATTTCATTCTTTGAAATTATAGGACAAGAATCTGGATACTTCCCAAGTTATTAGTCCATTGGTACACAAGGAACCCAAAATTCCTGTATCACAATAACCTGTTGTCAAATGACTTTGTTGATGTTTTCCACTACAAGTTGAGGAGTAGCTTTTGGTAATTTTGCTATTTATTTTATGTTTATGCTAATATCACTCAGGGCTTTCAATTTTCTTCTATATAGTGATTAACAATGAACAAATTATCCAATGTTTATTGGTCATCTATAAATCCTCCCTGTGAAATATATGTTTACATTATTTACTCATTTCCCAATTAGACTGCTGAAATTCTAGTCTTTTTACTGAACTTTGAATTATTTTAAATATTATCACTACTACTTACTTCTTTATAAGACACCAGTAATGAAAATACCCTTTCTTGGTCTGTATCTCTTCCTCATTCTTTTCACATGGATTTTTTATAACAAGGCTTTTAAAAGCTTCAATTTATCAGCAAAGCATGTGTAGTTCGATCTTTGCCATTTTCTATACAGCATGCTTCCTGAAAGTGATTCCCCTGGTTTTAATGAACTTGCAATCTGGATACCCAATAATTTCCTAAGCTATCAATGTCTGGTTCCATTTTGCCTAACAGTTCTTATTGAATGTATTTTTCCTCTCACATTTTACTATAACATGCCAGAAGAAAGCTGACTATAATACTTCACCTAGAAATCTCTGCTGAATGACCAATTTCATCCCTATAAATTCTGATTTACACAATTCAGCTAAGCTTCCTGCCACTATACAGCTAGAGTAATCTTTTCTCCAATCTCCCAAAATATGTTCTCCATTTTTATCTTAGTTTCACCAAAAAATGCTTTTAATGTACCTCTTTTTTTTTTTAAACCAATAGTCTGTCTGTGAAATTTAAGTATTCTCTGAGGCAATATATGCTTTCAAAATCTGTTTTCTGAGCTTCTATTCATCTCTGTTATTTTTGAGTTCTCAGAAACAAAGATTTGCCATCTACATTTTTACTCAGATCTATTCAGTCAATCTAGATTTTTCCTATCGATCTTAGCAAAAGCCTCCTTCCTAGCCTTCGTCCAATGTCAGATTTTAAGGCCACTTCTATATTTTTCAGTTATTTTTTAAAGGACAATTTTACTTCAATTATAAAAATAAATGTATTCATATATCATTGCTCTATAACCAATTGCCATGAACTTAGTGGTTAAAACCAAGATAAATTGTTCATACTGGTGTTCTTTAACTCCAAATCTGACTTTTAAAGTTTCTAAGACTGCCCCATACCCTGGCTCACGGCTCACTTAATTTTTATCAGCTATCTCAGCCTTTCATGTGAGTGTTACCTGTCTTGTTCTTGGGATTCTACCCCCACTCTCTCACTACATGACTTATGGCTTATCTGCAGTTCTGGTTTCTTACGTATATATACTCATTGGCATTTTATTGAACATCCAAGTCCAGTAATATGTGAAGGGGTTTTACATTGTATGAATGAAGGGTAAGAACCTTTTGACTTTGGGTAATTTTAAAATATTTTTAAAGGAAAGAATTTAGGAGTATGATCTTTTGTACTCTGCTGATCCAAAATACACATACACTGATCACAAATGCAATTGCATTAAGCCCACTTGTTGCCTTAAACATATCTGTGGTCCCATAATCATCATCAGTGCTATGATGGACACTTCTTATCTATCCATATTTACTTTGAGTTCAATCAGGTCTCTATGGAAATTGGGCAAAGAGCATAACCTAAGATCAGTCAGCATCTCTAAGCAAGGGTTGTCAGTATTGGTCATCTGTGCTATTCAGGCCAAAAGTACACCAAGGCAGAGGAAAACTAGTCACATTTCTTAAAAGTGGCTGAATTATATAGCCATATGATTAACATGAGAGCAAGTTACAAGTAAGTTATTTGTTAAGTCCATAAGAAATACTTACACAGTTCTTTCCCATAGCTCATCCCCATATTTCATACTCATAGTTCATTCCCACAGTTAGTTCATATATTTCATTCCTAAAGTTCCCCTATAATAACTATTTCAATTTCATCAGACTCATATCCAATATCCAGAAAATCTTAATATTTCAATGTCACTTTATTTTATTTTCATCTTCATCCTTTTTGCCATATTGACTGAAACATTTTCTAACACGTTAATATTTTTGGATGCTACTATCATTGGCTTCCACAATCATTAGTGATTAAAATGAATACATGTCTAAATCCTTTAACATATTTATGTTTTCCACAGGAAATTTTCATGAGGATGCTCATGGAAACCATGAACTGAACTGAAAAGATTCAGGTTAAAGCTGAAAGTTCTATTCATCACTTCTCTGAGGACATAACACATCTACAGCGGGTGGACTCTGGATAACCAGCCTGGAAAACCTATTATTAGTTTTATCTAGCCACAAACTTTAATGACATGGTGACACTAAGACCCTACAGGATACATACATTGATTACAGGTTTCTGTTTCTTATCTTTGGCATTAAGTCCATATTAGCTAGCTTCATTTTGTTTTTTAAAAAAAATCACACTGTCAGGCTGGAGAGATGGGTTAGAGGTTAAGGAGCTGGCCTGCAAAACTTAAGGATTCATGTTTGACTCTCCAGATCCCACATAAGCCAGATATACAGTGACATGAGTGCACAATGTCACACATGGGCACAAGGAGGTGCACACATGTGGAGTTCATTTGCAGTGAGTCGAGGCCCTGGTTCTCCAAGTCTCTCTGTCTGTCATAATAAATGACCAGTTTGTTGTGCTTACTTCAAAAAAATATTTTTTAAATCTTTTTCAATTAGTAGGAGTTTGTTTTAAACAATTTTTATGAAGGACTTGGTTATCTTTCTAGTCTTATGTAAATATTAAGTATATAATTAAATTTAAACAAAATCTTACCAGTGAAAGGATGTATAGTTGCTGTTTGGATTACTCTTTAGGTCACACTGCTGTGACATTTGCAAAAGTATCCAGTAGAAGTAAACACACATTACTCCATGACTTTATGAAATTTCAGATTCCTTTTCAACTTAAGAATGTTATAAATAAAATTGGCATTGCCAAGGGATATTCTACTATGTTCCTATTTCTTTAATAGGATATCTATTGTTAAGGGTATATAAGGCAAGAGTTGCATAATTACTGAACTTGCATTTTATCTTCTGCCGTTTGCATGTAAGAATCATTAAAATTTATTATTGAAATCACTATGGTTATTGTATTATTTTTAACTTAGTAACTTTATTCATATTTAATGAACATACTAACCTAATAAAAGAATAAATTAAAAATGTGAAGTTGGGCTTAGCAGTTAAGGCAGCCTGCAAAGTCAAAGGATCCTGGTTCAACTCTCCAGGACCCACATAAGCCAGATGCACAAGGGGGCACATGTATCTGGAGTTCATCTGCAGTGCCTGGTGGCCCTAGTGTGCCCATTCACTCCCATCATCTCTCTTTTTCTCTGCATCTCTCTCTCAAATAAATAAATAAAATATATATTAAAATGTGATAATTACAGAAGTGGATGACGAAAGATAGTGGAATAGCATGCAGAATTCTGTCTTGCGTTACAGATCATTTGCTAGAGCAAGACCCTACCTTAAAAAAAGAATACAAAAGGTCTCACTGAAATATAAAGTCATACTATACTTAGCAGAATATTATTCTTTGATTTCCTTCAACTTGATACTTTATGGTAATGTTAGGACATATTAGCACAAAGTACATTCACAGGAATGTGCTTTAGACTGGTCATTATCTTCAAAGTTTGGCTATTCCAATTATTTCTCATTGCTGGGACAAAATATATGACCCAAAGTAGAAGAGAAACTGTCTGGATTTATTTTGGCTTACACTTCTGAGAACACATTCCATAATGGTGCGGAAGCTATCAATCCTGAACAGAAAACTTGTGCCCATCTTCACATCAGCGAGGAGGAGAGAGAGAGAGGGAGAGAATAGGAGTAGAACTAGGCTATCAGCTCACGGCCCAACCCAGTGTCAAATTTTATCTAGCCAGGCTCCACCTCCTAAATATTCCATAGTGTTCTTTCCCAAACAGTGCCACCAGCTGGGGGCTAAGTTCTCAAACACATGCTACTATGGAAGATGTTTTACACTCAAATCACCATAGTGGCTTTCTCCTTATTTCTACAAATTATACTCGTACCTCCATGACCTCAACAGTAGTGGATAGTATATACAGTAACACAGGCTATTCAGGGGCTCCCCTACTCACTACAACTTTTTTGGAATACTTGTATTTTTTTTTTTCAGTTATGAAGGTGAGAACATTGAAACTTAAAAAATTTTGAGACTAAATGGGAAAAGCTGAAAGCCAGAAAATGAGGACAGTTTTCTCATCCCTATCTTTTTAGAACCATTTATTCCTTTCTTCCTAACAACTAAGTTTTTACTGTAGATTCACCTTTCTTTCTGGCTTTAGGACACTAGTTAATACCTGTATGTTTAAAATGACCCTTTCCTTAGTAACTATCTGCCAGATGTGTCAGATTTATGGAAATTTATAGATTCTCTCTAGGCTTGTCTTAGGTTTTGCTGCCAATGTTTCAGCCCATGAAGCAAGTTCTCAAGAGAGTAGCAACAGAAGACAAATTCTAAGAGAGCAGTGACAGGGGCTGTTGGTAACAGCTCAGATATATAGCCCCATTTCTGGGGAATTGCTGTTTGACTGCCAGTCACACAATGTAACAGATTTTAGTTAAATCAAGCTCTGGCGTGATTGGAACAAAAACCAAATGAAACATCTGCCAAAACTGAAAATATGTCAAACTCTTAAGCACAAAGAAGGTCTATGATGGTGTAACATATGAACAGTAGTAAAACCAGGTTCTAGCAACTTTAACAAAATTTTCAATAGATTGTTGTTTTGTTGTCACTGGGCAACGTATTTTTTTTTTCCTTTTCCTTTTGATTTTGTGTTAAAATTATTTTCCAACCAAAGAAAGTTGTAATATCAGAACATAGGATGATGTTTAATTCAATTTAAGCTGTTGAGTTTGTGTCATCATTAAGGAAAAAATAGAGACCACCTGTGAGCTGCATGAGAACATTCAGCATCAGTTTAGTGCTAACTCTCAGGCACTGTAACTTCTGGATTGAAGTAGAAACTTACTCATACCCAAGTAGCCTTATGATGAACAGGACTTTTTTTATTTTTTCACTGTCTATACAAATTTGTCATTACATAGGTAGATCCCATGGTGATGAAAGCCATGAAAACCTTGCCTGGCATTATTTATGATTTTCATCTCAATGTAGAGAGCATTATGCTTGGTTGCTCCAGTGAAAGAGTAATATTACAACATCGAAGTACATGAGAAGGGTTGATTATGTTCTTCATTATACTTAGGCTAGACTTAAACCAAAGTTATTTATCTGCATTAGACCCAAGGGCTTATGTTCAGGACCCTGGCGCTCATGTAGAGGGGATGGGCACAGAAGTGTGTGTGTGTCTATAATTCTAGAACTATAAAGGCAGAGACAGGGGGATGCTTGGTAATTGCTTGCTAGTCAGTCCACATGAGTCAGGGACCTCCAGCTTCTGTGACAGATATTGTCTCAACAAAGGTGGGGAGGGAATGAGGAGACAGCTGATTTTGACCTTTGTCCTCCATGTGCATACATATGTGCACACTCACAGACAAAATCAGAGCTGTGCAATGGCTTTCCAATTCCCATGTGTAACACACAGGTACAGCAATGCCAAGGGAAAATGGAATCCTGTTTTTATGTCTCCACTTTTAGGAACAATGTAAATGCTTTCTCCCATTGACTTTACAGGTTCATAAATGCAAACCAGTTGGTCTTTTGACATTAAACACAATTAGGAGAAATTAAAATGCTAAATTATGCTGGCCTATACCCAAGGTGAAGAGGGGTAGTAAAAAAGAGGATTAGTACAGGATATGCATCTATAGATCTCCTGAGTCCATAGCAACCTCACCATGACACAAAAAGCATTACAGAGAACAGAAGCCAAATAAGGGTGGAAATAACTATTGAAAAACAAATGCCACAATCACCAACAGCACCAAAGACTGAGATCCAGGACTTCTCTTGAAGTTGGTTTCCTTAGCAAATAGTCAATATGAGGCTCAATAATTACTAGAAGATTGAACCCTTCAATATGTATCTGTTTGCCATTGTATCATCTGTTAGTATGGGTCAAGTCAACTGTGCTTCAGTTCCCTTGTCTGAAGATAAGACCATTAATAACTATACCACAGCCATTCATATGGTTTTATGATACTCCTAAAAGGCCTCACTTTGTATTCAGTGAGATGTTATTAAGTTCTTCCAATGTGATATTAAAATGAAAGATAGAGTAGTATGTACTTCTGCAAAGTATTATTATGCTTATTTTATATTTATAATGTCTTTTTCAAAATTTCAGTCCACAATCAGTTCAGTGTTAAATACCAAGCTCTAAAAACAAATATGTGGACATATATTATTTTTGATTGTATTGAAATTGTATCTGGCTTCTTCTGAAAACTAATGTAATAATAATAATAACAAACATTTGACCTTGTCCCAAATAAAAGAGCCATTCCAAATACACAGAACAAATATGAAGAACAAAAAGAAAATAAAAAATTCTAACCTTGAATCAATCAAGTAAGACACTGCATTATTTTTTTAGGCATTTTTTTTCCATTTTCATTTTACTTCATTCAATCTACCTTTGTATACAATTATGTTTCCCCAGCTGAAAATATAAAGAAGCGAAAGCCAATGTTTACAACTCTTTTTTATGTACTGAGGAGGTCACACGAAGCATACATATTAAGTCTTGAACTCTAAACAAATTGTCACTACTGTTGTGAGGACTGTTTTATGAGGAGAGGTTAACAGCTCATCAAACAAACTCCCCTGGAGTTACACTCATTTGGCTTACAGATATGAGATTGTTGAATGCTGTGAATGCTTGGAGATGCCACAGACTGGCCAGCTACTTACCCAGGGAATCAGTTAACAAATGACTTTTCAATGTGGCCTTATCTAAATGGCTTTAATGCGAAAACATCAGGCTATTTTAGGATATTCCCTCAGGCTCCGCATGCTACTGGCCTATGACAATCTGGGGGAGAAGAGAAGCTGGCTATAATGAGGTATATCTTGCCATATTCTAGTAGATACCGCTCACTACTCTTGTCAGGTGTGAAGAGTAAACAGCTAAGTATGTATTTGTGTACAATGTACATATAATTTATGTTTACCTCATTCAATACTCTGTGGTAAGTCACCAAACCTTTGTTTCCCATTATTAACCGTTAAAAGTACTGATATTACACACATCCTACAATGACAAGCTTGGCATGAACTAAATACATATCCCTTTCTTCTATCAAGAAAGAATGATAAGTTGTCGCATGATACAACTGAAATTTGTTTCCATTTGGCCATTGTATTTGGATTACTTTCTTGGTATTCTCTATGTATTCATCACCCTTGCTTACCCACCCTGTATGGCAGCAGATGACGCTTCAAATGTTTTGAGCTTGAATTTTCTTCCAAATGATTATTGTGGTCATCCCCTCTCTGCTAATCTCTGTGCCAGTGTTTTAGTTGTGAGACTTCTCCATATACTGGTCATGAATGACAGGCATTCTTACCCCATTGTCCAGAATGCTGAAGAAAGGCTCAGGAAAGATGACTTCTTCTCCACAGGAAAGAAGGCATCTTCTCCAACATCACAAGAGTGAAGATGCCTAAGCCAACCCTAGGTTGATGTGAGGCCAAAGCCTGATGTTAGCAATGGTGGATCATGGAAGTAACAAAAAAAAAAAGAAAAGAGCAACGTATTTATTTTAGGAAAGTTCACATGGTTTAACATAACTGTGATACTCATTTTCCTTAAAAATAGTTTTGTATGTATACTATATTTGCTTACCAGAAGTGAAGTATTTATTCATCATTTTATATTACTCACAAAAATAAATTGAAGAAAACTAGATAAACAGAAGCTCTAGGTTGATCATTGTAGTTTGCATAGACTTGCATGTACACGTATATTAGGAATTTCTGCTGTAAAAGTGTTTGCTGTCCTTGCTTCTGACACATGATATGCTCACAATCAATGTGAACAAATTACAATGCAAATGGAGCATGGGGATAAAGCTCAGTGAGTAAAGAACCCACCTCACAAACCAAAAGTCCTGAGTTCAGATCTCCAGCATCCATGGAGAAACCACTGAAATATTGAGTGCCTATAATCCCAGCACAAAGGACACTGGGTACTCAGAGGCTGAGTCGAAATGATTGAGGCAAACACCCTATGTTAACCTCTGTTCTCCACACACACATACATATGTATACCTATATACACATGAACACACAAACTTTCCACTACGCACACACATGCACATGCAAAATAAAATAAAAATGATTGTTGGTGGATTCTCTAGCTACATTATGAAAGCTCCTTTGCTGTTATTCATGGGTCTCAATCAACCCACAGTGCCACTACTCTGTTGATCCGTGTAAATTCATGATCTCAAGATAATTTTTTTTTTCCAAAATTGTTCTGCAATTGCTCCCAGTTTTCTTGGGCACAGCTGAGAAAATCAAGTCCTATTTCAAGGTCGGTTGCAGATATGCAAATGTAAGAAAAATGAGATGTACTGCATTGTGGTTTTCTTAATCATTTTCCAAGGAAGTTATATTAAACATATCTATGAAAAGATGCTCCACAAAAATGAATTTGATGGTCTCATGTTTAAAATTCTAGATGAAGTCTCATTATTTTGGAGATGGATAATAACCATGGGTTTTCAATCATCTAGAACATGTCTTAACTTTTTGACAACAGTGTACATAGTCTCATAGCTGCTCTTCAAATGTGTAATGCATCTATTTCTATATATCATCTACCGATAATCTCTCCATCTATTCATCCATCCACTATCTATCAAGCATCTGCTTGTCTTTCTCTGTATAAACTTTTCTAGCTCAGTGGGATGGGTTTAGTTCTCATAAAAAGAAAAGAAAAGGGAACTAGAGATGGCACAATGGCTAAAGACACTTGCTTATAAACCTGATGCATGGCTCAGGTTTGATTCCCCAATGCCCATGTAAAGTCAGATGCACTAAATGGTGTTTTCATCTGGAGTTTGTTTTCAGTGTGTATGATGTGACTGTTTGTTCATGTGTACACATGCTCATATGTGCCATGGTAGACATGTGGAGGTCAGAACACAACCTTTTGTATAGGTCCTCTTTCTATACTTGTTTGAGGCAGGGCCTCTGTTTTTCACCACTGTGTATACCACACTAGAGGCCAATGAATTTCTTCTAATTATCTCGTCTTTTGCTCCCTTCTCATTGCAGGAATGCTGGTTACAGATTTGTACTACTGTCTCTGGCTTTTTTGAGGAATTTTTGCATGTGGACACATGCAGTAATCCTAGCACAGCAAGTACTTTGTCTACTGAGCCATGTACACTGCACCCTCACCTCCGTGGTTTTCTTCACCCCTTATGCATTAGGTAGAACCTCACAGATTGAAGGGTCCCTTGGCATCAAACAATGACTCAGAGAGGTTTCAGTGTGAAACTATTTGTTTCCAATGAATCAAGATGAATTTCCCTTGAACAGTGTTACTACTGCATTAAAACTTCACAATTCTGTTCATGGATGTTGTCCTCTGTAAGATCTGTGTGTAAAAGTCTTATTTGCTTATTGCACATTAGCTATGTAAACTTATTTCCCACTGGTTTCTAGTAAATGGACTCTAATTTATGCATACATGAAATGACTTGACTATATCAAAGAGCTATAACCAAGAGCTGATTTCTACAGCAAAAGTTTCCATTGAAGAGTCATGACAGCTGGATTTCTATATAGTCAGGTTTCACTTTTACCTCAGGCTTCACAGTAAAATATTGCCACCACACCCAGAGATGCAAACAACACAGAACACAGGAAGATTCAACTGTCATGAAACAGAACTTGAAGATATTCTCAAATTTACATATAAAAGGGAACTTACTCTATACCTAAGGCAGAAATGTGAACAAATGCATCCTACCATTTCTAATACAGTCTAGATTAAAAATTAGTTTTCTTGATGGAATTGTGTCACGAGGACAAAAGTGAAGCTGGAACATCAATTTGTGAGGGAGAAATACCTTTCAAATTTTCTTATTAGAGGTACTGAACTAGTAGGTATATAGACTATACCTTTTTTAGCTTTGCTTATTTATATATTAGAGAATGAAAGAAAGAATGGGAGTATCAGGGCCTCCAGCCACTGCAAACCAACTCCAGATGTGTGCACCACCATGTACATCTGGCTTACATGGGTTCTGAGGAATCAAACCTGGGTTCTAAGGCTTTGCAGTCATGCAACTTAACCACTAAGCAATTTCTTCAGCCCTAGACTATACATTTAAATCCACATTATACCCATGTTATCTAGTATATGTGTAGGTATATAATATTTTAACCTGAAATGTATAAAAACAAGATGGGGACATGGATCAGCAGTTAAAGGCCCTTGCTTGCAATGCCTGGTGGCCTGGATTTGATTCCCCAGAACCCGTGTAAAGCCAGATGCCCAAGGTGGCACGTGCATCTGAAGTTCATTTGCAGTGGAAGAGGCCTGGTGTGCCCATCCTCCCAACCCTACTTTCTTTGCAAATAACTAAATTAATTGACCAGAAAGATATGCAAAAACATCTAATATGCATATATTCTCCCTACTATACCCACAAGCACACATCCATATAGTTTGGTTTAATTATTCTTTCTTGTTTTGTATTAGTAAAGTTTCTCCAGATAAACCAAGTTAATAGTATGTATCTTGTATGTGCATTTGTATAAGTGGGCATCTCTCTGTCCATCTCTCTACATAACTTGGAACCTAGGAACCTGTGACCCAGGTGCGCCATTACTGAGTTCAAGTTTAAGTCCAAGTACAGGGGAACAAGCAGAGCTAAGGTGTGAATTCTAGTACTAAGTCAAAGAATATTTAAGTTTTAGTCAGAGTACAGACACTGGAAGGAGCACATTTTATCCACATCATCTGCTCTTAGGAGAGTCATGCAGCAGGAAAGTATGTTCTTCAGCCTCTTTCATTCTAATCAGGCCTTCAGTTTCTTAGGTGAGAAGGGCAATCTGCCTTAGCCAGTCTATGCCGGATGTTCAACTCACCCCAAAACTCTCAGACACATTCAGGATAAGTCTTCCCATGTATGAGGGACAAATTAGCACATAAAATTAATTATCACATTACCTGTAAAACATGTAGAGTGAAGTAACTCACTGGAATATTGCAGACAAATAATGTGTCCCTTATGCCTAACTAGGGAAGGTAGAAACAAAGGATTTTGTACAAGCCTTTGAAAATGGCACTGATGCCATTCTGTGATGTTAAGGACACTGAAAGAAGTGCAGAGGACAAGACATGAAAAAGAGAAATCCCATCCTCTTCCACTTGATGTTTTGGCCTTATAGAGTGTCATCTTACTTTATACCTGGTGAATGAGTGACATCTGTTAAAACCTACATATTGCAAAATTAAATGATGGAGTTGATAAATTAGGGTATTGATACTTTTTTTTTTTTCTTGGCTAGAGTAATTTTAAGTTTTGTGTGATCTTACATACTGGTTCAATGGCCTGAATTACCCTAACAGGATGTGTGAATATTCATTCTCTCAATATTTTCATTATAATTTCAATGGAATTAATTATATGCCTGTAGTTGATGCCATGTTACTAATTTTCATTCTGAGGAATTTTATCAGGGTCAAATAGTAGTGCAAGCAAACTGTTCAGTAGCTGATGTAGATTTCAAGTTGAACTGTTAGCTATTATGCGTGTTAAAATATGAATAACTTGCACAGGTGACCTTACTTCTTAAAGGTTTTTTTTTTCTTAGTTTCCTTCCATTAAATCTTAGTTTGATAAAATGATAATGAGTCATTTGACAGGTAGAATGAATGTTTGCCAGGATGTAATATTCAAAGTGATTACCAAAAATTAGTCACTGCACCAATTTTCTCCTCAGAGGTCCTTGAAGACTTTTCTGGCCGCCTGGTTCGTGTCAATCTTCGCTTGCCATGAATGTTGTTTTACTTGCTAACAGTTGTATCTCTCATACTGTGGCTCCTACTGCTACTTTTCTGTTCCTAGTTATATTAGTGACCTACTTGCATTTCGTTAGGGAAGAAATCAATCATCTTTCAAAAACATCTTTTACCTCTATTATAATCATGAAGGTCAGTTATATATAGCATTAATTATATGATCTCATAGTAACTACAAGTTACCAAGTTCTTTAAGCTCCATTTGTACTCTGCAAAAATAGGATTTTAACAGCATACAGCTTTAATTTACATTATAGTGCGCTGTTATTTCCCTATTTGATTTAAATATGGTATAAAGGAGACTCTTAAATAGTTGGATAACCCACACACTAGTAGACTTAAATATATTTATAAATACCATAAGGAACAGTGTCCATGTGAGGAAAAATACTAAGCAACATTCCTTATTTACATTTTTTTCCCTCCAGAACTGATTCATATCCCATTATATCTAAAGCTGAACCATGTTGCATAGTAATAACCTGAGTCCTCTCTAAAGAAAGAATAGTCAATGCTTCTGAACTAGTCAATGCTCCCACTGCTGTTTTCCATCTGCTGTGGCAGAGGAGATGTCCAGCCTCTGGTCACACTATGCTTTCCCATTGCCAGCATGAATCTGACAACATGTGTGGATTTGGGAGGCTGAGTGGAGGCACAGGTAAAAACTTTCCCAGCAGTGTGAGGACCAATAGAGCCAGGCTTTGATGAGAAATGATGAATGGCAGTTGTGGTATCACAGAAGTACTGAACTTGGAATTGACATAGGCAGGACAACCTATCCAAGGACAGAGTATCTATTAAAGGTCCTGGTCCACAGATAGGCTCTGTGTGGGTGGGACACAGACCTGGTGCTAGCATTTGGGAAGATCAGTTGGTCAACAAATGAAAGTCACAGAATGAAAATATTCTGATCTTGACTAACAACCACCATGGTAGTCATGACTCTGAGGCACCAAATAATAAATATAAGGGCACAAAATCAGGAGGTGAGCCAGAGGCACATTTGTTTTCAAAATTAGCACCAATAAGATGCCTGTGTCTCCCTGAGAACACTGTCCAGCTGATTCAGGACCCTCTAGCTCTGTATAAGTGTAGACAATAGTCATGAACCTTTACAATGAAGAAAAATGTGGTGGTTTGAATCAGGTCACTTGTTTCTATTGGCTTCCATGAGTAGAGCTATGAAACAATAATGATTGATACAAGAACTAGCCATGCTTAATTGACAGGGGGAGGGGATATGATGGAGACTGGAATTTCAAAGGGGAAAGTGGGGGGAAGGAGGGAATTACCATGGGATATTGTTTACAATTATGTAAATTGTCAGTGAAAAATAAAATTGAAAAAATAGTGAGGTTTTAAAGTTGAAGACAATGTTTTCCATGATGCATTTCAAAACTGGACTAGTATTGCAGTTAACTTTCCCTTGCTAGAAACACTTGACCAAAAGCAGTTTATGGGAGAAAAATAAAAACAAAAGTTTATTACAGCCTTATAAGTTGTAGGTGGACACCATCAATGATAGAAAAAGCTGACTCATTTCCATAGATTCAAGCAGAGAGCCACCACCAACAGCAAGCACCATAGAACCACCAGAGCTCAAACTGCTGTTTCTATATACCTTAGGGTGGGACTGAAGATCCACCCTCAAATATACCTTAGGGCTGGACTCCAAAATCTGTAGCAAGTGACATGGCCCCTGTAGCAGGGATCTGCCTGCTAGAGGGTCAAGTGGAAAACTCAATTCTAATAACACACCTGAGTCAGTCATGGATTCAAACTACCACAAATAGCAAGCTTGTCCTTAAGATACATTACTTAAAGAAGCCACTTTATTTATCAGAGTTTCAGTTTTCTTATCACACAATGGAAAGCATTTTATCTACCTGCCAATGTTGTGTCATGAGTATGAGATCACATGTGAAAGTCCTGGTAGATGGAAATGTTAATTACCAATTAAGTTATTCACAATGATGCACACTTGTTAGTCATTATAGAAATGAATGCTAATAGCAAAATTAAATCATGTCATAGGGTTGAGAAATGAGTACCCTGTAGTTACACAAATAAAGGAAGGCATTCAACTGTATCTAAGAAGAGATACCACCAGGTAACTCAGGCAGGGAAAATTTAAAATGCATCAGCGATAGCTAAATTAGTAAGTCAATTTGGTTGGATTAGATATTCCTTGGGCTTTGGAGAAGGTATTGACAGAAGATATCAACTGAAAGAGCACTGAAGGTGGACAGTGTTTATGGAGTGCATACAAGGAAAAAAATAGGGTAGAAAGCCAGTAGAGTTGCAATTCAGTCTCCCTTCTTTGCTTCCTGATTTTTGTCACATATAGGAACTGGTTCCACAAAAGGCATTCAGTGCCTTAGTAGACTTTGTGCCATGAACTTTGAGCCTAAAGTAGCCTACCTCCCTGAAGCCACTTCTTCTCAGGCATTCATGCCTAGTAATGAGAAGTAACAAATATAATTTATTAACTGTATCTAAGAATCAGAGGAGGGAGGAACTGCCTCACAAGTGAAGAGAGCACTAATCAAAAATCAACTGTCATGCTTAGGAGTGAGATATAAAACAGTGGTGACTTAGAATGACTCCCCACATGGATATGTAGGCCTTCTTGGGAAGGGCGTGTGTGGTCAGCTGTAGCCTTAATTCACTCAAGTTTTTGTGAGCAGGATATTCTAAGAATCTGTAATTTGGGATTTGATAGGCATCCTTAATCTATGTTTCAAATTTAAACTAGTCTTAAACGTGGGACCACTGGAGGCACTGAGGAGATCACAGGTCACTTGTTTCTATTGGCTTCCATGAGTAGAGTTATGAAATAATAATGATCAATACAAGAGCCAGCCATGCTTAATCCATGGTCATGACTTTAGCTGCATTTGAGAAGCATGGTGGGGATACAAGGCACAGTCATTCTTCCTGCAATATCCCCAGCAGCCTCTGCTGATAGACATCTTGCAGACAAAAGAAATGATAGTGGAAAAAAAAAACAAAACCAGGGTCTGTGGAGACAGCTCAGTCAGTAAATCACCTGCTGTACAATCATGCCAGGGCTAAGGAGGAGAGACGGTGTGGGGGGGGGGGGCGGTAGGGGAACTGTGTCTTTTGGGCCAGCCAGTGTAGTCTAATTGGTAGTCTCCAGGCTATTGAGAGAACTTCTCTTAAAGATGGTAGATGGCTTTCCTAATGAGCAAGAATCTATGTTGTCCTTTGCCCTTCACTAGTATGAACATGAATGTTCAATGCCTTAGACAGATAGCATGAGCAAACACACAAAGGCCAGAAATACTTTCAAATTATACCAAAAAAAGAGTAACATGAAGCTCAAAATCCAGGAATAAATGATGTATGAGTTCAGCACTATCACATTGAGCATAACAAAGATAATGTGAGTTACTGATGAGTAAGTATGATCAATTGTATTTATTGATATTTAAAGAGTACCCAAATAAAACCTCTACATGCATATATGATATAATATGGCGGAAAGGCAGATACAGGGTTCAGGTTTCTAACAACAAAAATAAAATAAAATAAAATAAACACATTTGAAAACTGTAGCAGTTATGTTCTCATTAGTGTGACCAAACACCTCACCAGAAGCAGTTTATGGGAGTAAAGGATTTATTTATAGCTTGCAGTTTTGAGGAGAAGCTGCATGCTGACACAGAAAAGCATGTCAACTTGTTCACATCATTACGCATCTACACAGGGGAAGAGAGAGCAGCAAGGCAAGTGAGAGCTAGTAGGTCTGGAGCTAAAGGTTTAATCCCAGTGATGCACCTCCTTTAGCGAGGTTCTGCCTACCAAAGGCATTGTCAGCTGGGGACTGTGTAGGACGCTTCATCACAAACACTTGAGACTATGGAGGACATTTTACATTCCAACCACCACATTTGGACACTGGCCCTGGTAGTCTGTGTCATTTCACAATGCAAAATGAAGTCAGTCCCATTTTAAAAGCCCCCATCGACTTTACCAATTTTAACACCCTTCAAAAATCCAGTCATGGGCTGGAGAGATGGCTTAGTGGATAAGGCACTTTCTTTTGAAGTCTAATGACCCAGGTTCAATTCCCCAGGACCCACATAAGCCAGATGCACAAGGTGGCACATGCATCTGTAGTTTGCTTGCAATGGCTGGATGCCCTGGTGCACCCATTCTCTCTCTCACTTTCTCTCTCTCTTCCTCAAATAGATAAATAATAAAATATTAGTTATAATTGTGGTGGTTTGATTCAGGTGTCCCCCCATAAACTTAGGTATTCTGAATGCTAGGTTCCCAGCTGATGGAGGTTTTGGAATTGATACCTCCTGGAAGCACTGTATTGTTGGGGATGGGCTTTTGGATATTTCAGCCCATGTCCCCTCACCAGTGGCACACTCTCCTGTCACTATTGTCCATTTGATGTTGGCCAGGAGGTCATGTTCCCTCTCTGCTCATGCCATCATTTTTCACTGCCATTATGGAGCTTCCCTTTGAGTCTATATGCCAAAATAAACCTATTTTCCCACAAGCTGTTCTTGGCCAGGTGATTTCTGCCAGTAATGTGAACCTGACTGCAACAAAACCCCAGTGTTATCAGAGATTCAAGACAGTCTCTTAACTGTAAGCCCTGTAAAATCAAAACACAATGTACACTTGTAACACATCAAGTAAACACTCATTACAAAAAGAAGGCATGCCAAGGAAAAACTGGGCATTGTATGATCAAAGACCGGAAGGGCAAACATCAAATATTACAGATCCATGCCTGGCATCTGGCACCTCTAATGTAGCCTCATCTGTCTCCAACCAATTCAACTCCATCCATGTATTTTGCTTCTTCCTTTCTGGTCAGAATCATCAGAGTGAACAAATTTTCTTTTCAATCCCACAGTCTCAGTATCTCCAAAATCTTAACGTTTCCATTGCCACCCATGGTTTTTCTTCACGGTTCATGCAATAGCCTCTTATGAGGTCTCAATGCAAGAATATCAATGCTGCTTCAGATTGTTATATCTTCAGAACTGTGGATACTTCTTGATCTTATTTCCTGTATTGTTATTATTATTATTTTTTATAGTTCCAAAACCAGTACCAGGGGGGACTTCACCATCAAAATGGTACATCAGGGGTAATAAAGCTTGACCAAAGGAACAGAACCTCATTCTTTCTGCAGGCCTATAAAGAGTTAGAATTAACCCTCAGGGAATTCTTCCCATTTTCCCATGTAGAATAGCTGGCCCATCTTTAATGGTGGTAATCTTTTTAACAATGGCCACTTAAGTGGCCAATCACTTTTCCTCGGTTATTTCAAATTTGCTTACATTGCTTTACACATCAATTTTGCTTTCTTACAATGTTGTTGGCCATTTTATCCCAGCTTTTCAAATATTGCTTTTTAGCACTATATGGGCTAACCATGCGGGAAGTGGCTTCTTTCCAAATTCAGCTGGATTTCTCAGTGTTTTGAGTTGGCAACATGTGGTGTTCTCAGCAATTGGTTCCTACCTTTTACCCCAGGTGGGTAATCATCTGCTTTCACTTTGTTCATATTCTCAGGATAGTTTCTGACAGAAGCCCAGTTCTAAGAAAATTCTTTCTTCCCTTTTTTTAACTGGGTCCAAACACTTGACCAGAAACAGCTTATGGGTGAAAAGATTTCTTTCAGGATTACAATTCTGTGGGGAAGCCTCATTATGACAGAGAAAAACATGACAGCTAGACCATAACATCACATACCCACAGCATAGGGGGAGGGAGGGAGCAGCAAGTATGAGTTATCTCTGAAAACCCAGTAGAGACTGTACTTAAAGATCCACCCCTAAATAAATACCTCCACCATGAAGACTCCACTTGCCACAGTCTCTAGCATTTGTGGTATAAGTAATAAGCTTAAAAACTTAATCCTAAACACTTAAGGCTAAGGGGCACAATTTTTATTGAAACAACACCAAAGACATCATTTCTAAGATATCAAAATACTGTATAACTAAAATTGACTAACAAGTAGTCATACAGTTTGGTTGTGAAATTACATAACTATGTATGTATATGCAAATATATAATTGCATATAGTTGCAGAAGTGTGTATAAGCACCATTTTAAGCTATATTCATATAATTCATAGTTACATAATTATCCTTCTCTCTCTCTCTCTCTCTCTCTCTATATATATATATATATATACACACATACATATATACATATATATATATATACATATATATGTATATATATATATATGTATATATATATGTATATATATATATGTATGTATGTATGTATGTATATACTGTATCTGGACACAGATATAATTATTTTTCAGTAGTTTTCTCAAAATATCATAAGAAATAACAAATTCTCAGGAATTTTTATTATTTATTACTTATGTTCCTTCCCTTTGATCAATACTAGTCTCACTTTTGGACT
Organism: Jaculus jaculus; assembly: GCF_020740685.1. Taxonomy (NCBI): domain Eukaryota; kingdom Metazoa; phylum Chordata; class Mammalia; order Rodentia; family Dipodidae; genus Jaculus; species Jaculus jaculus. Next base: position 26,841,357 of record NC_059106.1, read on the forward strand.
GGAGAGATGGCTTAGTGGTTAAGGCACTTGACTGCAAAGCCAAAGGACCTAGGGTTGATTCTGCAGAACCCACATAAGTGACAAGAGAGTGTGCCACTGGTGAGGGGACATACATAAGTCCATCCCCAACAATACAGTTCTTCCAGGTGGTACATATATCTGGAGTTTTTTGGCAGCAGCTGGAGGTCCTGGCACAGCCATTCTCCATTTCTCTCTCTCTCTCTCTTTCTCTCTCTCTCATATATAAATAAACAATTAAAAAATGTTAAAAATAGATTGTAAGGGATTTTTGTTATTTATTACTTATGTTCCTCCCCTTTGTTAATGCTAATCTCTCTTTTGGTTAAAGAACCATCTTTTTATAGATAATTATGAGCATCATGGAGACTCAAGACTCATCAGATGTAAAGAAGAAAAATCACTAGATGAACAGTCTTCATTACACTCATTCAGGGAAGGTCAAAGAAGTCACCTGATGAATATGAGTGCTGCTCTCAATGCTAGCCATAGACATTTCCCAATGGAGATGGTGGTAGACAATAAGGAGACTCAAAACTTATCAAAGCAGAAAATGAGAAGCCATTGAGAGCTCAACAATGAGATATCGCTCCCTCTAAGGCTTAGGTAACATTGCAGAAGGGCAAATAGAGAGCATGCAGAACCACAGGTGGGAAGGAGTATTTTGGGCACTGTCTTCCCTATGTGAACCAGCTAGTGAAATCATGACCCCACAGTGGTTATTCATATTACAACCCCCATGATATTTTACATTGACAGAAACTTTCCTAAAACTGATCTTACTTCATAAATAAAATGTTAATGTTGGACTGGGGAATTGGCTGCATCGGTAAAGTGTAAATGTGAGACATGCCATCCCCAGGACCCATGTAAAGCTAGACACGGTCACAGGGGCCTGTGATACTAATGCTACTTCAGCATGATAGAATGCTCAGACAGGAGTATCTCTGGAAGCTCCTTGGCTAGAAAAAGCCTGACATACACAGTGGAGAACAAGAAATCCTTTCTCAAACAAGGTGGAAGCTAAGGACTCACACCTGAGGTTTCTCTTAGACCTCAAAATGTACACTATAGCATGGCACTCACATTCACACAAATGTATGTGAGCACCCCTCTCTCATACATGCACAAACATGCACACACACATTTCTCAAACAAATATTAGAAAAAATCCAATATAATTTAAGCATTTTTCCTAGCTCAATAGCTTTTTAAAAATTAGAATATTTGTTAGCTGGGCTTGGTGACTCTCACCTTTAATCCTGACACTCTGCAGGGAGATGAGAGGATTATCATGAGTTTGAGTCTATCCTAAGACTGCAAAGTTATTTCCAGGTCAGTCTGGGCTACAATGAGATCTGTCCTTGAAAAAGCACAAAACTATTTGTTAAATAAGCAGCACTAATCAAAGTTTGTTATCTAAAATTCAAAAATTAGTTTTTTTAATGGTATCTGATGAAAACATATTTACACCAATATTCCTATTTTAAACACTGAATGTCTGGAATCATATTGATCAAATGCAAAAGCATTAATGGAAAATCGCATAAGTAAGGTGCCATTAGGCAATAACCTAGCACAGAATGAGTGAAACCATATAGCATTTGCATGAGCATCTGATAGTCTGTTCTCCCAGAAACCCCTCTCTGGGGAGTATTCCTAGTATGAGAGAGAAAGTATTATTTTCTGATAATTGGCCACAAGTAGAAAGCCCTTAAAGAGTCATTTTAAATAGGATGGAGCATTTCTGAGCATTTAAGAATAATTTAGGTAAAAGATTAATATTTCTTTAATGTGAATCACACATGTATTGCTTTGTTAGCCTATTAAAGTAGTTTAATCACTCTACAAAAGACTTTTTATTCTGTAATGACTATCAGCTAAAAGTACAGACATAAAACATGGTTTGACATTAGTCTTGTTTTGGTCTCTAGATTACCTGCACAAGCAGAAAAGAACAGGTAAAATCACCGTAGTCCTTCATTCCATCATTTCAACATGTCTTTTTTTCTCCATTAATTTTTTTGTTAGTTGGATATTTTGCTCTGGGATATTAAGATTAAATAATCCAAAAAAGCATAACAGTGTACAACTTCAAATAGTTTATAACCATATGAGTAGATAACTCCCTTAATGCCACACTACTAACTTGTGATGGAGACGGAATTCCAAAGATGGAGTTAGCACAGCTCTCAACCTCTGCATATAGGTACATAAAGCAGTGGTTACAACAGATAGGACCTTGTTTTGTCCATGCCATCATTCTCATGACTTTGGGTGTAGGATGGGATCATAGCACCCTGTGTCTTTTGACAGATGTTTCTGTTGTGGATGCACATTGTATAAGACTGTCAATCCAACTGCCATCTAGAGCTCCTAACTTCTTGATTCCAAGAAATGGGAACATGACAGTGACTAGCTAAATTGTCATAGGTTCGTTGTTCCAATTAAGAGATGTGGGGATTCCAATCAATGAACATGACCCAGGAAAAGACTTTTCTAATCTAATTGCACACTACTCATTAGTGTCTGGGTGCTGAGCTTTTATGCATTTGTTGCTGAATGACTCCCTCAAGAGCATCTTGTTATTTACAATCTGTCAGTCATTTAATCTGCTTTATAGATTTGATCTTATATAAAACTGACAGGAGATTTTCTGTCAAGATGGCACCTGCCTAACCATGCCTCACCTCTCTGGGAAGTAATGGCAAGATGTTTAGAGTTCACTGGGGTTTTTAGGGGTTTGCAGATTTTAGTAGACCTCCAGTGGGAGGGCACGGAGGAGCAAAGTAGGGAATCTGCTGATTCCCATGCTCTTGGGTTGCCCTCCAGGCCCCCAACCCCCTCAAGTAACTGTCCTAGCCACAGTCCCCAGCTGCAGGTTCCTCCTGCACTAGGGACCCAGGACAGCAGGCTAGCATTCCCCCTGCCTTAGGGTTTCCCACCACCGTGGAGATCCACAAGTGAACACCATCACACTATATGCCGCCCCCCACCCCTGTGCACAGACACATGACAACAAGCTAGTGATACCCCCTCCCTATGTTGTCCCACCTCCACACTATTCCCTTCCTGTTGGGCACTGCTAGGCATAGGCTGGAGCCTTCAGGAGAGTGACCTGAGCTTCCAGGAACAGATAAGGACCCCTGGGCTACAGGAGGCTACTCCCTCTCCAAGCACAACACATCTGAACTTAGGCTTTGCCCATAGCCCTATAACCTTTGGCCAGTTGCCTAGGAAACTTCTTATCAGCCAGCAGCCTTCACACAGTCATAACACTTTAGATCACCTGAGTCCCCCCATTGTCTACATGCTAGAATTGAATGTTCCCATATGCTAATTAGGCATCAGAAATGAACTTGACACATCCAACCCCTTATGGTCCTCCTCCCACCCTCATATGCTTATGAACCCATGTTCCCTGACAATTAACCAAGAGAGCTGTTCAACTATCTCCCAGAAGTGTTTCTTTCATAGTCCCATTCCCTGCCCTGCCTTGTCACAGGACCTGGAAGTCCTACCCACCCCCTGCTACATGGTCCCAACCACCAGCTTTTCCATCCCCTCACCCATTAGCATCTCAGAACCATCATGCATTCCCATTCTCCACCTCCATAGCCCAGCTGCAACACCAGTCTACTTTGTCCCATTTCCCCATCCCCTTTCCTCTTGGGTCACCTGGCCACACAGTCCCATACACCAGAACACTGAATAACAAGCCCCTTCATCAGGTCCTCAGGCCCTCACCAGAGCATTGCAGGCTCCTTCTCTCTGAACAGGCCCCGTTGCCATCAGAAGCCTAAACAAGCAAACATAAAAGGAAATAATCACCAAAGACACTTCAAGAGTAAACCACAGCTTCCTCCTCAATTAAATAAGATTTTTACTCTATGATGGGCAGGCCACAGCACAAAATGAATAATATCAAAAATCAAATGCAAGTAAATCCAATAAGATTGCTTAGTTCACAATGGATGTCTCTAATCAAAATACAGACACCACAAGATGATCAGTACACCAAAATAAAGATACAAGCTATGCAACTGTGGCAAAGGAAATAGCAGAACTTGGAGAAAATCAACACAGGGCCAATAATAGTATGAGTCCTGTCCTCACTAGATTAGACCCAATAGAAAAGAACCAGGAAGGATTCCAAAGTCAGTTAAGTGATCTCAAAAGGACCTCTGGATAACCAACTGGCTAAGCTCAGTAAAGACATAAATGCAAGGATAAATTCTAAAGAGCATTAAGAGAATCAGAAATTGACATGAAAAAGGAACTTGACAGATGGATGGAAACAATACATAAAAAAAGCAGTAGAAAATAAAAACCAAAGTTAAAAAACCCACAACACTAGAGAAGCTCTCAAGAAAAAAAGTCAGTCCCTGTGGAGGACAGAAACTCAGAACTGGAAGACACAATAGAAGAAACAGTTGGTGAACCTAAAAGTTTCAATAAGTTCAAATATTTTTGTGAACAGAACATGAGAAAACTATGGCATACCCTTAAACATCCCAACATTCTGAACATGGGAATAACAGAAAGGGAAAAAATTGAGGCCAAAGGCATAGAAAACTTATTCAATAAAATTATCAAAGAAAACCTTGCCACTCTCTCTAGAGAAAGTCCCATCAATTTAAAAGAAGCTAACAGAACTCCAAACAAACTGGAACAAAAGAGAAATTCTCCAAGACATATTATCATCAAGCCTCTAAACATTGCTAACAAAGAGAAAGTCCTTAAAGGAGCTAGGGAGGAACAACACATTACATATAAAGTTAACCCCATCAGAATTACTTCAGACTTCTCAATGGAAATCCTGAAAGCCAGAAGGGCCTGGAATGTAACACTGCAAAGTCTAATGATTTATGGTATGCAACCCAAACTACTGTACACAGCAAAAGTATGCCTCATAATAGATGTTGAAAGGAAAACTTTCCATGATAAAACTCAGCTTTACAACTATATGAACACAAAGCCAAACCTACAGAGAGTAATTCAGGGAATTCTCCACACAGAAGAATCAAATAACCAACCTCAAGTACCTACAAGAAGAAGATCACAATAATGAAACTCAGAGAAGGCACAAAAAAATGTCAAAATCCAAGAAATCACCAAACCACATAAACCACCACAATATGCCATCAATGAAATCAAACCTCACAGTTATTACCCTAAATCTGAATGTCCTTAATTCACCCATCCAGAGACATAAACTAACAGGGTGGATCATAAAATTAGACCCTTCAATCTGCTGTCTTTAAGAAACCCACCTAACCACTAAAGAGAGATACCTCCTCAGGTTGCAAAGGTGGAAAATGATATTTCAAGCAAACAGAAGTAAGAAACAAGCAGGCATAGCTATACTAATATCAGATACAATAGACGTCAAACCAAACATAATGAAAAAAGACAAAGAAGGCCACTTTTTTTCTTAACAAGGGAACAATCCAACAAGAGGATATCACAATCATTAATCTTTATGCACCAAACACAGGTGCAACACAATTCATAAAACATACTTGATGACAAAACAGTAATAACCACCAATACCATTATAGTTGGGGACTTCATTACTCTACTATCAGCAATAGATAGATCATCCAAACAGAAAATTAACAGGGAAGTAAAAGAGCTCAACAAAACCATAGATCAGTTAGACCTAACTGACATCTGTAGACTATCCTACCCAAAACCACAGATTACACATTCTTCTCAGCAGCCCAAGGAACCTTCTTTAAAATAGATCATATACTGTGTCATAAAGCCTGCCTCCATATACTTAGGAAGATTGAGATAATTTCCTGCATGATATCTGATCACAATGCTGTATTGGTAGAAATTAACAACAAAGGCTGTGCCAGGAATTCCACCAGCTCCTGGAAACTGAACAATAAACTTTTAAACAATAAATGGGTGGTGGACAAATAAACAAATGAAATTGCAAATTTATAAGAATGAATGACAATGAGAACACACCATAACAAACCATGTGGGACATAATGAAGGCAGTCTTCAGGGAAAAATTCATAGCTCTAAATGCCTTCATAACAAAGACAGAGAGATCCCAAATCAATAACATACCCATCCACCTAAAGGCACTGGAAAAACTAGTAGAAGCCGACCCAAAAAACTCCAGATGAAAAGAAATAATATTAAGATCAGACCAGAAATTAATTAAGTGTAAATTAAGAAAACAATTAAGAAAAATGAAACAAAGAGCTGGTTCTTTGAAAGAATAGACAAGATTTGATCAAGCCAATTTGATCAAGCAAAAAAAAAAAAAAAAGAGAGAGAGAGAGACAGTTCAAATTAACAAAATTAGAAATGAAAAAGAGGAGAACACAACAGACATAAGTGAAATAGGGAAAATCATCAAGATTTATTTCAAAAATGTCTGATCCGCAAAACTGGATAATATGGAGGAAATGGATGAATTTCTGGACACATACCACCTACCAAAGCTAAACTCAGAGCAGGTTAATCTGCTAAACAAACCTATCATACCAGTCGAGATTGAAAAGGTAACCAGAAACCTCCCACAAAAGAAGAGTCCAGGAGCCAATGGCTTCTCAGCTGAATTCTATCAAATTATTTTTTCTCAACCTGTTTAAAGATGTAGGGTCTCAGGTCACTTATGTATTGAATCATGTCATTTGTGAATAGAGCTAACTTAACTTCTTCCTTTCTAATTTGTATCCCTTTCATTTCTTTCTCCTATCATATTGCTTGAGCTAGGACTTCCAGTACTATGTTGAAAAGCAGAGGTGAAAGTGGACACCCTTGACTTGTTTCTTGTTTCTGATCTCAATGGGAAGTCCTTCAGTCTTCCCCCATTAAGTATTATTTGGGCTTTAGGAGCTTTATATATAGTCTTTATTATGTTGAGATATACACCATTCATGCTTATTCTTTCCTGAGAACAGGAAAAGTTCCCCAACTCCTTTTATGAATCTAGTATCACTCTAATACCAAAACCAGGTGGAGACGCCACAAGAAGAGAAAATTATAGGTTTATATCCCTGATGAACTTAGATCCAAAAATCCTGAACAAAATCCTCACAAACTGAATTCAACAACACATCAAAAGCATTATCCACCTTGGTCAAGTGGGATTCATCCCAGGAACACAGGGGTGGTTCAACATATGGGAATCTGTCAATGTAATACACCATATAAATAAGCTTAACACAAAAAACACATGATCATTTCAGTAGATGTAGAAAAGGCCTTTGACAAAATACAACATCACTTTATGATCAAAACATTGGAGAGAATAGGCATGGATGGTTTATATCTCAATGTAATAAAGACTATAGCCTTTATTTTAGGAGCTCTAAAGCTCCTAAAGCCCAAATAATGCTCAGTGGGAAAAGATTGAAGGAATTCCCATTGAGATCAGGAACAAGACATTGGTGTCCGCTCTCACCTGTGCTCTTCAACATAGTACTGTAAGTCCTGGTCTCTGTGTGGACTGACTCTTTGTTTGGACCGCAAGGCTACACATGAGTCCAGCTTCCTTCTCTCCCAGCGTGGCTGGGTTGGGAGGAAGAGCATAAGACTGTTTCTTGGTTTGGATGGCTTTTCAGAATGTCTGGGATTTATAATTTGGGGTAATTTGTCTCTTTGATTGCATACATAATTTTCCTCTCGTTTTTTAATCTACCATGTATAGGTTTCTCCTGAGTTTCTCCACACCTGTGTGCATATTCCTACTTCCCACACATTTATGACTCTGTCTAGCTTTCCTTCCTAGATCCCAATCCCCTTTAAATAAACCCCATGTTTTGTGATTTTTCCCTCAATAAAGGTAATTTATAATTCATCCTTATCAATCCTTTGTTAAAGATAGGACAGAACCTGAAAGTTGAGGTTCATATATTGGGGGACCCTTCCTGAAACCTCAGATTCTTGCATCTACAGGTCAAGAGTCCTGTTGTAGGGGCTGGAGAGATGGCTTAGCTGTTAAGCGCTTGCCTGTGAAGCCTAAGGACCCCGGTTCGAGGCTCGGTTCCCCAGGTCCCACGTTAGCCAGATGCACAAGGGGGCACACGCATCTGGAGTTCGTTTGCAGTGGCTGGAAGCCCTGGCACGCCCATTCTCTCTCTCCCCCTCTATCTGTCTTTCTCTCTGTGTCTGTTGCTCTCAAATAAATAAATAAATAAAATTAAAAAATTTAAAAAAAAGAGTCCTGTTGTAGGTAGTCCTAGATTAGCAGGTTTACAGGTCATCTAAGGCAGACCCTTACCTCCTGGTCATCTCCCTGATACAAAAGAGGGAAGTGCAATGATATCAAAGATGTGATGCCCCCCCCCTAAGTTTTTATCCGAGGGAGTCTGTCATTCACTTGCCTGGTCAAGAAACCTTCCCTCACTTAAAGGCATGTTAAGGAGTTAGGAGGAATAGCTATCCCCTAGTGAAATGATGGACTATATGCCCAGAAGCACCTCTTTAAATGCAGATGCTCCAGATTCTCACCGCTGAACCTGCCCATTTTGATGAGTTCTGAATGAGAAAACCTAACATTCCCCTTTTCTCTTTTCTTTCTCTTCTATAGATGCCAGATGATGAAATCCTAGTTATATATGTTCTAACACACGGGTGCTTTTCTTAACAAATCTTCTTTTTCTTACTTCTCCTTAAAAAAAAAAAAAATAGGTAGAAACTCTGTATGGACATATCATATGCTGGTACTGTTATTTCCCTTCTCCTTGTCGCTACTCTGCTGAGGACCCTCCTTCGTGGGATTTCTGGCATTCACCATGGAGTTGTAGATTATGAGTTGTGAGAGCAGCAGTCAGTCATAGGAGCATAACTCTGGATATTCCCTCCCATATTGTAGTTTTTACATGCTTTCTGACCCCTCTTCCACAAAATTTCTCAAGCCTTGGTGGGTATACTTTAATTCTACATCAGTGTTGAGTTCTCAAAAGCTTCTGGATTTCTGCTTTGGTGCATTTTCAGTATCCTCAATGTCTGTCTTCATCGCAAGTGCCCAGGTTGTGAGGCTTGCCTTGGAAGCAACATCCTTGTTCATTGTACCAGTTCCTCCATGGGAACCTGGACCCTAGCTTCTGTGCAAGAGTGGTTCATCTCCTGCAAGGGAGTCAGATGTACTCAGCTTGTTGATAGATTTTGCTTGTGCTTGGCTCTCACTACTTAAGTGGTGTGCAGCATGGCCCCACTCTCAGCCTCCATTTTCTGGCCTTGTCCTCCCTGGAAGCCACCAAGGGATGGCTCTACCCTTGGGGTGAGCTCCCCAGCTCAGCCCTGACTCATAATCTACAGTGCATCTTGTGTGTGAAGGACTTATGAATCATTGACCTCACTGGAAAATTCTTGTGGACCGTAAAACTTACGAGTTTACAGATGGCCAGACTTTGGGATCTATCAGACCATCTAGGATACAGCCCTAATACCTTCTCCAGGATGATTAGTAAACAAAAGAGGCTCTGTCTTCCCATTATTCACTACCAAAGAAAAGTGAACAGTGGGGAGAGGCAACCTAAAGTTTGTTTTACTCTATCTCTTCAGCTCAGGCTGTCCTGAAGCCAAACTCCTTAAAATCCCCAATGCTTACTCTAAGGAGGAACCATTCTCATCCTCTCCTGCTGGAAAATGCTCCCTCTTGGTATATTCAATTAAAGTCTGCACTGTTGAGCTTGGCTATTCTCTCTTTCTTATATTCCTCATGTCTTACTGGTCAATCACAAATTCTAACACAGTGTGTCTAAATTTTCATGAAACAAATGGCTTAACAGTTCATGTATCAATTCAAGAGACCATTTTCTTTTAACTGTTTTTCAAGTACAAAAGAGGCCTAAGTAGCACTTTTAGTCTGCATCAAGCCAGTGTTGTATTTGCTCTAGTTGACAGTTTGCCAACATGACCCTGAAGCTCAATTACCTTAAAGGTTTACTTTAAATATCAGCACTTCCCTGTCAGCTCTGGGCTTTAGGAATTTGGCTTGGATCAAGTCTCAGTTGATACTCTGAGAAAATGGGATTAATAACTTTTCTTCAGGGTCTTTTGAGACAGTGAAATACCTGAGACATTGTTGGTAGTCATATAGGTGACTCCTCTCCAGTTCTTTCATAATCTACCTTTTTCTAGGTATAATTCTCAATCCTACTATGAAAGGACAGTACAGGAGAGAGATATCAAGATAAACATATGAAAAATCTAATGGCAGAGAAGGATTGGAAAGCCTTTTTCCCCAGGGCTACTTATGTGAGAAAGCTCTAAGGATGGGGAGGAGGGCAGGGTGCAAATGTTAACCATACTAGTAGACAGATGCCATTAAAGCTTCTAAGAGTTCATCAGCTCTCTTTCCCACTTCCTTTAAAAAATATATTTATTTATTTATTTGAGAGGAAAGAAAGAGAAGCAAATATATATATATATATATGTGGAGAGAGAGAGAGAGAGAGAGAGAGAGAGAGATTGAGAGAGAGAAAATTTCTCCAGATGCATATGACACCTTGTTTATCTGGCTTTACCTGGGTACTGGGGCATCAAACCTGGGTTACTTTGGCTTTGCTGGCAAGCACTTTAACTGATAATCCATCTCTCTAGCCCCCCCCCCACACTTCCTTTCTTAAACTTGTCTTTTTATTTCTTAATAAACGTTTACTTTTTCTATCACTATCTTTATGTCGTTGGTTTAATTTCTGGTTTTGGACACGAGAACTTGAAATTCTCTGAGCTCAGATCTTCCCTTATAGTGTGACATTTGATGAAGTTGACACATGGAGCTGAGTGCCATGGCATGCCCCTAGAGCCCCAGGAGCTGGGGAACTGAGATGGGAGAGTTTCCTGAGCTTGGGAATGCAAGACTGTCCTGGGCAATATGGTAAAACCCTTCCTCTAAATGCATGGCTGACTAAAACATAACATCTGTTTGTATTGCATTCAACAATGTCCTGTATACCTAGGACCCCAACTTCCTTCCAAAAGCTGCTGCCTGATCCACAGGGTATCAGTGTCCTGCCACCTTCAGCAGACACTGGTCCTAGATTAAGCTGGAATAGTGGGAATAACAGCAACTGGTGATTCCAAAGAAGATACCTCAGGAGGAAAACATTTATTCCCCATTTTCCACCCCCCCCCCCAAATAACTATGAAAATAGAGTTACTAGAACACAAGGCTGCATTTGGAAGAAAATAATAGAATTATCATTCATGCCTATGAAGAGGTGAGGGCAAGCTACTTACCTACAGAAGTAGAAGCTTGGTTTTCACTAGGTACACTTGTGCACACAGAGAGACTCCCACTATGCTGATTCATTTATTGGCTCTTATTTTGCATGGAAAATATCCCAGCAAGTTGGTAAGTGAGACAGGTTAAGCCCTGAAGAAGATCATGACTGCAGTGGCATTTCTTGCACATTCCCATGACACTGTGACTTTGTTACCTCTTTTTAGCAAAGTTTGTTCCAGCCAGAGTGTTAGGTCAGAACACAATGGAGTTATAGCAGGAGGGAACAGATACATAAGGAAGTGGGTCATCCACATTCCTCAAGGAACCACCCAGCCATTACCCCCCTTCCTTGCCTAACAATGCACCAGTTCCTGGTTTCCTGCCTCCTTATGTCCCACCTGTTCACTTCTGGTCTCACACACTCTGGCTAATGTAAAGAACAAAGGAATACCTTCCCTTCCTCACCTTCCCCCAACTGAAGAGCTCTATATAGCTCACTATCTGAAATCTCTAAATTGACTGCTCTGCTCTTGAGAGTAAGTCCTGGCAGCTCATGTTTTTCCCCAATACAAGCTTCCATCTTTGCCTCAGAGTCGTCTCTGTGGTCTTGGTCACTGCTGAACCTTGGACATAGAAACAAAAATGGATGGACATTGTACAGCTAGATACATAGTTAATTCAGTGGGTACCTTCTCAATGGAAAATTTTGCCATTGATATAATGTGCTGCAAGTAGAAGTTAATACCATATACCAAACATTTGTGATGTGACCTTAAACAAGTAACAATGATTTTTGCCATTTTCTTTTTTCTTGTCTTTTTTGGTTAATCTTTTGTTCTTAAAGACAATCAGAGCAAGGCTGAAAGGGGTGAAGTGAAATGGTAATGGACTGTCATACAGAATGTGCTCATGAAGTATGGTCAATGCAACTGAAGAGGCTCCCAGGACGCCATAAGAACACTGCTCCCTTGAAGAGTCCACCATCAGGGAGGGCACTATGGAGCCTGCAATAAGCTGTGTGGGGAACTTTTTATATCAATGTCGAAAACCAGGTTTTCTTTTAAACTGTCCCCCTCTCTTCCTTTCTCTCACATGCATGTGCATGCACACAAATACTCTCTCTTTCCCTTACTCGCTCCCTATCCTTTCATTCTTGAACATTTTTAATATGCATAGGCACATCTTCATGTGTGTGCATATGTGTGTGTGTGTGTGTTTACGTAGAGTCCAAGGACAACCTTGGTTATCTTATAAGGGAAGTTGTCCACCTCCTTTGAGAAGGGATTTCTCATTTCCCTGGAACTCACCAATTGGACTTGACAGACTGGCCAGTGAAGAACACCAGAGATCTTGTTGTCTTTGCTTTCCCAGTACTGCCATCATAGGTATGCAATACTGCTTCAGCATTTTTATGTGGGTGCTGGCTATTAAGCTCAAATTTTCATAATTGCAAGCACTTTAGCCACTGAGCTGTCTCCCCCTGTTCCAGAGGTGATTAAAATTAAATGTGACCATGGGGATGAATCTTCATACAAAAGGTGTGAGGTTTTGTTAGACACAGAGAGAAATGAACTATGGGTACAGTCCCACTTCCCATGTGTTGCCCTGTGTCACTTTGGGACTCTTTAGACAGTTCCCATTAGAGATATAATATTCTTACAAGTGTTTTGAACCATAAGCCAAATAAAGCTGTTTGCTTTATAAGTGAGTCAGTCTGGCACAGTCTGCTATGGTATCAGAAAATACACTTTGTCCAGGGCAAAATGTAGTGCAGAACTTTGCAAGATATAGGAGCTCTGGAGCTGGATTCTAGTGACAGTTGTGATGTGCTCAGTTCCAACAGTGGCATAGCTGGGTTACATTTCTTGTAAGTTCTTTGTACATTCAACAGTCCAGTGAAGGCTCCTCCCTCTGTGTTAGTCGTGTGGTCAGTAACTCCTCCTTTACCAAGGACCATTGCTTCATTCTTCCTTTACAAACTTCGACTTTGATAATTCCCATGATATCTTTTTTATTATCATTGTCATTTGTCTTTTTTTTGGGGGGGGGATAATGGTTCCCTCTAACGCAGGCTGACCTGGAATTTACTGTGGAGTCTCAGGGTGGTCTTGTACTAATGGCAATCCTCCTACCTCTGCATTCCAAGTGCTGAGATTAAAGGCATACACCACCATGGTAGCTTGAATATCCCTTAGGAAAATGGATAAAATACTGACCAACTAGATTTAAAAATTAAATAAAAAGTATCTACCTCTTCACATTGAAGACACATGCTAATTTTAAAGAAAATATTGCTTCCTTTATTTCATTCATGGTATCATTTGCTTTGGCATGGATATTTTTTCTTCACAAGTTCAGTCAGAATTTGTTTAAAGAATATAATCCTGATATATGAAAAAGTAAAATTAAATTGAAAAAGAACTGTGTGGTTGAAATTGGGAACAAATCAAATTCTATCATTCTATAAATGCAATACTGAATATTTATCTCCTTGTAGTTTTGCTTTTAAAATGTGTGCTTATTTTGCATTTACATGTGTACATATTCATATATTCAATATTGTAGCATGAAGGACTCTGTGTAAAGATAGTAAACATAAATCAATTTTTTATTTCTCCCCCAAGATTTACAATTGTACTGTTTTCATTTGTAAAGTGTATTAAATCTTCAAAACCCAATAAAATAGTAAATGTTAATTGCTTCCCAACCTACTAATTTCACATAAAGGTCAAAGTCAATAATTGAAAACAACACTTCCTCTCTAAATAGCAAATGTTTTAATTAAATAAAATTAACAAACCAGAATGTAAGTTATATATGTGTATGTGTATTGGTAAGATTTTAAATAATCATCAGTGTAATGTATCCGGTCTGTAATGTACTTGCTTTTTAATTGTGTTCTCCTTTTTATAAATATTTTATCACTTCATTAATTGCAATGTGATAAGTGTGTTTAAACATATGCATTAATTAATTTTCTGTGATTAAAACATTGTTCCTATTGCCAAAGATGTCTAAGGCATTCTCTTTCATATGAAAATGAATATTGTGGAAAAATATCATTCTGAAAAGAAATGAAAATAATTTGCTCTGCATTTGCTAAAAACATATGACCTAGATTCAGATTGGCAAGCCTTACCAAATTCTTAGTGGTCTTGATGATATTCTCAAAACCCAGCTCTTTGTATTACATAATGGGCAGTTTTTTTGTTTTTTGTTTTTTAAGGAAGTGATAACAAATATATTTGACTTTATTTTGCAAATCCATGAAGTTCTTCTGTTGTGCCTTGAAGCATCTAAGGGCCACACAAAAATATATGCAGGTGGTTGCATTTCAACAAATCTTTATTTATAGAGACTAAATCTTAAATATATTACAATTTTCATGAGCCAAGATATGCTATTCTTTTAATATTGATAATGTATTAGAAAAATATCCCTTCAATCTAAAATAAGCTGGATTTGACTATACTGAATAATATGATAGGAGCAATGATATTTAACTATATATTTAATCTTAATTTTAGTACTAAAACGTTTTTATCAAGTCCCCCCCACACATACACATATACACACACACTCATTTTATATATACATCAGTTATAAAACAGGATAATGGTGTTTTTAAACAATATCTTAAGTTTTTGTTTTGTTAATAATTTTAATATTTATTGCTTTATGAGCAAAAGAGAGGAGGAGAGAGAAAATGGCGAGGGCCTCCTGTTTCTGCAAATGGACTCCAGACTCTTGTGCCACTTTGTGACATTGACTTTACATGGGCACTGGGGAATCAAACCTGGGTCTTCAGGTTTGTAAGCAAGAGCCTTTAATGACTATACCATCTCTGCTGCCCCTCTTTAAGGTTTTAGTCATATTGTTATAAAGATTCAGAACATAAAATGCCTGAATAATAATAGTCAGTGGTTCAGAAGCTTACTTTGAAGTGCTCAACCTCAAAACATCCTGAAATCTAAGGAGGAAGTTTGCATAGCATTAACTTGTGTAATGTTGCCATTTCTTGTCTTGTTTATTGTGCAGTGGTAGGAATGAAACCCAGGACCTTGTGCATGTATAGTAAAAACTTCTGCTCAGCTACATCCCATCCCCTGGTTTTCCTATTGGCATATGACAGAGTGACTATCTGCTTGAGGGCATTAAAAATCAGAAATACAGATAGATGAAAGATAATGAGACAATAGACCTATGCTAGATAGATAGGTGACAGATTGTTTATAGATTGGTTGACTGAAAAGGGAGAATAATAATAACATAATAATAACAGCATATATACCTACCTATTGGTAGACAATGCTAGTGGTAGTGTGGTCACTACATTTTTAGAAACTATTTTTATTTATTTGCAAGCAGAAAAGGTGAAAGAGAAAGTGAGACAATGAGAATGGGCATTGGGCATGCAAGGGTCTCTTGCCACTGCAAATGAACTCCAGATTGCAACACGTTCATTGTGCATCTGGTTTTACATGCATACTAGGAAATCAAACCTGGGCTCTCAAACAAGTGTTTTTAACCACTGAACAATCTCTCCATCCTGTTACCAATATTTCATCCATAGTTATTTCTCCTGTTTTTCTACTATTACGACTGATAATCAAATAAAATCTAAATTTTCTTTAAATAGCTCTGAAATTACATTCTCAGTTGGAACCCATCATAAAAAAAATATTACATTGGACCATAAGATTGATTTCTTTCTATGATAGTTATAGAGCTATATGTAAAAAATTTTCCTCTCTCCTCTTAACTTAAGGAAGAATTATCAATACATGTCTTATACCAGAACATGTTTTCAGGCTGTGGTATGGTAGAACAATTGTAATGTTGTCATCAGAAGACTGGTTGTTCAACAATAACTAACTAGATCTGTGACTCGGAATGCCTGATAGATTAACTCTTGAACATTTTTTTTAAACTCCAAGCCCATGAAAGACAATAGCTATTTCTATTTACATCTATGAGATTAAAAAGAACATGTCAGAACATTTGCATAGCCTATTTGCTAAAAGTAGGAGAGATGACCATATTATTTTCTTGTATCAGATA
This sequence comes from Jaculus jaculus, assembly GCF_020740685.1. NCBI lineage: Eukaryota > Metazoa > Chordata > Mammalia > Rodentia > Dipodidae > Jaculus > Jaculus jaculus. The sequence goes on from NC_059106.1 coordinate 26,857,636, forward strand.
AGTATCAACACATAAAAGGCCAAAGGATAATTAAAAATAATCTAAGTTAGAACTATATTTTTATTCATTATGTTCCAGGATATATATGGAGAACCTTCTTGCTTTGGAAAGTTGTATGATTTGTGGTGATTCACACATATAATCCCAACACTCTGAGGGCTGAAGGAGGAATATCAAAGCACCTTTGGACTTTCCAATCTTTACTATAATCATTCCCAGCAGAAGCTCTTCCAGCATCTCATTCAAAGAGATCAGGTAGTAAAGAGCAGACACCATTGATTAGTCTAGAAAACAAATGCACAAGGACTCTTCCACTGGGAACTAATAGTGAGATGAACTCTTTCAGACACCCAAGGTCTTTCCATGGAGTATAAGGCTATTTTCACCGAGAGTATATATCTGGCTTCATGTAGTCAAAAATATATATGTTATAGATATATGGAATTATAAATGTTTATGCCAATATGTTACAAAACCAAATTCCAAAGAAGCACTGTGATCTTTCTGTTGCTACAAAAATCTGCAGTGAAAAATGCATGATGAATTTTTGTTCACTCTTCTTACTATTCCTAGTACATATTCTATCTTAATTTTAGTACTGGTATAATTTTTTTTTCCTTTTTTAGTAGATGAAGGTACATCTGTCTTTAGCTCTCTCTTTCTCACAGTCTCACATACACATATAAATGCAGTTATATATACATCTAATTATGTACACCTACATGTGCATCTTCATATGCACATGTACCAACAGTATAGAAATCTGAATATGATCAGTATTCAAAAGTGATCAGGCATGCAACTGTAATTTATTCCAATGGCTTAAAAAAGACATGAAAGTAAGAAGGGAATCAATGGAAAATTAAAAGAAGAATGGAACAGTGAAAAGAGAAAGTATTTGGGTATTAAGATTAAAATGCATTATAATACATGCATGAAAATATGAAAACAGAAAAAGATTTTTAAAATAACCAATTAAACATAAATAAATTTGTGCTTATGGTATTATATATTCCATCTTAGATAAAAATAAAAACAATAGTGAAAAAAGAGCTTGGGTTACTCCGAAGAGTCTTACCAAAGAGCTATATAACACAGTCTCAAAAATTTCTGTTATTTACCACTTCACCTTGCAGAGAGAAGTATAGGAAACTCAACACTGCTTCATTGTTGCTTTGTATAGTTTTGGAAAGTTTCTGGAAACAGGGAAAACACTATGCTTGTAATTTTATTCATAATTCTTTGAAGCTTTCAAATAACCTAAAGATTAGTCTGATCATCTATCTGGCTTGTGAGAGCAATAAATATGCAAAAAGGTAAAATGATTAAAACAATATTTAATGCATCAACAGCATCTAAAAATTAAAACAAGGGCTGCTGATGGCTTAGTGGTTAAGGTGGTTGCCCATGAAACCTAAGGACACAGGTTCAACTCTCCAGGTCCCATGTAAGCCAGATGCACAAGGTAGCACATGCATCTGGAGTTTGTTTGCAGTGGCTAGAGTTTCTGACTTGCCCATACTCTCTCTCTTTCTTTCTCTCTCCCTCTGTTTCAAATAAATAAATGAATAAATAAATAAATAAAATCTAAAAAACAAAAGAAAACAAATAATGAATAAACAAATTAAGCCTTTTCAAAAATAGTAGCCTAGGGCTGGATAGATGGCTTAGTTGCTAAGCGCTTGCCTGTGAGACTTAAGGACCCTGGCTTGAGGCTGGATTCCCTAGGACCCATGTTAGCCAGTGCACAAGGGGCACACGCATCTGGAATTCATTGCAGTGGCTGGAGGCCCTGGAGAGCCCATTCTCTCTCTCTCTCTGCCTCTTTCTCTGTCTGTCACTCTCCAATAAATAAATAAATAAATAGAAAATGGTCTCCAAATAACCTTACTACCAAAAACAACAAACAAAAGGAAAACACTCAAGTGGCAATACAAGTTATCATGTGATATTAAGTATAATTTCCTAAATACACAAAGCACAATATAGAGACTTCAGAGCACATGGAACAGCAGGGCTCAGCTCCATGCAATTTAAAAAAGTTCTGTATAGTTCAGTGGTTTAGGTAGCTTTGCATTTAAAATGACACAAAATGTTGTACCAAATACACATTAGTATAACAGTTCACAAAATAGTAGTGATGCCAAAAATTAACCACCCTCCCCAACAGATACCATGTTATAAGGTACATTGCCCAGTGAAAAGAAAAAGAAAATCTAAGTCCCAAGAGTACTCTTAGAGAGAAATAAAGAATCAATTCAGGTATACAACAGAGATGGCTCTGTCACTAAAGTCATTGCTATACAAGCATGATGACCTGAGTTCAAATCTCCAGAATCTATGTAAAAGCAAGATGCAGGCAGCAAGTGCCTGTAATCTCAGCTCTGTGGATGTAGAGACAGGAAGGGGATCTTTAGGGCTTGCTGGATAGCAAGGTTATCCAATTGGGTGAGCTCTAGGTTCACTGATAGAGCTTGTCTTCAGAGATAAGGAAGAAGACACCTGACAATGGATTTTGGATTCCACAGGTAAGCACAAAAATACATGTACACATGTGCCTACACACATATGGGTACACAAACATACCACACACACAAATGTAAAAACATCAATCCAATAACAATATACCATAGTCTTAAACACATCCACACTAAAAGATGAAGCTTCAAAATAAATGACTCAAAACTGATATAAATGATTTAAGAAACATGGACAGCTTCAAATAAAACTGAGGACTTCAACATTTGCTTTCAACATATGGATATACAGGTCTGAACGCCATCAATGAAACAGTATCTAGAGTATTGAATACAGCCACAGATGACATTAACCCAAATGGCCCATATCCTGTATCATACAACACCCCATATTTAAGTGGTGTTATTCTGAAGGTGTTATATAACTATAATGCCATCAAAAATGAAAAACAGTGGGAAAACTGCTAAATATTTAGAAATTAAACATTTCCTTCCAAATAATTTATGCATGAATGAATTCTTCAATGAATATTTTAAAACATACTTAGAACCAAATGAAAACAAAGATGAAACATACTGAAAAATGTTATGTTGATAAAAGAATGCTGAAAGTTGCATTTACACTAGAAAATATTTGAAATTCTTCAGAAGTGCAGAATGATTTCAAATCAATAACTTGACATCTTCCCTCAAGAGCTAAAAATAATAATAATAATAATCACACAAGTTAAAGGCAAAGCAAAGAGAAGAAATAAAATAATATTCTCAAAATTATAAACCAAAATAATTTAATACTTAGGAAAATAGTGAATGTCAGTTAAGCAATATAGTTGGCTTTGCAAAAAAAATCAATAAAATTGATGAAGCTCTAGCAAAAGTGGCCAAAATAAGAAAGAAAACAAATCATCAACATCAATAATAAAAAAGAAATCATGCAGGGTCTAGGGGTCATTAAAAGTATACCTGCACATCGCATGCAAACACACACTCACAAGTGGGGCAGTTTAAAATGAATAGACCAATTGTTGAACAATTCACCTCTCAAATGGAACCAGGATTAAGTAGAGAAGAAAAAGCATCCTTTAACAATTTAAAGTTAATTCACAACTTGGAATGTAGCTCAGTAGATAAGTTCCTACATTTTCTAACTAACACCAAAATGAAGAGTAATTGATAATTCAGTGTTACTACTAAATTTCCAAGTCAATGTGGGCTCTAGAATATTGTACCAAATATTTACAAAAAGAATTAAGATAGATTTTACACAATCATATGATATCATATCATCATTACATAGAAGTGAGTCTGAATTACATAAAAATGGCTCCATACGTAGATTTTGTGTGTGTGTGTGTTGTTTTTGAGGTAGGGCTTTGTTCTAGCTTAGATTGACCTGCAATTCACTATGTAGGCTCAGACTGGTCTCAAACTCAAAGAGATCCTCCTGCCTCTGCCTCCCAAGTGCTGGGATTAAAGGCATTTGCCACTATGCCTAGCCAAACTTTGATGTTTAAGATGGAACCATTCACACTATGGTGGGATTAATATGGTGTACCACTCTGGAAAACTGAATGGAAATTTTTCCTAAAACTGCAAATGTAAGCATTATATAGCCCTGAACTTATCTTTTAGGGCACATTCTTAAATTATAAACACCCATGTTTATACAAAAATCTGTACTTGAAGGTTAATGGAATCTTAATACAAGTCAGTGGCTGAAAATACATCTAGTTATCTTTCAAGAAATAAATAATATATTGTGATCCATCAACATAATAGAATATCAGTCAACAATAAAAGGTAGACTTTGGATCCACTCATTGTCAATGTGTAGGAATCTCAAAATAATTATTCTGAATTAAAAATTCAAATTTAAAAGTTTATAATTCTTTAAGTTCATCACATTAAAATTGAAGACAAACCACAGAAAATAAATAACAAGTAGTGTTTGTTAGGGCTAATGGACAAACACGAGGATAAAGGATTTATGAAGTGTGTAGAGTGTAGATTGAAATATGACAGAGCCCTGTGGAAATAGAATATACATGAATTTCCATGTATGATAAACCCATGGAAAATGAAATACAAACACATATTTGCATTGTTGTTATCTCATATTTTTTTAATGATATTCTGGTTTCCTTATTGTGCGTTTGCTTCACATGAATTTACATTTGTCAAAAACTGCTTAGAACTCTTCTTTAAAATATTTTATTTATTATGTATTTATTTATTTGACAGAGAAAGGGGGAGGGAGAGAAAGAGAGAGAGAGAAAGAATGGGTTCACAAGGGTCTCCAGCCACTGCAAACGAACTCCAGACTAGTGTGCCCCCTTGTGCAGCTGGGTAAAATGGGTCCTGGGGTATCAAAGCTGGGTCCTTTGGCTTTGCAGGCAAACCCCTTACACACTAAGCTATCCCTATAGCCCTGCTTAGAACTTTGTTGTTGTTGTTGTTGTTGTTTTGAGGTAGGGTCTCACTCTAGCCCAGGCTGACCTGGAATTCACTATGTAGTCTCAGGATAGCCTTGAACTCATGGCCATCTTCCTACCTTTGCCTCCTGAGTGCTGGGATTAAAGGCATGCACCACCACACCCGGTTACTTAGAACTTTTCCAAGTATACCTTCTAAAAGTTCATAAAAACCTCTTATCAACTAACTGTATAAAAGACATACTTTCCAAAAGAAAAAAAAATACTGGTGTTCTTATAAGTCTGATATATTTAGAACTAATATCAAAAAGTATGTATTCACTACTAATAATTAGGCGCTTAAAAGAATTAAGTCCAAATGGATTAAAGACCTTAACACCAGACGAGAAACTCTAAAACTGCTAGAGGAAAAAGCAGGGCAAACCCTTCAACATATTGGTCTTGGCAAAGACTTTCTGAATACAACCCCAATTGCTCAGGCAATAAAACCACAGATTAATCACTGGGACCTCATGAGATTACAAAGATTTTGCACCACAAAGGACACTGTGAATAAAGCAAAGAGGCAAGCTACAGAATGGGAAAAAAAAACTTCTCCAGCTATATGTCTGATAGAGGATTAATATCTAAGATATACAAAGAACTTAAAAAAATTAACTAATAAGGAATCAAACAAGCCAATCAAAAATGGGCTATTGAGATAAATAGAGACTTCTCAAGGGAAGAAATATGTATGGCATATAAGCATCTAAAAAATGTTCTACGTCACTAGTTATCAGGAAAATGCAGATTAAAACTACATTGAGATTCCATTTCACTCCTGTCAGATTGGCTAACATCATGAAAACAAATGATCATAAATGCTGGCAGGGATGTGGAAAAAGAGGGACCATTCTACACTGTTGGTGGGAATGCAATCTGGTCCAGCCATTGTGGAAATCAGTGTAGAGGTTCCAAAAACATAAAGATTGATCTACCATATGACCCAGCTACAGCACTCCTAGGCATATATCCTAAGGACTCATCTCATTTCCTTAGAAGTACATGCTCAACCATGTTTATTGCTGCTCAATTTATAATAGCTGGGAAATGGAACCAGCCTAGATGTCCCTCAACTGATGAGTGGATAATGAAGATATGGCACATTTATCCAATGGAGTTCTACTCAGTGGTAAAGAAAAATGAAGTTATGAAATTTTCAGAAAAATGGATGGATCTGGAAAGGATTATACTAAGTGAGGGAACCCAGGCCCAGAAAGCCAAGCACCACATGTTCTCCCTCATATGTGGATCCTAGCTACAGATGATTGGGCTTCTGCGTGAGAAGAAAAAATCTCAGTAGCAGAGGCCAGTAAGTTAAAAAGGAGATATAAAAGGAAGAGAAAGGAAGGGAGGAGGGTACTTAATAGGTTGGTATTGTATATATGTAAGTAGAATGATTGAGATGGGGAGGGGATATGATGGTGAATGGAATTTCAAAGGGGAAAGTAGGGTGGGGAGGGAAGGTATTACTATGGGATATTTTTTATAATCATGGAAAATGTTAATAAAAATTGAGAAAAAAATTAGGTGCTTAGAAAATAAACACTAAAATATTTGGGCAATATGATAAAAATGAAGGATAATAGCCATTGTTTTTAATGAGAGAGAACTTGTCTTTTTTATTAAAGTACAAACTTTATCTGAAAGTATCACCTCCCTTCTCATTACCTTCATTTGCTTTCTTTACTCATACCCTATAATACCTCTGTCTTCTTTCCTACTGCTCTCTCTTCTATTTTTCCCTTCTGCATCACATATGATAACTTGTTGTGGGTCCAATATTATTGTGCAGGTATCAGCAGCCACCGTAAAGCTGTGAGTACAATGGCCACTTTGTGTCTGGAGGACAGGAACCCAAAGCATTAGTTCCCATGTTTTTACATTGTTTACACGTTCTTATGTTGTTGCTGTTGTTGTTGTTGTTGTTTTCCAAAACCTCTTCCACTATGGCTCCTGAGCCAATGAAATATATAATAGAGATGTCTCATTTATTACCATTTTTCTTCCCTTAGGACTTTGATGTGTTTTGAGTCTCTCCAGTAATCACCACCATCTGAAAAACTTTTTTTTTTTTTAATTCACCTACCACAGATTATGGTCAAATTGAAGCAAGCTTTTTATTTTATCATTTTATTTTTTGTTTTATTTATTTATTTAAGAGCAACAGAGAGAGAGAGAGAGAGAGAGAGAGAGAGAGAGAGAGAGAGAGAGGGAATGGGCACTGCAAACGAAATCCAGATGCGTGGGCCCCCTTGTACATCTGGCTAATGTGGGTCCTGGGGAATCAAGCCTCACCCCTGGGTCCTTTGGCTTCACAGGCAAGCACTTAGCCACTAAGCCATCTGTCCAGCCCTGAAAAGAATTTCTATAACAAAAGGAAAGGGCAGCACTACTATATGGGCATAAACATCAATATATAGAGGGCAATTTGGAGGGTGTAACATATTAGTATAACCAAGTAACAGTAGAAGCATCCACCCTGTGAATTATGATCTTCACAGCCATTGGCTTTTGACTAGGTTTTCAGTCTCAGGCATTAATTCCTTCCAGTGTTAGGGGCTTCAATTCCAATTTGAGACCTTTTGGTTACCTACCACAAGTGCCACTATTGCATTTGTGGGTACTGGTTAACCAGTTGTGTAGTTTGGAGATCCCTAGTGAGGTGTATAATTATGATATTTATTTTTGACCATTATAATTTCTTATTATAGGCACTTAAATCTTTAAATAACCTTTTCAAGATTGCCCTCATTGTATCACATAGATTTATGTTGCTTTTTCATTGTCATTTTCTGGCTCTTAAAATTTATATTGAGAACTCTGTTGTTATTCTGGTGTACTTTCCTTTTAAGTGATGAGGTACTTCTCTATTTCTGCTTCCAGTATATTGCTTTTTGTTTATTTAGTAGTTGAATTCTAATATGGCAAGGAGAGTTTTTTTTTTTTTTTTGTCTTGTTCTTGTTGTGTATCTGCATTGGCATCTTTTCCCTTAATTTGGGGGGAATTTTCTCCTATGATTTTGTTGAAAATACTTTCTATGCCTTTAGATCAAAATTCTTATCTTCTATGCCTAGAATTCTTAGATTTGTTCACTTCATACTTTCCTAAATCACTTGAAATTCTCGTTCATGTATCCTTATTAATTTCCTTTTCCTTGTTGGAATGTTCCATATCTTCTACCTTGTCTTCATACTCAGATATCTGTCCTCTCCATGATGTAGTGTAATGGTGAAGGTTTCAAAGGAGTTTTTCATTCCTGGTAATTCAGAACGTTTTTTCTTCAGTATTTCTGTGGCCTCACTTTTGTCTGTGTCACCCTCCCTATTTCATTCAGCTGCTATACTCTGCTCTCTTGGGATTCCTCTAGAAGATTTTACTCTTCTTTGATCTCTTTAAACATATCTATAGTCATCCTTTTGAATTCTGTATGGCATGCTTTCTAATTCAGTCTCACTGGGGGTCATTATTGTAGGACTCATGATTTTATAGAAGTTATGTTGTCTTGATTTATTTTTGTGGTTTTTATCACTGCATTGGGATTTTTGCATCTCAGGTTATTTCATATCTATGTTGTTTAGTGCAGCCAGTTTCCTCTTTACCTTTCCTCAACTGGCTAGGTCAGTCAGAAGTTTGGATTGACTGGTCTGTGTGCTGAACGGGAGAGGGGTGAATCAAATCTCTTGGCTTTCTGTGATCCAGAGCTTAACATATGAGTGAAGAAAGACCATGATATATTTTGGGGAGGTTTTCTGTAGCTCCTAGACTAGTCACAATGTTCTCTCCTTCAGGTTCTTTTGATTTTTTTAAGGGCTGGTGTGAATGGGGAGAGTATCTCCCTGTTAGGTTCTAAGGGTCATGCTGGCTCAAGTAGGTCAGGAAGAGGAGAAGGACTTCCTAGCAGTAGCTGATTGGAACTCTCAGTGGTTGTCAGTAGCTCCTTTCTGCTTCTCTGTAGGGTCTCACCTGCATCAGTAAGTTCCTTAGAGATCTTGACTTTTTCCAAAAGAAAAAAGTAGTAATGTATTGTGTGCTCCTTGCCTCTTTTTCTCTCCCATGTTACTTTGGCTGGGTGGCTATGCTGCTGAAGGGAGGTTCATTTAGAGTGACTGGACCCCTGGAAGCAAGAAACTGACAGGAAAGTTGGCACTTGCTAGAAATCAAAGATGATCTGACTTCTTATCTCTTGCCTAGTTCCCTCAACTTGTTTTTCCACAAACAACCAGTCCCAGCAGGGGTCTTTCATAGCTTTTAAACATTGTGGTAGATCAAGTTCAGCCCCCCAAAACTTGGTGTCAGGGTTAGCCTCCTCGTAAAACATTCCCTAGTCCTAATCATCTAGCTGTCCCTCTAATTCACCTGAGCAGGAAGTCAACCCACAACTATAAGATTATAAATACCTTTGCAAGGACAAGGCAGGCTCTCTGACCACTTGGAAACTTCCAGCTGTGGGTGAGATTTTTTTTCCTCAGATGGTCCTGGGCTGGCTCTTTTCTTTCCAAGGTTTTCCCAGGCCATACTCATGGGATCTCTAGTCACACGACTGACTTTCCTTAGCTCCGTATATCCCTCAGTTAATATAATAATTATCATCCTTTTCAGTATTTTTATTCAATTCATTGATTAAAATTAGAAATGAACCTAGGTTTGGGGGTTCAAAGACTTTCCTGGACCCTGAATACCCCTGAGCACACTGCTATTGTAAACAGAAGTTTGTCTTTTTGTTGTTGTTGTTTTTACAACCATGGATTGAAATTCGTGATAATATCAACCCTATTTGACAAAAATAAAAGAAAAAAATACTTATTGACAAATTTTGTATCTACGCTGAGTTTACAAACAAGAAAAGAAAAAATAAAAGCAAACCTAAAATTAATATTAAGCTCATCCATCTATTAAAAAGTAGGATGGGAGACAAGGTATTTGCTCAGTGGGTAAAATGTCTGCTGAGTAATTATGAGGACCTGAGTTCAGAAACTAGAATTCATATAACAGGCAGGTATGAGGGAGTGGTTCTGTAATCATATGTTGGGAATATCCGTAGGACTTGCTGGCTAGTCTAGCTGAATCAATGAGATTCATTTTCAATGAGAAATGCGACAAAAAATAAGGTGAGTAGTTATTGAGGAAGACACTTAAGAATTTCCTCTGGTTTCCACATCCACATATATGCACTCATATACACAAAAAATTAGAATGAATAAAAATGCTAGAAATATAAGCTGTGAGAAAGGAGGCAGTTTATTTTTGATCTCGCAAGGTTGGGCAGGCACAGTCCAGTAAGAGAATAGTAGCATGTCATTTAAGACACAACTTGGACATTCTTTTAACCTTAAAGGCAAGAACTTGAGGGGTTAGATTGTTTTCTTAACACTACCTAGGAATTAGGACTTATTACTCCTTTATATGGCAAGAAAAGCTATGCCTTCATACCCCCCAATATCTTGTACTCTACTTGTTCCAAGACCCCCAGCTTTATGAGCCTTATCAGAACAGTTTGTGCAGATTATCTATGCTGTATTTCTGGCTCTTCCACAGACAAAGGGAACTGGCAAGCAAGTACTATCTGGGCCCAGTGTCTCTTATCTGATCTTATCAGGCTGGGGCTGATTTAGATATTCTGTTCTCAGCAATGGATGACTGGACTTTATTTCTCATATTTCCCTCCTTTTGTTTTTCTGCTGTTTTGGTGCTATTTTCCTATTTTTTTTAAATTGGCATAACATATGTTTGCCTTCTTCATTACAGGACAGAAGGCTTGGGTTAGATTGTAAGAGCATTTATTTGTTTTATTGGGAGGCAAGGGACATTTATTTATTACAGAATTGATAAGCTGTTGTGTGAGACCTCTCATATAAGGAACAATGATTCAGTACCTACAGCAAGTAGAAATTCTGACATGATAATAAGAAAAGTCAGGATTCAGAGCATTGGGATTTCTATCTCCCACACCACCCCTCTATCCAACTGTTGACTTGATCATCAGCCTCTGGGTGCTCTGATAATTCATTAGCCATAGCTGTTAATCACTGAGCTCTGATGATGGTTCTCTCTGGTCCTGTGTTGTTGGAGATGAAGGTACATTTTCCATCAAGCACAGCTGTAACTCCTCCCTTTTCTGTATCAGTGATATCTAGAGGGTTTTGCAAGTCATTATTCTTTTAGCATCTAGCTGAGTAGATGCCCTCTTAAGGGTGCTTCTGGTGTAATTAATAAATCGCTGTTAGTTACAGAAGATATAGTAAATCCAATGCATGTATTTTGTTATTGTTGACCACCAGAATAAAGCTGACTTAAATCCTGTAGATTTTTGGTTACTAGACTTGAACTAACTTGAGACTCCTCTAGGGATTTTTATTGAGTTCATGTAAACATGGAAATCAAAGGACTCACTTAGTCCAGTGGTTACCAGAATTAATAAGGGGATAGATGAAGGCTAGCATGAAATGTATGCCAACTGAACCAGCATGCAAGTACCACACCAGTTGGGTGGTAGGCTTTAATAAGGATTCCCCTGTCCATAGTACCACCATGTGTTAGCACAAGGAGACATTGAGTGCAGAGTAACTGCTACTTACTTTTCATCACTTGAGACATTCAGAGTGTGAGCACAAGCTCCAAAGTCCCCCACTGGGAAGTTGATGCTCCTGTTGCATGAGATATGAAGAGCACTTCACTTTGCCCGCTGAGAAAGAACTTAAAGTGAACAAATCTGTGTGGCTAGGAAAAGGAGCAAACAAATTCAACCATTCTCATTGCCCCCTGTATCTTTATCCTGAAATCAGTCCAGCATACAATTAACTCTCCATGTCTGTATCCCATCTAAGAGCAAAGGTACAAATTGAGTCTAGGGACATCCTACTATGCAAGCATAACCATCATACTGTCACGTACATGCACTTTAAATTTAGCCCACTTTACCTAACATTGAACTGTTTGTATCCAGTTTCTGTCTCCAGGGTCTGACCTAATTTTTCACTTCAGAATCTGAAAATCGCTTGAATTTCCCAGCCTTTTGATTTAAGATGTTTCAGACTTGATGTGGTATGCTCACAACAAGGGCCCCTCCATAGGTCAGTTTCCTACTTTCTTATATCAACAAAACTGTAACTGCCACTGCCTATACACATTCAGGCCATTCCTGAGAGAGAGGACCAAGGAGCTTAGAGGCTTCCCATATCCATGTAAGTATCCCAAGGTTACAAGTACACAATTCCCTCTATTTTTATAAACAGATGAAAGGGCTTGTGGGGATGAAAATGGAGAATGGCAGCTACAATGAGAGCTTAATTCTAGCCTCTTTTTATTCTGTCTTTTGCTTGTTTTGTTTTTCGAGTTAGGGTCTCATTCTAGCCCAGGCTGGCCTGGAATTTACTATGCAGTCTCAGGTTCACCTCAAACTCACAGATTTACCTCTGACTCCTGAGAGCTGGGATTAAAAGTATGTATCACCACACTCAGCCAATTTTTATTTTTATTTTCATTTATCTGAATAAGAGAGAGAGAGAGAGGGAGATAGAGAAAATGGGTGAGCCAGGGCCTACAGCCACTGAAAATGAACTCCAGATGCATGTGTCCCTTGTGCATCTGGCTTATTTGGGTCCTGGGGAATCAAACCTGGGTCATTTGGCTTTTCAGGCAAGCAGCTTCATAGCTAAGCCATCTCTCCAGCTTAATTCTTTAAATGAATTCTTTGACTTAATTCTTTAACTAGATGGTTTTCTAATGGTAGCCATTGCAGAGGCCAGGCTCCCCTTTAAGTAAATTGAGATATAAAGGATTTTTCTTCTGGGCATATGAATCAGCACATAACCTGCAATACCCTGTCAGCCCCAGAAATTTCCCATGTTCTCTCTTGGTCTTAAGAAGAGTTAAGGTCGTTATAAGAGAAATTCTTTCTAGTCTGAATTTTTGTAGTCCCTCTTCATTGAGTAGGTTGCCCAAGTATCTGACCTGCACTTCTATAACTGTAATTTAGTCCTGGAGTCTCTTAACCCTTTTCCTCCAGGGAGGTTAATAACTTGATGGTAGATTCTGACCAATTATTTTTTTTTTTATTATTCTTCCTTATATAGGAAGGTCATCACCATATTGTAGCAATTGTGCTTCCAAGAGAAGTTGATTTACATCCTTCCAGTATTATTTCTAGGGTTTATCCAAACAGATTCTGAATCCCTAGCCTGGCACAGTCTAGCTGAAAACAGAAAACTATGGTTTCCTCCCATTTGTGGAAGTTTCCCATTCAATAGCAAACAGTTCTCTGCTTTTGGGGCCAAGAGGAGAGTCAATAGCATCTTTTAAATCTAATTCACCAAACCATTTGTATACATAGGGAGTTTTACTGAGGAATCTGTATAGGGTTGGGCAGTACAGGTTGGCAGGTTAGGAAAGTTTGGTTAATTGCTTTCAGATCTTTGATTAGCCTAAATGAACCATCTGATTTCAAGACTATGAGGATACAGGTATTGGATGGCATGCAGGGCTTTAGTAATCTGTTTTGGGGTCATCTTTCCATTACTGGTAGTCACCTTTTTCTGCCTTCAGATGAGATGGGGTACTGATTTCTATAGACTCCTTCTCCTGACTGTTTTCATTCAAAATTTATGGGTGTAGTTTGTAATCCTCATGGACCCTCTTTAGCCCACACTGAGGATGCATCTCTTTTTTAAACATGTTTTGTTTACTTTTAATTATTCACTTGAGTGCAAGAGAGAGAGAGAGAGAGAGAGAGAGAGAGAGAGAGAGAGAGAGAGAGAGAGAGAGAGAGAGAATGGGCATACCAGGGCTTCCAGCCACTGCAAATGAACCCCAGATGCATGTGCCCCCTTGTGCATCTGGCTTACACAGGTCCTGGGGACTCGATCCTCAAACCAGGATCCTTAGACTTCACAAGCAAGCACTTAACTGCTAAGCCATCTCTCCAGCCCCAAGGATGCTTCCTTTTATGCCTCCTCAGTCAGGAGGATCATTGTCATTTCCAATTGTCCCTCCCACACAGTTAAGTACAGTCTTATGATTATGTCACCTCCTCAAAGGGACTTCTCATACATTAGGGAGCCCCCTTTAGAGTTACCCACAACAGAGGCTTGCAGTCTTCTGTGCTGGATCCCACCATCTCCCTCCATATTCCTTACAGGCTGATGGAAACATGGATAGGGGTGCCTGACTTGTTTTGTGTCCATGACATGTCTCAGTCACTCATATTTAGCCTCCCAAAACACCACAGTTTTCAATGAAATACTAGATATGATTTTTCCTGTCTTGGCTCATGCATAAGAGTGTCTAGTTGCAGTGGTCAGGAGGCCATAATACTCCCTTCCCAGAGAGCTCTCTGATTTCACCTGGGTCAGCTTCCCAGTCTCTTGAGATTGCCTTGAGTCTTTTCTGAAGTACTGGGGAGAGACAAATGTTCCACAGAGCAGGCCCACCCAATAATGGGGTGAGATGGAGACTTAAAGAGTGTCTCCCTAAAAGCAGAAGTCTCTGATAGAGATTGTTTAGGAATATCCACCTCTCTTAATAAGAAATTGAGACTCCAAGTAGTGAAAAACACAGGGAAGTTTATTTCAATCTTCCACATTCAAGCATAGCCCAGAAAGAAAATCATAGCACACCCTTTAGGCACAACTTGGTCCCATTTATTATTTATTTATTTGTTTATTTATTTATTTATTTTTGAGATAGCGTCTTGTGTCTTGCTCTAGTTAGGACTTGGAATTTACTATGTAGTCTCAGGTTATCTTTGAACTCACAGAAATCCTCTTGTCTCTGCCTCACAGAGTGCAGGGATTAAAGGTGTGTACCACCACACATGGCAAACTTGGTCATTTTTATAACCTTAAATCAAAGACTTCTATCTCCTCTTTTCCCATTGGCTGTGTAATAGAGGGCACATATTCTTTACTGAATGTTGAATAGGACTTATTATTCCTTCACATGGTGATAAAAGGCTATTCATCCATCCATTCCCTCTGAAATATTATATCCTGTTTATTTCAAGATCTACAGGTGCACTAGCCTTATCACATCTGTTTGTGTAAGCCTAGTGATTAATGATTATCTATTTCTGTATTTCTGGCTCTGGAGCAGACAAAGAGCTCTGGCAAGCAGGTGCCAGCACAGACCAGGTGTCCTTCATCTGTAACCAGGCTTGGGGTTATTTATATTTTCTTGTTGAAAACATGTAGTTTATTTATCAAAAAACACCTTATTAGTTGCAGGAATGAGTATAACTGCTATCACTGTGAATGCTAGCCTTTCAGTGCATAATTGTGGTTTGAAGGAATAATCTTGGTTTATTACCATGCTGGATATCCCACCTCAGTCATTTTTGGGAGGGGGTGAATTTAACTGGTTTTAGTCTCACCATGATCTATTGTATCCTGTTTTAGCAACTATGTATGCTTACCCTCATAAATAAGACAGTGTTAAAAGACCTGTGTCATAGAGTATAAATGGAAACAAGCATTGAATTTAAAATGTGTAAACAGAGAATAAAATCAACCTAATCCATAACAAATAAAATTACTTTATTTGGGTAAATTAGTATAGAAATTTTAGAGGACAAACTCAAGCAGTGTCACAAAAATGTGTCTAGGTTTAACAGAACGGTAGTTAAGTTCATAGATGTTAACCACAGAGAGGGTTAAAGTATCATGTATGAGTTGTTAATTATTATTGTACCAATCATAAGTATAAGGCAGAGTGACCTGGACTTCCAAGATCAGGCACAGATGTCTTTTAAAATTACTGGGAACATTAGTAGTATATGAACATATTAAAAATTGGTCCTATTTTCATCTGGTTATGCTATATGTCTCCTTTCTTCCATCCCCATACCACTGGGGTCCCTTTTCAGTGTGTATTATTGGTAATAACTGTGGGGCCATAAAGTAAGGAGGTTCACAAAAATCTAAAAACGGATCAACCATTTGGCCCAGCTATTCTACTGCTGAGCATACACATAAACAATAGTTTTACTGCAGATATACTTACTCATGCATGTTTGTTGCTACTCTATTCACAATAAGTAGGAAATGAAATTAGTCCAGATATTCATCAACTGATGAGTGGATAATAAAAATGTGGTATATGTACACAATAGAATTCTATTGCAATACTAGAGTAAGGAGAAATGAAAATTTGATAATTGCAGCAAAATGGACAGACAGACCTGAAATAAATTATACTAAGTGTGGTTACCCAGGTTCAGAAAGAAAGCACCCTGTGTTCTCTTTCATATGTGAGTTCAAGTTATCTTGTGAGAAAGGCATTAAATATCTTCTCAGCCTCTGGGTAGATAGAGGAAAGTGGCCTCCTATACAAAAAGCAAATATTCAGTTAACAAAAATGTTTTGTGTCTGTGCAATCTGGTGTGATCTTAAAGGATTGTCTTGCCAGACAGAGCTAGAGAAGTTTCCCCATATCAAAGGCTCATCTGCAGAAGTGAATGAGCTCTAGATAACCTTTGCATCCTGTCTTGGTTTTAAGTGTCATGTACCAATGCTACTTCAGTGTGATTCCCCCGTCCCTGGACAAATACTTTAATATATCTTATGTCCTCTTCATTAAGCAAGGTGTGAACATGAATTCACAGTTGTGTGAGTTCTGTTGTTCTCCCTCTCTCTCTCCTGACCCATGCATGCTGCAGTGGAAATGGAAATCTAGCTGAGCCGCAGTGGTTTAGCTATATTCCAACCTCCTTGAATCTTTCACTGTTCAGTAGAATTGACAGCCATTAGCAGATCCAGTCTCTAACAGCACCATCCTGAAAGATGATTGAAGGGTCACAGCAAGTGGTAAGCCCAGGAAGAAAGGCCTAGAAGGAGCTGGTAAAACTGAAAAGGGAGAAAGGAAAGGACCTGCTTAGTTCTCTTCCACCCAGGTCAACCCTTGCACACTTCTCTCATAAAAGGGAAGCTGTTAGGATTGCTTGCTGTATATTGGTTTGTCAAATCATGGTTCAGGCAGAAGCTTCATTATCAATTGAAAGCCACATTAAATACAGGCTTATAAAAATCAATAGATGATATAGAAAGTAGGGAATGATTTAATACATAAACAGCAGGTAACACTACAGATTTCTTAACTTGCTAAATGCTTATAATTTATAATTGTTTGTTCGTACAATGTGGCAATATTTTTAAAAATAGATTTAAAGCTGCATGTAGATCTATACATTAATTATATTACCATACTGATGGTTTAATAGTTTGAATATCCTCCCCTGAGTTTTCTTTTATGTTAAACATTGGCATAATTGTTAGGATTGGAAAGTTAAGCAAGAGGAATAATTGCTTATCACCATCAACCATTATTGCCTAAGTATGAGTAAAGCTCTTTGCATTACCCAGGCATTTAACAAGGGCCTGAGGGAATCATACAAGGAATTACAGGAGAATTATAAAAGCTCTGTGTACACTAGAGAGAGGAAAAGATGCTGGGAGGAGGAGCAATCTTTAGGTAATGGACCCAAGAGAGAAGCTTCGGTGAAAGACTTCCCTGCAGGCATGGAGAGTGGGAAAGCACAGGCTGGAGAGCAAAGATATGCCACAGTGCACATAATGGGACCCCAAGCTTCACAAGACTTAGTCTACAGTGTTGGTGCATAAATGCTCCTTCTGTCTAGATCTGGACCCCAGGCATCAGGTCCTTATCCAAAATTCTATCTAGGAATGGAAAAGTGGTGCTTATCTGGGTCTCTTGCCAGGCATGAGAATGCGAACAGAGTTCCATCCACACATCTGCCATCTTACCGTCTATGGATTCAGTTTTCTACCACAAACATTTCCTAAAAACATTAAATGTGAAACTCTATAGGGGAAATAATCAATATGCCTATTACTTTTCTCATGCATTTGACAAAAAATAATAAACACAAATAATACAAAAGAAGGCAATAATTACTTTGGTTCAGGGCATCAGGAGATTTAGTTCATCATGGCAGTGAGGATATGGTTGAGAAGAGCAGTTCCCATCATGCTGGGCAGGAAGCAGAGAGAATGCCTTTGACTATGGGCTTTCTTTATTTCTTCTTGCATTCCATCTGGCCCCCAGATTATGGGATGGGTCCACCCACAATCAGGGCAGTCCCACCAACTTAACTGATGATGTCTAGAAATGCCCTCACAGATACAATCAGAAGTATCTTTTACTATTTCCCTAGATGCTTTTCAATGCAATTAAATTTACAATCAGAATTAACCATCATGGCATGCTTAATTCATTTTTATTTTAGTGTTGTCTTTTTCTGTTTTAATATTAGTGATTGGTCGTTTCTAATTCTGTAGAATTTACAGATTGAAATTAATTTATCACATATATTTATTTCAGGGAAGTAAAACACAGGTCAAACAGTTACCTTCCTATTTCTGGGACAAAACACCTGACCAGAAGCAGCTCAGTAGAGGAAAGAGTTTATTTTGGCTTATATTCTTCAGGGGAAGTTTTATCATGGCAGGAAAGCATGAAAGTAGAGAGTCTGAGCCAGGCGTGGTGGCACACTCAGGAAGCAGAGGTAAGAGTATTGCCATGAGTTTGAGGCCACCTGAGACTAACTGGTGAATTCCAGGTCAGCCTCGGCTAGAGTGAGACTCTACATCAAAAAAAAAAAAAAAAAAAAAAAAAAAGAAAAAGAAAAAAAGAAAAAGAAAAAGGAAAGGAAGTGGAGAGTCTGGGTATCATTTCTTTCACATCGGCTGGGAGATGGGGGCAAGTACAAGATGTCTCTTAAAAGCTAGGCTAAACCTCAAATATTGTCCCCAATGGCATAGCTCCTAAAGTAAGGCACCACTTCCTAAAGGTTTCATCATCTGGAAATTGAGTGAGAGGCTTGATCATAGACGTTTGAGGCCCTTGAGGATGTTTTACTCTCAAGCTACCACAAAAAGGATTTGTGCTCTCCATGGTCTCAGGCGTCTCCTGGGCTCTCAGAAAAATGTTCTCCATGGAAATGTGGGAGATACTATCCCCTTGAGGCTGTGATGTAGTAAGGCTGACGTGATATAACTTCACAGTTCAATGCGTTCATGTATGCATACAGAAGGCTAACTAGATAAGTAGATATAGATATTAATATTCTAACCATGATATGCCCAAGGAAATAAAGTACAGGGAAGTATCAAGTTTGAATTTAGAAGTCTGACCTGCTATACAAGGTGAAGTTATCAAAGACAGCCAAAGGTTGGTTCTCATTCATTCCTGATTTGGTCAAACTGTTCTATCACTTCACCATGGAAGACTATAACAATAAAGTGAGAAACCAAACAAAACCTTTCTTCCTTTGGCTCTTTGTGGGTCCTAGTAATTAGGAAGTAATGCAGTGGTTAAGGGTAGATATGATTGTTACAAAAATGAAGATAGAGGATTCTGTATGTTACTACAGGTCTGGATAAAAGTCGATATGATGATGGATTTGTAAATGATGAAGGACACTGTATGCCCAGTTCACTTAAAAGTCTGGGCCACATACATGATGGTGAAGGTGTGCGATGCTCAGGCATATTATAGGTCTGGGTGTATTACCTAAGAATGATAGATTCGAGATTGATAGGTTCTGAGTTTATAATATGGAGAGAGAAAAGATCTATATTTAATACTGCAAATGGACAATACTTGAATTTCAATCACCAAATGACTGATACAAAGTTAGTCTGAGGAAGAGCAAAACTGTATTTTTATTAACTGTTTATGATAAAAGAAATGTACTGAAGAGAAATACCTAAAAGTAACCTTATCTATATCTATGCTATAAACTAAAATTAAAAGAAGAAAAATCCAAATTATGAACAATTGTCATATATTTCTCAATTTTTCATTTATCAGAATTTCTAGAAACCCCTAATAACAATATGTAATATTAACACACATACAACAGAATGGCCCATTACAACATTATAGGACTTCCCTAGTTCAGGTCCAATAGACTAAGAATTACATAGTCAGGTTTATCACAGCAATGGCTCCACTTTTTGGTACCATTTTTCTATGTTAGTCAAGTTCTCATTGTTGGAAGAAAATACCTCACAGAAATCACTTTAAGGGAGGAAGGGTTTGTTTCAGTTTACAGTTTCTAGGGGAAGTCTTTTAACATGGGGAATGGGTGGCAGGATGGCAGGGGAAGGAGCAGGAAGCCAGTTTACATTGCCCCATTGGTGTAGTGGAAGTACAGCCGCAAAGAACCTAAGTAGGGCTGGGCTATCACAGCTCAAGGCTTACTCCAATCACACACTTGTGCTAACAAGGATCCGCCTCCTTGTTACTGCAACCTTCCTGAAAAGCACCACCAACTGAGGACTAAAACCTATGACTACTGGGGGCCATTTTACATTCAAATCACCACAGTGTGTGTTGGTAAATTTTGATATCTAATCCTCTATTTTCTTTGTAGGGCCAGGAAAATAAAATAAAAATAATTCTCTACTTTCACCACATTTTAATTAATAATGAGATATATTTTTCAGATTTATAGAGCTCTTTAAAAGTTTATGCAGCAGGGTATTCATAAACAATACATCAGTTAGCAAAATAAATAGAGCTATGTTGACAAATTCCCCCCAAATAAGAACATATGTTTGCAATATTGACAATCATAAACATCATGGCTGCAGAATAAGTTAAAGAATAATTGCCTTCACCCCAATGTCCTTCTTGTGATTAGAAAATTTATTTTCAGAATAAAGAGGGAGAAAGAGAATCTGATTTTAGCTGTAGCGCTCACTGTTGAAAGACAAGGTACTCAGTATTTCTGAGTTACTGGAATTTCATATGTAATATGGATAAATCACTACTTCATTTAAGTATATATGTAGATGTGCTTTATTAAGCAATTTCCTAATGTAATGCAATTGTAAAATCTGATATGAAGTAAGTTTTTAAATCTTACATTAGCATCCCATTACTCCTATGAAATTCTTAACAAAATTACCTTATCAAAGAGGAAAGGATTATCTTTTTTTCCTCATGATTCTTAAGTTTCTAGTTCACATCAGATTGTCCATCTCTGTGAGCCTCTGACAAGGAAAGCACATTATGATTTAAGGGCTAAGCAAACAAATTGAGCCAGGAGGAGAAAATCAAAACCTGTGGCACCAAAATCCTCTGTAAGAACACCCCTCCACCAATCATCTAAGGTCTTCCTCAAGGCCCCACATTGAAGATGTTCTACCACATCCTTGATGACATCAGCTTTAACAAGTGAGTCTTTCAGGAAGACACTTACCTGAACCAAAGAAGTTCTGGGCTCATTCATACAAAAAGAAAATGAGCATCACCTTCATGCCCATCACATGTGGAAAGTTGGAGTAGCACATGTAAGAAATATGCTGCCCCAGGAAACACCTGATATACTTGTGTTCCAAAGTTGACTCACCAACTTGCAGGGCACAAAATCTTTCTTTCTCATCATTACTAGGCATCTATGTCTTTGGTTAAATAATTTGTTAAATTTGATAAGACATAGATGTATCACTCTTTCTCTCCTCATTTTCTGTTTGTCAACACAAGTGTGGCATGTTTGCTTCCTGAGATCTGGTGTAATTGTTTATTGGGTAAACATGACTGTTGTTAGTAGCTATGGTATTGCAACATTTAGTGTTGTAATAATATCACTAACACAGGGTATCATAATACGGTAGTTTGAATACAAAATGTCCTCCATAGCTTTTTGTGATCATGATGAACCTCTGGGTGTTAGAGCCATATAGCCCACTCTTGTTGCCAGCTCCATCCCTGATGCTGAGATTAGCTGCTCTGCCATGCTTTTATAAAATGGTTATTATTGTTATTATTATCATCAAGATGTTTCATATGGATGTGTATTGTGTTGGTACCCTCTTCTCCCTTGTCCCTGTTGGGGACACTCCTTAGTAGGGTTGCAGGTAGTCCCCATAGGGTTGTAGTTTATGCATTTTAGGAGCAGTAGGTAGTTTTTTGTTTTTTTGTTTTGTTTTGTTTTGTTTTGTTTTTGAGGAGGAGCGTGATATCTCTGGCCACGATATCCCAACCTGTGGCTCTTACAATCTTTCCATTGCCTCTTCCACAAAGTTCCCTGAATCACCGTGGTATGTGGGTTTTAAGTCTACTTCAGTGATGAGCTCATACAAGCCTCTGGATCTCTGCTTTGGTAGGTGTTGAGTATCCTCAGGGCCTGTCTTCTACACCCTGGTGCTGATTATCAGGAACAGTATGGAAGCAACACTCTTGCTTGTCTCCCCATTCCTCTATGGATTCAGCTGTGGCTTGGCTGAAGTGGAAAGGCTAGTTTATCTTCTCCAGTCTTGCTAACTTCTGAAAAAAAAAGAACAGATCCTCCAAAGGTGAGTGAAGTTATCATAGTTTAAATGGTATAAACATTATGAATTTAGGGAGAACTTCATGTATGTAGCCCACTTTTTAGCCAAAGAATAGTGAGCGCTTGACATTGGAGAACATCTTTGTCTCCACAGGAATCTGATCTGTTTTCCAATTCCAGATATGGGTTCCTTTACACTGAGTGGATTAATTAGCCAATCAGAAAGCTATCAGTTACCCACTGAGTCTTTGTGCCACTATTGTACTGGCATGTACATCATTTCAGGGTGTGTGCTTTTGTCTGGTAGCTCAGACAGTTGTTGGCAAGTTTCCCACAGTCGCTCATGTAGCACTTTCTAGCACTAGACAGGTTAACTGTCTGGGGACTGGCTTTCTTCTGAACTCCAGCCAGGTCTCTCTGTGCAGCATGTGGTTCTTTCAGCAATAGGGTCTTACCTTTGCCTCAGGCAGGAAATCAAGTGCATTGACAGAAAACTGTCTTGATTTGGGGGCCTTGTAGGTCTTTCTGATCAGCATCTCAATTTGGGTAGCAACCAATCTCTGGTACTGGGAGTTACAGGTCATAGACAGGAGAAAGTCTTTTAAGCTTCATCCCACCCTCAACAGAACCCTCCTTTTCAGGTGCTCCCTCCTTACTCCTTTTGAGGGTTAAATATTTTAGGCTATCTTCAGGGATAATGATATCAGCTCACTTGGGGTTTAATTTTGTGTTTCCCCCCTTTGCCTTCCCCTACTGTCCTCCCCAAACACTTCCATCCCTATTGTCTGGGCTTTGAGTTGCTTACCAGGTATAATAGCAACTCAAGCAGACACAGGTTAGGAACCACAGATGAGTGACACCTTGTGGCATTAGTCTTTCGGTGATTGTGTGAGTTTGCTGAGTGTGATCTTTTATAAGTCTGTCCATTTTTCTACAAATTTGATTGTATAATTTTTACTAATGCTGAGTAGAATTCCACTGTGTAAATGTACCATGACATTGCTATCAGTTCATCCAGTGATGGACAATTAGCTACAATGAATTGAGCAGCTATAAACATGGTTGAACAAATGTCTTTGTATTGATAATGGAGCATTTAGGATAAATGCCCAGTAAGGGAATAACTGGGTGTGTTGGTAAGCCCATGTTCATCCTTTTCAGGAATCTCCAGATTGATTTCCATAGTGGTTATACAAGTTTAAATTCCCACCAACATTAGGTGAGAGTTCCTCTTTCCCCATATCCTTGCCAACATTTGTTGCTGTTAGATTCTGTAATGATTGTCATCCTTACTGGAGGAAGGTGGAATCTCATGGTTGTTTTAACTTGAATTTCCCTAATGGTTTGGGTTGTTGGACATTTCCTTTCTTTCTTTCTTTCTTTCTTTCTTTCTTTCTTCTTTCTTTCTTTCTTTCTTTTTTTTTTTTTTTTTGGTAGAGATTCACTGTAGTCCAGGGAACATTTTTTTTTAAATGTGTATAAGCCATTTGTAATTCTTCTTCTGAAAACTACCTATTCAGTTCTCTGACCCACTTTTGGAGAGGGTTATTTGATTTTTTTTTTGTTTATTTTTTTTGAGTTCTTATAGATTCTAGACATTGGGCTTCTGTATAGCTGGCAAAGATTTTCTCCCATTCAGTGGGTAATGTACTTGCTTTGCTTATGGTGCATTTGTGCAAAAACCTTTTAGCTTCATGCAATCCCATTGGATGAGTGTTTTTTTTTTTTATTATTTCCTGGGCTACTGGGGTTTTGTTTAGGAAGTCTTTCTCCACTTCTATATCATGTAGAATTCCTCCTACTTTTTCTTCCAGTATGAGAAGTTTCATGTCTTGTACTGATGTCTTTAATCCATTGGAATTTGATTTTTGTGTATGGAGAGATGAGTGGGTCTTGTTTAATTTTTCTGCACATAGTCATCCAATTTGTCTAACACCATTTGTTGAAAATGTGGTCTTTTCACCAGTCTACATTATTGGCTCCATTGTCAAAGATCAGGTAGCTGTATTAACCTGACCTAAGGTCTGAGCCTTCCATTCCACTCCATTGGTCTATGATTCTATTCTTATCTTCCATGCTTTCTTAATGATGATGAAATTTAATTTCTCAACTTAAAACTATAAGCCAAAATAAGCAACCCTAAATATAAGCCAAAATAAGCTGCTACTGTAGAGTTGTTTTTTTTTTTTTTTTTTTCTCAGCAACAAGAAGGTAATTGCTACAAATATGTACTTTTGACAGCCATTTGCCTCTATTGACTCAATGGTCCTGCAGAACATCAAATTCATTTTACATATGAGACACCCAACATCACCTAGGTACTAAGTCTTAAATGATCCAGACACCGCTAGAAATGACTCAGAATTCACACGTACTCCAGGTAACCTAACCTGTCCTTGAGTCAGCAGCATGGAATCACCTGGGAGCATTGCAGCAAGTATACCAAGTGATTCCCAATCACACAGTCATTCCTATCCAATTACCAGCTGATTCAGCCTTGACTACAGATCCCTGTGACTGTTCTTATAAGTTCAGGTGTGGCTGACAAGTAGCATGATCAATATGTTTTATTGGAATCACAGAGCTAGATCCATGCGTCAGAACTGGCAAAGTGATGGGGCTCTAGTCTTACATTGTGCCTCCAACTGTAGTGAGTAAATGAGATAACACATTTAACCTGGTCTTGTTTTATTACCTTTAGTAAATAAGATGAATTGAATAGAATTATGTTTATGCTATTATTATAGATTCTTAATACATATTGATTATTTTTCACTTAGGTTAAAGAAGGGAATGTGAAAAAAGTCTTTTCTTTCATTATGATGGAACTGAGTTGTAAGGTTTTCTCTTTATATGTTGTCATCTACCAGTAATTTCCATGTAACAGACTCTAAGACAGTTTGGTCCATGTTCCATTTAAAAATATATTGCATCTCATCTCATTCACTTCTATGTTACGTTTTTTTTTTTTTTTTTTTTTCTCAAGGTAGGGTCACACTCTGATCCAGACTGACCTGGAATTAACTAGGTAGTCTCAGGGTATCCTCAAACTCACAGTGATCCCCCTACCTCTGCCTCCCGAGTGCTGGGATTAAAGGTATGTGCCCCTACAGCAGTTCTGGTGTTTCTTTCTTTCTTTTTTTTTTTTTTTTTAGATTGCAATTCTTCTGAGGTCTCCTTAAGACCTACAGTAAAAATTTTCAATTATTTGTAGATGATTATATATTTATATAAATGATCAAATACAAGTGCATGTATAAATAATTTAAAAATGCATCATACTTACTTTTTTTTTTAAGAAAATGCTCTCATTCCTCTTTCTGTGAGGCTAGAACAAATGAAATCAGCAGAAAATAACTGACCACAAACCACTGAGTGGCAGTAAAGGAGAAAGATCTGGGGGCAGCTGAACTCTTTTCCTAATAAATGAGCATGGACTATTAAATATGACAAAGTCATTTTCAAGCCCATTTATAAAACTCCTGAGAGGATGGTGCTGTAACACATCTATTTTATTTCTAATTCGAGGCATGTATTCTCAACAGCGGTCTAATAACTCAACGTGTGATGCTAGCAGTTTCTGTCCTCAGTGTTTTCGAGAACATTACTGCCGAGCCCCAAAGAGTCATGAAGTTCGTAGCTGAGTGGAAGAATCTCAGTGAATGCCTCTGGCAATACTTTATGCCTCACATTATTCTTTATCTGAGAATTATTAGAATGTTTATATTTGGTTACTTCATATTATTTTAGGATGTAATTAAGCTATCATTAGCTTAGGGTACTGAATGGTATCCACTGTATGCAATATAAATATTTGATATCAAAGTTTTATCTGCTATTTGGAATGGAATTACTAGATATTAAAAGTGAACACACTTACAGTAATGAGCCACTCTAACCCTGTCTTCTTTCTGACAAGGAAACAGGTTAAAGAGCTGATGGAAGAAAGCCAGTTGTTGTTTATGGATTTGTGAGGCAGTGCTCTCCTAAGCAGGTAGGATTACAGACAAGAAATATAGACAGACCCTTACATGGAAGTTGGAATAGTGCTTTTATATGGACATTTATGCCATAGGCACATAAATGATAACTAATGTAATACTACTGCGATATTTCTGCTGGTGGCAGTGTTATTGAAAGACTCAGCATGAACTTGAATCTATATACAAAGTTAAAATCATAAATGAAATACACACAGAACTGAATATTCTATGATGATTTTATTTAATGAAACTATTATATGTGTGACTATGTGAAGGCTAAGAAAGTACAAGTCTTTAGGAAGCTATAACCAGGGACATAGAGGTTGCCTAGCAACATGTGAGGACAGAGCTCCATTCACAAGACACAGATGGGTGAATGAACCATGTGATAATGGAGGTGATGGATGGTGTGGAACACTGAATTGCACTTCCTCTGACACCAAGCTGGATGAACTCTCCCATTCCCACTTTGGCTGAGAGTTATGAGTCTGGCACTCCTGCTGTTCCAAGAGAGCCAGCAATGGATGAGATGGCCTTGTCTCTTCTGATCTCACCTGTCAGAGCTGGTGAGTGTTAAGATGAGAATAGACTCACCTCAGTTCCTAAGAGCATGCCAAGGTGAAAGCAGTAGAAGGGAAGGAACTCTGTCTTTACAAATAACATGTCACGTGTACTATGTGAAGAACTATCACCTGTGTTAGTTGTTAGCATTATGTTGTGATTTTATGCGCATATATTATTACACAGGTTGACTAGAGCTATAACTTTAATATTTTCCTCTCTGCTCAGCAGATTTCTTCAACTATTCACAAACCTCTTAATAGTTAATTATTCTTACCTTTTTCTCTTTAACACAAATTTTGAAAATATATATATACATTTTTTTGCCAGCATGGTGGTGCATGCCTTTAATTCCAGCACTTGGGAGGCAGAGATAGGAGATTGCTATATGTTCAAGTCCATCCTGAGACTACATAGTTCCAGGTTAGTCTGAGCTAGATTGAGACCCTACCTTGAAGATAGAAAAAAACACATATTTTGTAAAAATATATTTTATTTATTTGTGTGTGTGTGTGTGTGTGTGTGAGAGAGAGAGAGAGAGAGAGAGAGAGAGAGGCAGAGAGAACAAAGAGAGAGAGGGGAGAGTGTGAGTAAGCTAGGAGTTCTTGGCACTATAAATGAACTCCAGATACATGCACCACCTTGTGTGTCTGACTTATATGGGTACTGCAGAATTGAACATGGGTCCTTAGGCTTTGCAGACAAGTGCCTTTACCACTATGCAATCTCTCCAGCCCCTAAATTAAGTTATTTATTTTTAATTATTTATTAGAGAGAGAGAAAGAGAAAGTGAAAAAGAGAATGGGCATACCAGGGCCTCTAGCCACTGTAAACAAACTCTAGATGCATGTATCACCATATGCATCTGGCTTATGTGGGTTTTAGGGGAATTGATCCTGGGTCTTAAACTTTGCAGGCAAGTACATTAACTGCTAAGCCATCTCTTCAGCCATAACAGGAGCATTTTTTTTTAAAGGAAATAATGTTTATTGAAGAGTCCAAACGAATTAAAATAAAATATTCTTTTCCTTACAGGAATTATAGCCTATTGGGATGTCTTAATAATTTCTAGAGTGTTACTTCAGTATCCTCTAATCAACATATTGTGTTCATTCACCCTTGTAAACCATTTTACTTTTGATGTCCCAGTACCCATGCTCAATCATACTTTGAAAAATATAATGTAAAACACTATTTTTGAAGGTTTGAAAAAAGTATATATTCAGAAAACTTTATTGCAGTATATTGCTATACTTTGTCTATTATTATTAATAATATATTACTGTGTAAAATTTATGAAATAAATATTTTCATATGTCATGAACATAGGAGTAGAAACAGTTTATGAGTAAAGTAGTGTATTATCAAAGGTTTCAGGTATCTACTGGGGATCTTGGAATGTGTCCCCCATGGGAAAAGGAATATATTTGTGCTGACAATAAAACAGAGGTGATCTTTGCTCTGTATCAAATGATAAATCTCTTAATATGGTCACAGACAGTGCTCAATGAATTCAATTGCACATTAAAATTTGTTGACATTTTTATTTGAAGAAAATAAATGTACTACATTTCAAAAAATGCATAGATCTATAGTTTCCACTTCAAATTAATTGAATGGATAAATTCAGTCTTTCATGTGTGAGAAGTTCATAAAATACAATTAGTATGCAAAGTCTGTCATTTAATAAGAAGTATCAAAATTGCTAAGGATAGGAGCTTACACTTGTCATATCAGAATTTGAGATACTGAAGCAAGGGGCTGTCAATGAATTTGAGGCTAGTTTGGGCTACAGAGTAAATCTGAAGACATCTTAGGCTACATAGTGAGTTATATAGGCCCTCTAGAATACAGACTTGGACCCTATCAAATGGAAAGAAAGAAAGAAAGAAAGAAAGAAAGAAAGAAAGAAAGAAAGAAAGAAAGAAAGAAGGAAGGAAGGAAGGAAGGAAGGAAGGAAGGAAGGAAGGAAAAAAGGAAGGAAGGAAGGAAGGAAGGGAGGAAGGAAGGGAGGGAAAGAAGAAGAAAGAAAAAAGAAGGAAGAAAAGAAGGAAAAAAGGGGAAAATAAAGGGAAAGAAAGAAAATAAACAGGAAGGAAAAAGGAAGAAAGGGAAAAGTAAATTATCA
Organism: Jaculus jaculus; assembly: GCF_020740685.1. Taxonomy (NCBI): domain Eukaryota; kingdom Metazoa; phylum Chordata; class Mammalia; order Rodentia; family Dipodidae; genus Jaculus; species Jaculus jaculus. The sequence continues at coordinate 26,886,547 of NC_059106.1, forward strand.
ATTATAACTCTGGTCTTTTCTGAATCAGGGTGATCAAAATGCATATTAGGGAAGTGGTTATTTTTACATATTTTTCCTTCATTCTACTACTAGTATGCATTTGTTTTTTTTCCTAGTAGTAGAAATAGGACTAGCAAGAGAGACAGATAAAATTATCAGATTTAAAATTTGCTTTCAGTCTTGCTTTACTTCAAATTATCACCTAACAACATCAAAACTCTGCTGATTATTAAAATTGTCTATTGACTTGCATACCCATACAATGGGAAATGAGTAATAGTATCTGAAAAGAAGAGTTGTCACATGTACTTGAGTTCAAGAAGAGTGGGGTTATTTTTACATTGGCACATGGTGAGCACATGAGCAGTGGTTATACTGCTGTTGTCATTGCTTTTTTCCTCTAAGTTTCTTGTGTTTATTAGAAAGATTGATAAGTTAGATGTATTTATGGACAGCAGTGATTGAGGGAATTGAAAATGAATGGAGACATTTGAACTAGTTATTATTGGTACTACAAAAAAAAAATCTCTTAAATTTAAAAAGTGATGGATGTTGAGCTTGCCAGAATGACTTTTTAAGACTGCCAAAGTTCAAGGGTCAGATGCTTTCTCCCACAGTGCTTAAAAGCTTAAGTTTTATTCCAGACACACCCAGGTTTGGCCTAGGTCTACTCTTACCTACTTTACATCTCATGTGGCAAATAATATTTGCCAAGAACATCTTTACCATGTAAAATCAGAGAAATCTGTATATAAGTATATCATGTCAATGTCAATACTTCACTCTGGAAACCAGACTATTGTTTTGTAGATGATTCCTGGAAAGAACTGGGTTAAGTCTACTATTTCTTATAAATACTTGAGAAACTCTTATTACCTCGGTGAAAATACAATAGAGGAAATCCAAAAAGCAATTGCTAGTTCCACATGTTCTTTCAGAAATGCGTCACTCCTCACAAACAGACAGCATTCTCCTATGGAACTAGCCAAGTAGTTGGCATTTGGGATTCAAAGAACACACTACTTTATTTATATGATAAGAGTAGCCATAACATATTTTTATTTTCCTTGACTGACTACATGTGTCAGGAACTGTTGTAATGTTTTTCTGGGACTATCTTGTTTAATATGAAACTGATACTATGAAATAAGTTCCCAATAACTTAAGTTTGCCCAAATTCCCCTAGCTATATATTTTTCTTCCTGTCTCTGTAGTGGTTATTTTATTATTTGCTGAGCATATTGTGTGGTATTCTAACTATTATGAATATCTAATGAGGCAATTTTGGATGATGTATTTTGAAAGATTAACTCAGGTTTTCTGGACTGATTTAAGTTCTTATTGAATTGTTGTAAGGTTTTTTAATGAGAATTTATCAAATGCAGGCTATAAATATCATTTTCTATGTAATTCTCAGTTATACATAAATGCCCAGAGAATTTGTGTCCTATATATTATCAATTAATTTAAAAATAAAATTTTATGTGCCAGGTACTGAGGCAGCTATGCTGTGGGGACGTGGCAGAAACTCTCACTATGAAGCACAGGCAATGTGAGCATTTCAGCAAGCTGCCAGGGTATGAGAGGGGTACTGACCACATTACCTGTTATCATTCTTGTCATTAGATTTAAGACTCAATGTGCTATTTCAAAAGTCAGAGCTTACTCAATCTCATAGCCATATAGTTTCCCATCTCCGTTCAAGAAGTACTTGCTGCCAGTTATACCTAGTACCAGCCCCAGAAGTTGCTAGGGTTAGGCTCTGTCTCAGCTACGGTGTTGCCTTGGTCATAGCCACATACTTCCTATTTAAGCCTTCATCAGTGAACAAGAGAAGTCGAGGCTCAAGATCCTGGAACTGAGGACCAACCAGGTCTGAGGTCTGAATGAGCAATACTTGTGACAGATTTCCACATTCCCAATGGATGGCACCTGATGGAACATCCTCATCTCCCCAAACTTGCCTCAACCTATGTCTTCCACACAGGTCCTTTCCTCCTGAAATTAGCATGTTGCTTCTGGAGACTCCGTTATGCAGCTTACTGTCTCCTGAGAACAAGTAGTGGAATGAACACAGGTTGAGTCTTCACGGTGACACTGGGAACATGTGCCATACAACTTATGACAATAAATTCCCTCATTTCCTATATGGCAAAATATTTTCTACTCTACTTTGTGTGACACATAGAGATTTTATGGTTTTAGTAGGCTGGCTTAGTCACAAAACTGGCTAGCCAAAGAGGCAAAGGTGAGCAAACTTATCTAGCTCCAAAGCCTGTACTTTTAAAATTTTATTTTATTTTTACTATTTTTTTATTAATTAGTTTTGTATTCAGCAAATACAGTCAGTTTGGTACCATTATTAGGCTCATCCGTGACCTACCTCCTCCCTCTTGGCCCCTCTTTGTTGAGGTATATGGGTCATGCATTGTGGAGTTAGCCCACAGTTATGGAATGTCAGAGCCACAGGATGGGTCAGATATGTACTTTTTAATCTTACACAAAGCTGCTTTGTAGTTATACGGCTTTGTTTTCAAATCATGACAAGCACATTCTTTTGAACTATGCTGATTCATAATTTACATAATTTGTTCATGTATACATTTTCTCTTGTCAGTCTTATTTTATATTTCAACTCTTACATTTAATTTACAGTATTCTGTCATTAATCTATAGTATTCTGTCATTTTTATTCTCAAATGTCATATATCCATATGTCTACAGGGAATCTAGTCTCCAAATTATATTTTCAGCACCTGTATGGTTTACCTGGCCAATATAGAATACACATTTCAACTTTTTAGCATACAACTTATTGATTTCTTTGATGCTTGGCAGTAGTTACTTTCCTCATTGCTGTGAGCCTGACCGGAAGCAACACAAGGAAGAATGGGTTGATTTCTGTTTACGAGTTGAGAGGCCATGTTGGTGGGGAAGGCAAGACAGCAGGGACATGAGGAAGCTTCCACATAAAGCAGAGAGAAACTATTTCTAGCCTAAATGTTACTTTGGTTTCATAATTTCAAATTTTCTTCTTAACTACAGCCTCACAGTCCTTTTATTTCTTGTTTCTTCATGACTGCTAAATCATTACATAATTATTTGACTACTTATCTTTCTAATCCTATCCATGTTTGTTTATAAAATATTGCCATTCCATGGATTTTTGGTAGCTTTACCAAAAGCAAACAGTCATATCCGCAGATATTATTTTTATTATTTACTCACTTTGATAATAACTCAGAATACCAGTATTTTTCTTGTATATCGAGTAGTTTAATTTAGCTGTATCAAGATTATTGATCATAGCAATGATGGATTTTTAAAAGAATGAATACAATGACCGTGAGGAATTATTTTAAATTATTGCTTGCATCTATTGTTTAATCACATGTGTACCATTGGAAAGATTATTAGGTAGAACTAGTTTAAATTCTCATCTCTTCTATCCACAAAATGGCCAAGATTTGTGCTTTTCATTTGCAATATATGAAACATTTTTTCAGAGATTTCTGTAAGCAGCCTCCAGATTTTTCAAATGTACTATTTCTTAAATGAATGCAAAATGAGGACTTCATTAAATGTTTTCTATTATTTAATTAGTTCTCCTTCAGACTTTTTCTTCTTCCTGCTACAATGCTTGCACATTTTCCTTGGTTATTGAGTCTCTTACACTTGTAGGGACATCTAAAGAAAACAGAATTTATTCGGTGAAAAGCTGAGTGCTGAATTCCAAGGAATGTCTGACAATAAAGCATTACTTGCAGAATGCAGGTTCAAAGCCTTAAATACCTGTGGAATTTTGAAGATATTGTGATGACCTATGAATTTAGAAGATTAACATTTTGTGCTCCTGATTTTTAAAGCAAATTCATTATCAAATTTGGCTCTTTGAAAACTCTTAACTTTAAAAACATTATGACAAAATAAAATAAACTTTATTTAATAAAGTATTCTTTATTTTTATAAAGCATTCTTGCTTTATAAAAGTAAGAATACATCTTGAAAACAAAAGTAGTTTTCTAAGTGCTTTTTCTCCAAGTGTTCTGCAAATAAAAAACCTAATTATTTTGGGGGTAAAATTAATTAACCTTAAACTTACATGATTCCAGATTCTTTGAGTTTATGTTTAGCTAGCTGTAAATATGCACAAGGAGATGTCTCAGGAAATGGATTGAAAGCCTATCCAATAATCCATTTATTTTATATATATCATGAAAAGGTTGACAAATAATGGATCCCATTCTTGGGACAATAATTGTTTGCTTTTTCTCTGTTCAAAATTACAGGATTCTTATTACACCTTCTTTGATTACTTAATGAATGGAAGAAATTAATTCTTAAATATGATTCATAAGTGTCCAAATTACTTAAAATGGGTCAGGTTCTTATCCAAAGGCTTGCAAAAAATACTATTGTACATTTTGTACTGAATATTTCATTGAAAATATAATCCTGTGGTCTCAACACTACTTGAGGAAGCTCATTAGATTTATAACAATTATAAATCTCCCTAGAATAATTTACCCTGTGACATGCTTGCCTTCTGAAACACTTAATTTGGGGGTCAGGACATCTAACATGTCATAGCATTACACAGTCATGCTATAACTCCAATGTATATTTAGAACCCAGCTACATGCCAACAATTGAAAATGATATTTTAAAGCACTGGTTTAGTTTTTTTCATAATCTATGCATAATATTGATGCTTTTTTATAATTAAAGAAGGCTCACATTTTCAGAAGTTAATGCATTTATGTAATATCAAACTAGTTTTGGGTGCTACTTCCATGTTCATATCACTTTAAACATGCATAACTCATGCCAACCACAAATACCTACCTTGGTCTCCACAGTTTTTCTAATGCTAAATAGAAAGACTCTAAAATTCTAAGAGATATGTATGTGTGTGTGTGTGTGTGTGTGTGTGTGTGTGTGTGTGTGTATGTGTGTGTGTTAGAGGCAACAGAACATCATAGATAATACTTCAAACTTCCATGCATAAAGAAACTTCTGGTAGACGTTATTTTTCTACCTATATCGAACTGGCTAATCCAGGGATTTAACAAACATAGCTTTCTCTATACCCATCTCACCTCCTTTATCCTGAAGAAGAAAGAATTAGCAATATTTTCTTCAGTTTTCACAAGATTTGGATCAAAGAACAGAAGAGTCCATGATTCAGACTCAATAAATGTAAACTCACCAGCAAGGTTGATAGGGATTGAATATGATATGCACCACACGATCAGGCTTTGAATATTCTGTCTTCCAGTTTGGTGTTATGCTGGACGTTGTGTCTCCTTCAGTAGGCAGGGCTTGGATGATGGTAACAGGTCACCAGGCTGTGGCCGTGGAAGGTTAGACAGGCTTTGCTTCAAGCCTGCTATTGTTGCTTCAGTCTGTACCATAAGCATCATCACCTTCTGCTCCACTATCTTACCTTCCTCATCAGGATGGATTCAAATCTCATAAAACATAAGCCAAAATAATACCTTTCTCCCCGTATTTTGTTTCTATAAGGTATTTTGTTACAATGAGGAGAAAAACATTTAATACAAAGGTTATGTAGTTAATACAGGACACCAAATGTGTGCTTCCTGCTAACACTGGCTTGGAATCACTAATGCTGAGACAAACATTCATTTCTTTCAATCAGCAGACCAATACAGTATTAGACAAAATTATCAAAGGATTCTTTCCTCATTGGGGTTACCATCTGGTCATCTCCAATAAATATTTGAAATGATCATACATCTATATGAAATATACAATTGGGGGGATGGAAAGATGGCTTACCAGCTAAGGTGTTTGCCTGTAAAGCCAAAGGATCAAGGTTTGACTCTCCAGGACCCATGTAAGCCAGATGCACAAGGAGGCATGTGCAAATGTAGTTTGTTTGCAGTGGCTGGAGGCCCTGGCATGCCCTTTCTCTTTCTTTCTCTCTTTCAATCAAATTAATAAATAAATGAAATATAAAAAAAAAGAAAGAAAGAAAGAAAGAAAGAAAGAAAGAAAGAAAGAAAAAGAAAAATGAAGGACTGGTGAGATAGCTTATCACTTAAGGTGCTTGCCCGCAAAGCCAGTGACCCAAGTTAGGTTCCCCCATACCCAAAAAGTGGTGCATTGAGTTTGGAGTTTGTTTGCAGTGGCTAGAGGCCATGGCACACCTTTTATCTCTCACTCTCTCTCTGTCTCTCTCTCTCAAACTCTTTCTCTTTCTTTGCTTCTGTCTGTAATAAAAGAATAAATGAATAAATAAATAAATTGTCAAAAAATAAGGTTGAAAGTAACAACTATAAAAGATAGAGGCTGGGGAGATGGCTGACTTGGTAGTGTTTGTTAGGGAAGCATGAAGAACCATAGTACCCACATAAGCGCTCAGGCCTGCAGTGGTGTTCACCTATTGTGGTGGTTTGATTCAGGTGTCCCCCATAAACTCAGTTATTCTGAATTCTGGGTTCCCAGCTGATGGAGATTTGAGAATTAAAGCCTCGTGGAGGGACTGTACTGTTGGGGATGGGCTTATAGGTATTATGGCCAGTGTCCCCTTGCCAGTGTTTGGCACACTCTCCTGTTGCTGTTCTCCACCTTATGTTGGCCAGGGGATGATATCCACCCTCTGGTCATGTCATCAGTTGCCTCTGCTATCATGGAGCTGAAAGACAAAATAAGCTTATTTTTTCCCCACAAGCTTTTCTTGGCTGGGTGATTTTTACCAGCACTGCAAACCTGACTGCAACAGTAAAGTGGTACCAAGGAGTGGAATTGCTGCTAGACACCTGACTGTGTGGCTTTGCCCTTTTGGAGCTGTTTTTCAAGAGGAATGTGGAAGGATTTGTAACCTTGGCCTAAGGGGTGCCTTGCAGTGCTGTAAGTATAGCTTGATGGACTATTCTGGTCAGAATTGAAAGACCTGAATGTAGTAAGAATTATGGACTATGAGATTCATTTTAGGAGGGTGAGAAAGAGCTTTGCTTGGATTGGGCTAGCAGTTTGTATGAGGAGGTTGCTGTTTTGCCTGTGTCCTGAGAAGTTGTCCAGGGTTTCTTTGCATAGAAATTAACTGGTGTGAGCAGAGTAATATGGCACAGGAAGAAAAATCTTTGAATGAACTGCAACCTGCTCAGTTACAATGGAGAGATTACAACCTTTGAGATTGGGTCAGCAGACCTGAACTGGGGCAACAGGAAGACGTGGAATGTGAACCCTTTTGAAGGGGCCTGAGTGCTCAAGGAGTGCCCTGTTCTTCAAAGTCTGTTTTATCCCCCCTTGGATTAACAAACTGGCAACCTATTTGGTATTACGGAGTATAAGAAATGCAGGAAAGATAAGGTCATTTAGTTTGCAATGTGGTCTTGTGTTTTGGAAATGATCATGGGTGGTATGAAGCAGGTTTGCTGAATGCATGCGTGGAGACCCCATAAAGCCATGAACTGTGGATTGCAGTGGAGACCCAGTAGGGATGCCAGAACCACAAAATGGCTGCTAGGAAAGCTGCCAGCCTGATGAAGTTTTCCATGACTGTCAGTATCCTAGCTGGTGTGTGTGGGGGGGGGGGGAAGGGGGGTTGGAATACCAGAGACTTGCTGCTGGTTAGAATTATCGGACTTGAAGGCTTGTCATTGACTTGGGTTATTGGACTTGAAGCTAGAGAGTTTGATGTTTGTCCTGGTTGTTTTAAACGTATTGGCTGAATGACTTTTTCTATGCCCAATGCCATCTTCTGCATTGTGAATGTTTATTCTGGGTCATTATGGGTTTGGGGGGGATTTTTTTTTTTGTTTTTTTTTTTTTGCTATAATGGCTGTTAAAAGATCTTGGACTATGGGGATGTATGAACGTCATTGAGATTGATAAAAACTCTGGGAACTTTTAAAGTTCGACTGAATGCATTGTATTTTACATCATGTATGAAGATCAATTTATGGGGGCCAGGGATGGAATGTAGTGGCTTTATTCAGGTGTCCCCCATAAACTTAGGTATTCTGAATGCTGGGTTCCCAGATGATGGAGATTTAGGAATTAGTGCCTCCTGTAGGGAGTGAATTGTTGGGGGTGGGCTTATGGGTGTTATAGCCTGTTTCCCCTTGCCAGTGTTTAGCACACTCTCCTGTTGCTATGGTCTACCTTATGTTTGCCAGGAGGTGATGTCCACTCTCTGCTCATGCCATTATTCTACCCTGCTATCATGGAGCTTCCACTTCATTCCCGTAAGCAAAATTAAACCTCTTTTTTTTACCCACAATCTTCTCTTGGTTGGGCTATTTCTACCAGAAATGCTAACCTGACTGCAACATCTGTAAACCCAGCACTGGGGTGATGGCACATGAGGATCCCTGAAGCATGCTGTGTACTTACTCTTACTGAATCAGTGAGCTCCAGTTTTATCCAGGGAGACCTTGATTCCAAAAAAAAAATAGCATGGGTGTTAAAGAGATGGCTCAGCAAGTTAGAGTGCTTTTTATACAAACAAGAGGACCTGAGTTGGATCCTCAACACGAATGTAAGATACTTCATGTGGCTATTCATGGCTGAACCCCAGGATTGAGGGATGCAGAGACAGGATTTCTGGTGTTCCCTGGTCAGCCAGTCTAACTTAAGTCCATGTTCAATGAGAAACTATGTTTCAGGAAAGTAAGGTGAAGAACGGTTTAGAAGGATACTTCATGTCTTCCTCTGTCCTCTCCACATGTATCCACAGGACTTGCACACATATGTGCATATACCATACCCACACAACAGAAAGCAATAAATAATGGAGAATGATTGAGGAAGAAACTCAATGACAACCTCTGGCCATATGCATTTTTACACATGTGCACATGTACCAACACAGATACAGGTACAAATGAAAGATTTTCTGTAGTCTGGGACTACAAATGAAAACTTGTAGATAAAGTGAAGCTTGAATTCAGATGTTCAGAACTAATTGACTGGCTGAAAAAAGGTGAAAATGAGACACCTTCAAAAATGCCTGTGGAGGGCTAGAGAGACGTCGTAGTGGTTAAGCACTTGCCTGTGAAGCCTAAGGACTCCAGTTCGAGGCTTGATTCCCCAAGACCTACATTAGCCAGATGCACAAGGGGGCGCACGTGTCTGGAGTGCATTTACAGTGGCTGGAAGCCCTGGTGTGCACATTCTCTCTCGCTCTCTATCTGCCTCTTTCTCTCTCTGTCACTCTCAAATAAATAAAAATCTTAAAAAAAAAAATGCCTGTGGAGAGAAAGGCAGAGGAACTCTATAGAATTTTGACAAGGACCAATAGAGCTGTCGTGTGTGTGTGTGTGTGTGTGTGTGTGTGTGTGTGTGTGTGTGTGTGTGCCTGTAAGCAGGCAGAGGGGCTGGTAGAAGCCAGATCACACAGAGTCTCTTTTGTATTGCAAGTAAGTACTGGAAGTTTTTACAGAGGCATTTCATGAGTTGGACTGTAACATTTCCATTTCAGAGCATCCCTGCCACTGTGGTAGGCAGAATCAGCTGGAGTTCATCAGAAACAAAATTGAATAGACTGGCTATTAGCTAAGGTGGTCATCCTTCTAGTTATAAGCTCTCATATTTCTACATACGCCATTGTTGTAATCATGTTGCTATTACTACAGAAGAATGTGCTTTGTGCATCACCATATCCCCTGAAAAATACGTTTGTGTGCACTTTATTTATGGTACATTTAAACAGTTCTTCCTAAAAATGGATCCATGTTTTTCCATCACTATTTTGATATAGAACAGCCCTATGTGGATTTCAAGGTTGTTTTTATAGAAAAATTCATCTCATACAATTTTGCGTGGACACAAGAAAAACAGTAGAATAACAGTCCTGGCATGTCTATGAAGGCTGTATTCTAAGACCCCCAGGCGGGTGCCTGAAACCACAGCTAGTAATAAAACTTCTACTCATTGGATTTTCCTATGCATAAATCTAATGATAAAGTTCAGTTTGTAAATTGGGCACATAGGCTTTCAAAAAAGTATACTTAATAACAAAATAGGACTACTAAAATAATATACCATAATAACAATAACATGGATTATTTATTTCTAGAACTTTTTATTTAATCCATTTAGTTGGCAGCTCACCAAGAGTAGATGAAACTACAGAAGGTGTACCATGAACATATGATGCTATCATAGATGCATATTATCTGCACGCCTGTAGTTTCTCCAGGACCAGTGATTCATGGGAGGAAGATTGGGTTCATTCAGATCCTTGATTTGTCCAGATAGCTGTTGTTGCTTCTACAGCAACATGCCAGTGTTGCCCAATGCCAAGTCAAAACACCTAATGCCTCCAGTAAGCAAATGTCTATGCTTAATATAGGTGTCAGGAAACATGCTCATGGGGGCTGGGGAGATAGCTCAGTGGCTAAAGGCATTTGTTTGCAAAGTCTGCAACCATTTGACTCCCTAGCACTCACTATGAACCAGTTGCACAAAGTGGCTCAGGCATCTGAAGTTTGCAGCAGCAACAGCAACTGTAGCAGCAGCAAGAGGCCCTGGCATATTCTTTCTCTCTGTCTCTCACAAATAGCATTTTTTTTTATAAGTGCGCTCACGATGCATAGTGCAAGCTATGTCTTAAGCATCTCATGTACTTACCTATTTGATCAGATAGTGGAGGTGCAAGTTATGGACAGAGGACAGGCATTTTTAAACACCAGGTAACACTATAATTCCTTATCTTCCAGAGGACATTTATTTATAACCTCTCTTTCCTAGCTGCACTGTTTTTGTTTTTTTTTGGAGGGGTGCATTTTCTGTTTTATTCTATTGAGAATTTGCTGGGGCTCTATCAATGGAGTCTCCCTTTCTCATATATGGCTTACTTAAGCCCATGTTCTCGGGAATCACTATACTCCACCAGAATTATGACTAATAATTGAGTGAGCACATAGCACATGAGTACTAATCAGTCAGATTAGTGGTATACAATATGACAATTGATGGAGAACATAGGATTTGCTTCCTATGGGTTCACATAATCTTAAAAAGATTGTAGACATGTATACATGTGTATGTGGTGTGTGTGTGTGTGTGTGTGTGTGTGTGTGTGTATGAATGTTCATATGTGAATGGTTACCTGTATATGTGGGTGAGCCTGCATGTGTTTATGGAGATAGTATGAGTTCATCACTCCTTCTTTCATATCCTATATCCACCTTATTTATTGAGACAGGGACTCTCAATGGCTTGGAGCTCACTGATTTGGCTTGTCTAGTTGGCTACCTCACCCCAAGGGTCCACCTGTTTTGCTACCTGAGTGCTGGGATTATAGGCTTGTATTACCATGTGGACAATTTATCTGGGTTTTAGGGGTTGCAATTCAGATCCTCATACTTGTATGGAAAATTCTTTGCCTATAAAACCTTATCCACAAGCATTTATCAACATTTTTAATACTGATAATTGTTTGTTACACTTGTAAATTAAATTTTGTTCTCTATAATACCTACCATAGGATTATGGACATAGTATAGTCATAGCATAACCTATCTAAATAAATAGCTAAATAAAAAAACACAATTTTTTTCCTTTGTGAAAAAGCTAATCTAAAGAAAATAGCCAATACAGGAAACCTCCATTTTTAAGTTTGCCACATGGAAGAAAGTTGGAGACTCAGAGCTCAAAGCCATTCAGCAGTCAAGGAAATGATAGGTTGGTGAATAAAATGAAGTGACCTTTTGCCTCCTTTAAAAACGTTCCCTGTGTTCCTTTCTTTGTGTGCCACTCACTGATGCTAAGTGCATAGGGCATGTTGAAAACTAGATAAATGAGTTTCACAATCATTTTATCAAGTGCTAAAAGTATTGTTTGGTTGTTGAATTCTATAAGAAAAACTGACTAGTACAGAAGTATAACTTTTTCTTAAAGGGTCAAGTGGTAGCATTTTCAGTTTTGAGGTCCACATTGCTTCTGTCATAGCTATTCAAATCCCAGATGTAATGTCAAGTGAGACTATATTGAAATGTATGAAGCACTGCCCAATAACACTTAAGAAAAGTAGTCCACCACCCTATGCATCATGGTTTGCTGACCTGTGGATTAGTTTGATTGTAGCAAAACAAAATGCATCTCAATTATGTTTAATTTGAGTTTATTGAATTTTATTAAAAATGTAATGCATACTTTCATGTTTAAAAACAGTTAGGAAAAGAAAAAAAATAAAACTTTCCAAGGGCAGATGAAATGTCAAGATGGAGATAGTCCATGTTATAGTCTCAACCATGGGGGTCAACAGAAAATAAGGGAGCCTACCTGACATTGGAAGGTGATGGAGGAGTCAGAATGCTTCCAAGTACACTTTGTAAAACCAAGAAGAATATATTTGGTATGCACACATGTGTGCATATTCATGTGTTGCAGGCATATGTGCTTGCTTATGTGCATGAATGAGTATGTGGAGAACAGAGAAACCTTGGCTGTCATTCCTATTCCTCAGGTATGTTATCCACTTGTTTTAAACAGACTATCTCATTAGCCTCGAGCTCACCAGTTAGGCTATATAGACTGGCTATCATGCCCAGGGACCTTCCTGTCTCCTCCTTTCTGACACTGTGATTATAAGCATGTGCCATTCTATATGACATTTTTACATATGTTCTGGCAATCAACATCAGGTCCTCTTGCTTATGAAGCAAATGTTCTACTGAGTGATACCTCTCCAGCCCCAAGAAAAATGATGTTAAAACACCAATTTCCTGGTGATATCATCAGGAAGGAATCCTTAGGCTGCAACATCTCTTATTTAAAAAAATATTTTGTATGTGATGCTTATCCATATGAATGTGGGTGCTCATGAGTGTGAGGACATCTGTATTTATGTGAAGACCAGGGGTTGATATCAGAGGTCTTCCTCAACCTCTCTCTACCTTGCTTTTTCAATTTTATTAGATTTTTTTGAGACAGGGACTCTCAGTGAACCCAGAAATCACTGATTTTGCTAAACAAACACTAGCCAGCAAGAACTGCAAATTCCCATCTCTACCTCCCAGGCTTGGATTACAGAATATGCCACCAAAGCTGGCATTTCACCTCTGTACTGGGGATCTGAACTTAAGTTCTTATGCTTTCAAGGTAAGCATTTCACCCACTGACATATTCCAGCTCCCAATCCAAGGTTGCCAGGAAGGAAACTTAATGGTGCTATGTCTTCCTATCCCCTGATTTTGTTTGATTATTTATAGCAGAAGCAGGATATTGTACAGCAAATGACTTACAACTGAAATATCCTACCCCCTGTAGGAAGGAGGGAGGCTCAGGACACCCACAAGGTCAAGACTGAGAGACCTGAATATTAAGAAGTCTATACGGTTCGATAAAGAGTAAACATGTGCTTTGGCTGATACAGGGCAGAGGCCTCTCCAACCACTTTCTATGAGTTGCCACCTGTGCTGGGTGGGCTTTTCAGTTACGCTGCTGTCTTTGAGTCAGTTATCTATGCTTCTGTACGCGACCCCTCTTCTTGCTCTGGAGATAACCCTAGTAAACTCATTGGGTCACCAAAACAGCTTTGTTCTGTATTTGTGCTCTCAGATGTAAAAAGACTGGTGTTCCCAACTCTCCAGGGCGGCCGAGCGGGGTGGGGGGGTGTTACATGGAACAGGAAATTCATCTATGGAATTTTCTGGTTTTTATATATCGGTAGCATTTTTAAACGATTCCTTGTGTTATTTAGCACTTTGACATGCTCCAGGTGCTATAACCCAGCTAGTAGGCCAACAACAGGCTGATAGGGAATGCTACATGAAAGAAAACAAGAAAACCACACATCCTTTCTGAAACTGTATGAGGTCAGATCAATTGTGTTTTGTTTTTTTTAACTTGTTTTATCTTCTAATTGACTCCAGCCAGATCTTGAGGAGCTGCTCAAAGCCATCACATTTTGACACTGAGGTAGATGTGTCCTCAGGCAAGTGTTGCTGGGTTGTTTCTTGTTAAAATGTCAGTTTTCAGGGTTACTGTTCATCACACTCAAGCACCATAGGAAATGGTTGTCCATAACATGAACTCCTAGACCCAGAGAAAAAATACTTTTCTCTGACATTATAAACATCTCCTTGTGCAGCTGAAGATTAAAGGGAGACATTTATTTTACTTGGCTATTGACTGTATGATGGGGTACCTGAAATTCTCAGAGTAGTTCACAATGCAATGACAGTGATATGTTTGTGTGCTTTTAAACATGTCTCATTGTTAAGTCCCAAGCTGTGAGAATAAATCTTTCTGAGGAATAATAGGAGACTTTCTGCTCTGGAAATCATTGGGTTTGGCCTGACTATTTCCCAGGCTCCAGATAGAAGGGCAGCTTTTGTCCCCAGTTTCTTCTTTACTGATACAGATTTTCCCAGCCCGCTGCAGCTTCACTGTTCTTCGATCCACATTATGGCCTGAGATTCTGTCTGGTCTCTTGCCCATGATGTCTCTGTATTCAAATTATTTCTGCCTGTGTCCCCAAATTCATCTTTATAAATGTGTATTAATGTTACCTCCAATTTCAACAGATTATTCAGATAAATTTTAAACTTAATTTGATGGTAAATAATTTTCCAAATGAAGCAAACAGCTTGCTACCAAGGCTGCCCCATTAGTATCTCAAGATCTATATTTATTTCCTAAGTTCAACATACTTAATTGATAGATCTGGAAGTCCTACCTCAGGGTCTGAGCCTGTAAATGTCTTCTCCCCTCCTCTCTTCTGACTCTTATTTACCATTCATATAAAATATATGACTTAACTCTTCTTAAAATATTTCTTAATCTCCCACAGCCTAGTCAAAAATGTCACTTGCAAATAAATAAAAAACATTTAAGGAATGTATTTTAACTGTTACTAAAGTTCTTTAATGACTGAGAGCTTTTGTCTGTGAAGAAACATTAACATTTTACATATTTAGTTTAATTTCCTTAGAAATTTATTTAACAGCTAATGAGCATTTACAAATTGAGCTATTAACCATACAAAACCCATCCACATATTAAATAACCAAAAACTTCAATGGTACATAACTCATAAACATTAATTAATTAAGCATAGTAAATTTCCTTGAAATCAGAATGATGATTATAGATATTTAATCAAGATTTTCTAAGCAAAATAATTAAAATGCAAAGTTTTACTACCTTTAACAGACAAAAGAAAGAAGATTGGAGTAATTAAAAAGTCATTAATGTTTTTGCATCTGAACCAATTAGAAGAATTAGCTAACATTAAGATTTTTTTTTCACGGACTCAAGTTTCATTTCCAATGATAAAATAATCACACTAGCTCTTCTATGCTTTCTCTTTTGAGAATTTAAATAATTTTCTAATATTTACAGCAGAATAAAACCTCAGAATAGATTGTGATGATAAGTTTTTGTAAGTTTATATTTACTTACAAACATATTAAGTTGGAATGTGTGTTTATGTATATGCTTGTGACGTCCATATTTTAAAAATATTTGTAGAACTTAATTGAATAAGTATGACCTTGGGACTTATCTCTCTGCAACTTGATTCCTGTGACATAAGGAAGCTGTGGCGGAGATGAGGAATGACTCCTAATCAGGTACTGGTTGAATTCATTATCCAGTCAATAATATGAGAATCTGTGGTTTTGCACATTTGTGCGCATGCATGTCAAGGGTATCACTTGATGCTCACTTCCTTCTCCTGAGTGGTTTCCATATTGTTTTTGGAACTGGGTTACTCATTGAACCTCAAGTCTGCCTATTTGGCTATACCAGCTTGTTGTCAAGTTCTGGGGATTCCCCTTACTTTGGCCTTCCTGCACACCTGTAAGTATGCACCAACCTGCCTGGCATTTACTGCCATGAGTGCTGTAGGTCTGAATTCATACTTCTATAGCAAGCACTTTACCAACTGAGCTACCTCTCCAGCTCCATCAGAATATTTTCCAAGAGGGCAATTATTTTATCTTTTTGTGGCTTGTGTTGATATCAGAAATCCTTCAGTCCTTATGTCTATCCTAAGTTCATCATATGTCCCATGCTAAGAACATCCCTATAAATGTATGTGAGGCATAGAAAAGTTTGTTTAATAAATGTCAACTAGAAAATGATGTATTTAGTTTGTGGTCTCATAGGAGACACACAAACACACATATGAAATCATGTATCACACATTAGAGGTGCTCAATAATTTTTTGTCAAATTTTTGAGTAAAACAAACAAAAAACTCACCTTGGATTGGTAAGGAGCATAAGTCTTTCATCTTTCTGTGCCCTTCTTTATATTATGATAGATTTTAGACAAGGAATACATCACTGCATAGATAAATGAAAAGATTAAAAACACACACACATGCCCAGTTCCATTCAAGTGGAAATGGACTTTTTAATTAGGATTAGCTGCTATTATCATTATCATAGTTAGAAGTTCTTCCTCGTGCAGGTGAACCTGGGAAGTCCCTGGGTGCTCTCTGATTCCCACCTCTTCTCAGTAGTCATCCATGAATTATAGATGTTTGTGCTATAGTTTCTGCAGATCTGAGATATCTCCCATGCTCTCTGCTTCCCACTAGGGAAATAAAGTCCATTTCTGTGTTGTGAAACTGTTGCTTAGGATATGGATCATCTTGTGTATTTTTTTGTTTACAATTTCAAATATCATACTCTTGGAAACCCGTTGTCCTCCTCAGGAATGTATCTTAACCAGTCTTCTGTATTCACTCTGGGTGATGGGTGTACCAAAGGTTACTTGTAACAAGAAAGCAGTTCTTAAGCTGTAAGTTACTCTAACATGGATATTTCACTATGACTCTTTCTTGATTAGCTGAATCCCTACTAATCCAACCAAACATTTTTATTAATCAATTGCACATAATACAAATACATCTTCTTTCCACAAATATATATGTGTGTGTGTGTGTGTGTGTGTGTGTGTGTGTGTGTGTTAGAAATGTAAGAGGAACTGTAAACTTCATGAGCACAATATATATATATATATATATATATATATATATATATATATATTTTTTTTTTTTTTTAATTTAATTTATTAGTTTTCTTTTCAGTAAATACAGGCAGTTTGGTACCATTATTTAGGCTCATCTGTGATCTACCCCCTCCCATTAGACCCTCCTTGTTAATGAAAATGGGTCGTGCATTGTGGAGTTAGTCACCAGTTATTGGTATGATAAATGTCTCTGCAAATCACGACCCAACATGTGACTCTGAAATTCTTTCCACCCCCTCTTCTGCAAAATTTCCCTGAGCCATGTTGGGTTCATTTTTGGTCTGCTTCAGTGCTGAGGTGTTGGGGGCCTCTGAGGCTCTGGCTCTCTGAGTTGGTAGGAGTTGATTTTTCTCTGTGTTGGTCTCCTTCCCCTTTGTGCTGGTATCCGGTTCACAGGAAAACATCACCCTTGCTTATTTCGCCAGTTGTCCTTAGTTTCATTTGGACCCCTTTTGAGGTATGTTGGGGCAGCTCTCTTCTTAGGATCTGCATCTATCTGGAAAAGAGAAGCAGATTCTCCAATGGAGAGTAAGTTAGCACCCGGAAAATTGAAATACCACTTACTTGGTGTAGGCCCTCTTATACCCCGTGATTGATGGTAGCTTGATATTGTAGAGTGGGCTTGTGTTTGGGTATGGTTCTGACTTGTTTCCCAACTCCAGCTAAGGGTCTAGTACCACTGAGTGGATCAGTTAGCCAAATCAAGAGCAATTGGTTCCTCACCATGGCTGTGTACCACTATTGCACTTCTGTGGGCATCACATCTGGTTATTTGTTGCTAATTAGGTTAAACAATGTGTTGCTTGGACAGAACTTGGTCATTTCCCCCAGTCGCCTATGTAGCACCTTCTGGCACTAGACACGCTGACTGTCTGGGGACTGACTCTCTCCTGGCTTCCAGCCATGTCATTCCATTTTACGCGTCAGCTGCATATGGAATCTTCAACAATAGGGTCTTACCACTGGCCTTTGGTGGGTCATCAAGTACTCTGACAGAAGTCTGTCATTGTTTTGGGAAACCTTGTAGGTTTCTCTGATCAAAAGCTCATTGTGGATGGTAGGCCCAAGCTGGAAGTGGGGGTTACAGGTCAGTGTCCTCTAAGAAACTGAGGAAAAACATAACTAATATACAAGAGTTAGAGAGGAGAGAGATAGAGGAGAGAGGGGGAGAGGGAGGGAGGGAAGATGTAGGAGATTTAGGTCAGTCTTGATCCTACCCTCTCCAGTGTCTTGTGGTTCAGGTGTTTCCTGTAAGGGTCTAGTGAAGGTTCAGCCATTTGGTCTGTCTTTTAGGAAGTAGAATGTTATGGTACCATTGCCATTTGGGTCCGGATTACTGTTTTCCACCCTTCGATTCCCTCCCCGCCCTCCAATCCATCTTATTGTCTAGTCCATGAGGTGCTTGCTGGGTATGTAAGGCATCTTGGGCAGATTCAGGTTAGGTGTTGCAGATGAGTGAGACTATGTGTCGATTTTTTTCTGTGATTGGATAAGTTCGCTGAGAATGATCTGTTCCAGGTTCAACCATTTTTCCTCAAATTTCTTTATGTCGTTTTTTCTTACTGCTGTATAGAATTCCATTGTGTAGATATACCACATCTTTGTTGTCCATTCTTCTAATGATGGACATCTGGGTTGATTCCAGCTTTTAGCTATTACGAATTGAGCCACTACAAACATGGTTGAGGAAATCTCTCTGGCTTTTGGTTTGAAGGTTTTTGGGTAGATGCCCAGTCATGGTATAACTGGGTCTGTTGGTATTTCTATAGTCAGCTTTTTCAGGAGTCTCATAATAACAGAATACAAAAGTATTTACAAATGTTAAAATATTACAAAAATGCTTGTGGGATAGCTACCTATTCAAATGAAGAAAAAAGAAGGAACGGATAAGTTCTGGAGATGAGCAACAGTATGGGAGGATAAGAAGATGGCATCTGAAGTCTGCACTGAGGATTGACAGATAAGTAGAAGTGCACAAAACAGCCATGGTAGGAGCTGTGTAATTTTATTTTTTGTTCTCTTTGTTTGTGGTGAGGGTGCATGTGTGTGTATGTATTTGGAGGCGAAAGGACAAAATAAGCTGTTGTTTCTGAGGTATGCTGTCCACCTCTTCTTGAAACCAGTCTCTTATTGGCCTGAAACCACCAATTAGGCCAAACTAGCTGGCTGGAGAATTCCAGTGATCCTCCTTGTTCCACATCGTCAGTGCTGGGTTTATAGACATGCACTATGAGAAGTGGATGTTTTACATGGGATCTTGGAATCAAATTCAGGCCCTCTACATGTGTGGGAAGGATTTTACTGACTTAGCTATCTTCCAGCCCCAGAAAAATATTTGATGTAGACTAAGTGGCAAAGAGGCATGAAAGGCCAGGACATATATTAAAATAATGAATAGGAATAGAGTATAAACATTTAATTAATTTTTTTGTGTGTGTGAGAGAGAGAAAGAGAAATGGTGGTGACGAAGATCCAAGGATCCAAGTGTTGGTCATTGAAGTGTGAAAGGTGTGATGAAAATGCAGATTCTGAGTATCTAATGATTAGGTTACGTCTTAAAACATGCTTTGTCTTGAAATGGCTGTCTCTACTTCTTTATTTTGTCTTACAGAAATGTATACCTTGCCAGAGATAGGCTCCACAAGTGTGTAAAGTCCATGAGAAATACCACAAATATATGGTTAGCAGTCTGGTCTTGGCTTTAACAACACAGGTATTTCAGTGAAATTGACAGAGACAGACAGGAAAGAGATAATCATGCTGGGTTAGACAGAGTGACAGAAATGTTTCAGGGTTGTTGAAAGAGGGAATTACAGAAAATGTAGTTTATAGCCACCCACAGGTATTTATTTGTGATTCCAGAATAGGGTATTTATGAGTAGAAAATGGAAGGGACATACAAAAACTTTTGATGGACTCACACTCTTAGTTTCTATCTTGTTAGAATGTGATGTGAAGAGATAGCTCCCTATGATAAACTTGCATTTAGTCACTGCAACTGGCCAAGATTCAGCTATTGCTTTATCTTCTCTTAAGTTAGACTTTGCAACTGTTAGTTAAAAGTCAGAAAAGTATACAAAGACTACCTTAGGACATAGCTGTTTGATTTGGCAGAAATTTCAGGTTTCTTGAATGGTATATTTTTATTTATTAATTAATTTTTATTAAATAGTTTTGTACTCAGTAAATACAGTCAAGTTGGTACCATTGTTAGTCTTGTCCATTTCCTACCTCCTCCTCCTGGCCCCTTTTTGTTGAGGTATATGGGTCATGCATTGTGCAGTTAGCCTACAGTTATGGGTAGGAGAAATGTCTCTGCTCATCATGACCCAACATGTGGCTCTGACATTCTTTCTGCCCCCTCTTCTGCAAAATTTCCCTGAGCCATGCTGGGTTTATTTTGTGCCTGCTTCAGTGATTTGGTGTTGGGAGCCTCTGTGTTTCTCAATATCTTATTTGGTAGGAGTTGATTGTTCTCTGTGTTGATCTCCTTCACCCTTGTGCTGATACCTGATTCACCAAGGAAACAGCACCCTTGCTTGTTTTGCCAATTATTCTTAGTTTCAGCTGTGGCTCTTTTGAGGTAGGATGGGGTGGTTCTCACCTTAAGATCTGCATCTGTCTGAAAAAAGAAAAGCAGATTCTTCCATGGAGAATAAAGTTAGCACCAGACAAAAGGGATAGCTCTTATTTTTTTTAAACAGAATTTAATAGGTGTAGCCCACGATTGGTGATAGCTTGATAATGGAGAGCGGGCTTATGTTTGGATATGGTTCTGACTTGTTTCCCAGCTCTTGCTCTGGGTCCCATTCTACTGAGGGGATCAGTTAGCCAAATCAAGAGCGGTTGGTTTCCCACCATGGCTGTGTTTCCCTATTGCACTAGTGTGAGCATCACAACTGGTTATTTGCTGCTAAGTAGGTTAGACCATGAGTTGCTTGGACAGATATTGGTCATTTTCCCCCAGTCACCAATGTTGCACCTTCTGGCACTAGACATGCTGAATATCTGGGGACTGACTCTTTTCCAGTTTCCAGCCATGCCATTCCATTTTATGTGTCAACCGAAGGGTATTTTAAGTTCTATTTTACAACAGAACATGGAGACATATAGAGGAGTCAAGATGACAATTACTGAACTCGTAATTCACCATTATCATTAATGCCCTACATAGCTAATTTCAGGTTATAATGGTCTTATTTTCACAAATGACTGACAAAAAATGGCTGGCTACACTGGCTGGTTTGTCTGATAGCATTAAATAAATTAAAAATAAAATGCTACAATCTTATCTTTAAATATGTCAAGAAAATTTTCTAATAGCTTTAAGAAATAGAAGCATAGTTCAGTATCACATGGCTACCCCCCCCTTAGAGGAGAAAACAAACAGATAACTATGCAGTCAAAAATTGATTTTAATACAAAGTTTGTAATCACCAGAAGAGTGAGGATTCCCTTAGTTATTCTGCACAATGCTTAGTAAATGAATAAGTTGCTTTTATGCTCTTCAAGTGTGTAGTTAAGTCCTGAAGCCCATACCATGATTCCAATTATTCATGCGAGATCAGTGGAACGGTTAGCAAATATATACTACTCTCTATGAATGATCTGTGGAAGTGATAACAAATGTATACCATTTTCTATGAATTTTTTTTATCTGTGCTGGGAAACTAGGATGGTGAAGGTCCAGGGTGGAAGTTTATCCCTGTGATGCCAAAATTTGGGATGCTGATGTAGGCAGATTATGCGTCCCAGACCAAGCTGGACTGCATACTGATGCCCTGTGCATTACCACCCACAGAAATAGAAGAAAAGAGCAAAGGATAGGATGTTCCACAGTTTTGATGTATTTAACATATCACACTGTACATTAGATATATATTTCAATTTATTATGCGTTCAGTGGACCCCCTCATTTCAAATTGAGAACCACCTATATATATATATAAATGTCTTATTGAGGGTGGGTTCTTAGTATGTGAATGTGGTGTGTTGATTCAGGTATCCCCCATAAACTTAGGTGTTCTGAAATCCAAGTTCCCAGCTGATGGAGATTTGGGAATTAATGTCTCCTGGAGGGAGTGTATTGTTGGGGGCAGGCTTGTGGGCATTATTGCCAGCTATCCCATGACAGTGTTTGGCACACTCTCCTGTTGCTATGATCCACCTTATGTTGGCCAGTGGGTGATGCCCACCCTCCGCTCATGTCGTCATTTTTCCTGCCATTATGGAACTTCTCCTCAAGTCTGTAAGCCAAAATAAACCACTTTTTCCCCCCAAAAGCTGCTCTTGGTTGGGTGATTTCTACCAGCAATGCGAACCTGACTGCAACAGTGACTTTTAAGGCATAGTAGCTTATTACCTGGCATTCTGCACCAAGTTTGTTTTAAAACATGAGCCAAGGACAAACTTTTCTTCCCATGATTCTTACTTTAAAATTGAAAACTTTTACTGCAACATACAAACCTGCCTTCTGTTATCTGTTCTCTGATTTACTGAGTGTTAACATCATATTTTAATGATCCATTATTCCTATTTTTCCTTCAGCTGCCACTCCTCAAGCTCTTGACATATGCTGAGGTCTGTACATGGTAAAAGCTTCTCTACATATACAACAAGGCTTATTTATTTCTGTTTCACATCTTAGGAAAGCCTTGTATTATTCCCTCCTCAGTCAGTAAATTAAACACAAGGTCCCAATTAATCAAGATGAAGAGGGCTTATGTGTACCTTGGATAGGATATTTGCATTGTGGATAGAAGATCCGCATGAAACTAATTTTGAGTATCTTGGTATCTTGTGAAATAGCTGGCATATCACAGGTGGAGGTTAGATGAAACCAAGTTCAAATCCAGGATTTACTATCTACTATACAGGATTCACAAGAAGTTTGTAGTCCCTCTTTAAAGTCTATTTGATGTAGAATCTTTTTGGAATCATTTATCGCAATTATATTTTTCGGGTAGATAGTATTTAAATGAGCTTTGGAGACCATGCATGAAAACAGAGAGATACACATTGCTGAAAATCTTTGTGAGATGATCATTTGGGTGCTGGAAGAAAATGTTCATAAATGAGAAGTAGTGCAGATAATTTTCCATTGCAGAATGATGTCGTGGTTATCGAAAACCAGGGATCCACTTGACTATTAAAAATAAATCCAGAATTGACACTGGTTACCTCAAAGTAATTAATATGTACACTCGAAGTATTTGACCTTTCTGTCATGTGTTGGTTGTCTTGTTTGGAGGTCAAGATGACACAGCATATTCATGCTAACTTGTTTTCCAAACTAGTTGCTTATCTAAGCTACCGATATTGAAAGAGTGAAGGATAATGAGTTAGGTCTCTTCCATGTGATTTGTAAGCCACGTTTTAAAAAATCAATGTATAAATATTGGGATAAGAAGAATTCTGGGTTCAACTGATTGAGGGATTCCAATGAAGCCCATGTTACCAAGAAACTCAGATTTCCTGTACATTTCATTCATTGAAATGACCTGTCTACAGAGGGTAGCGTAGCCTCATTTTTCATTGAAGGATGAAACCAACAGATGTGTCATCAAAAACAAGCTAAGACATCTAAGAGGAATAAATTCAGGATCATTTCAGGCACCCAATTAAAGTTATGTGTCATGTGAAAATATCAGAACTAGTCCCTGGCCCCAGATCTCATGCTTGCCATCTGCCTTCCTTCCAGGGTTCTCATTGTCTTCATTCTTCCTCTGCCTGTAACTGCCCCTGGCCCGGAAAATCATACAATCTTCTTCCAGCACTGCAGAAAAGATGCTGTAGAAGCATGGTAGTGTCATTTTTTTTTAAATTTTTATTTATTTATTTGAGAGCGACAGACACAGAGAGAAAGACAGGTAGAGGGAGAGAGAGAGAATGGGCACGCCAGGGCTTCCAGCCTCTGCAAACGAACTCCAGATGCATGCGCCCCCTTGTGCATCTGGCTAACGTGGGACCTGGGGAACCGAGCCTTGAACCAGGGTCCTTAGGCTTCACAGGCAAGCGCTTAACCGCTAAGCCATCTCTCCAGCTCGGTAGTGTCATTTTATGTTAAAATGCAGATAAGAAAGAATCTATTTTGTTGGATAAAGAAACATATTAAAATAAAGTCTCATGCCTTCTATTGTTTGAATGTGCAATATCTCCCACAGGCTCATATTTTGAAAGTCTGTTCCTTAGGTGGTGGCATTATCTGGGTAGATCTATAGGAGGTATGGCCTGGCTATCATAAGGAAGTCACAAGGAAAGACAGAAACACAGAGGACTTCCAGCTGATTCTGGCCAAGGCTGGAAAACAGGAAGCAGAGATGACCAGGGGAGCCACTTATGGCCTGGGGTGAAGAAATTATTCTTGGGGATGAATTATTTATGTTTAACTCATGTTATGCTTGGTAAAACTTAAGTATCCATAGCACGGGGCAAGATTAAGACATGTTTGAGGAACAACAGAGCACAAAACTTGGAAGATATTAAATTAAAAGAAAGCATGGGAAGACACTGAGTGTAAGCATTGTCACTGTTTCACTGTGTCCTCAAGTACCACCAAATACACAAAGAGAACTGCCTGTGATTGTGACCAGCAGTACAAGCCCACAGTGGTTCCTTTCCAGCTGTTCTTTCTTTCTGCATAATTTTATCTTCCTTATTCTTTCCCCTATGGTTTTACTATCATATTTTCTTTTAGCAATAGTATTATTGATGAAAAACTTTGCGTAAGATATTTATGGGAATGATAACATCATTAGTCACATACCTTGTTGCTGACATATTAACATTGATAACTACCTAGTGTCTTGTAAAACAAATATGATGAAATAGGCAGTTATTGCACAAAGGTTTATCTATCCTCATGGGAACTCTGTGCTAGCTTCTGTGCATATTCAGAGATTATATCCCTGCTCTAGGCCAGTGCTTTACCCGAATTATTCTGTAGTCATGTTGATTCAGCTATTGCACCAACAAAGTGTTTCAGTTCTAATATTAAAACTTAATTATACTTTCCACAACCACTGACAATAAAAAAGTTTTCTTGCTTATCAAAGCACCAGATATGAGTATTTTCAAAGGTTTATTTCCATTATGTTTATATCCTGTTTATATTTTGGAGATTCGAATTATAGGTGTACTGGAAGGCATCTTTATTACTTTGTGCTTTGAGGATTCTGAATATTGTAATGCACCCTATTAGAATCGATGTACTGTATCATTACATATTATAGATACACTCATATACCACTAATGTGAGAGAGGCTGTAAAATTGAAATAGAATAACATTTTTTTTCTCTTTCTTGGGTGCTTTGTGAACTTCATTTACTAAAAACATAAAATGGTCAGTAAAATATTTACTAGGACTTTGAAAGTCTAAAGGCATAAATTGAATTGCACAGTATCTAGCTTTCCATAAAGCACCTTACTTCAGAATATAGCAATTTTTTTTATTCCACTGTTAAGTTTTCTTGCCTTTTGTTGCTAATCTACTTAAATCTAGCAGAGCACTTCCATATTTCAAGAAAATTCTTAACAATTTTCTGTATTGTTTACTGATAAAATATTATGAGGCACAAAGTATTTTTGAAATTACTGTACAAGGAAGTTTATAATGCTTTTACATTCATCTAGACCAGCACATTTGGAGCTAAGTGTTCTTGGAACACTAGCCTTTATAAAATTGAGACTGTCTAGGGGTTTATAATTAGTAGCTTCTTCTCTAAGGCATTACTGTCATTCTCTCTCTCTCTCTTTTAATTGCTTTATTGGCTTGCTCTAGTGTTCTCTGCCTCTTGTGTTTGAAGATATGACCTAAGAATGAAGATTTACAGGTTAAAATATTTCAAGGTTCCTGGGACAGATAGTTGAAAAGAGAACTCAGGCAACACAGTCCATTGAAAATAATGTCTGGTCCATTTTGGCTTTTGTTGCTATGTGCCAAGTGGCACTGCAGCGGTGGGATGTCTTTCCATCTTTTTAGCTCATCTTTTAGGTTTGGTGGTCTTTTTGCCTAGAGAAGGAAGAGTTCTGATAGCAAACATGATTGAGGTTATATTGTCCACTTGACTTCTAAAAAAAATGGTATTGGTTTATTTGTTAAAAATAATGCACTTTTTTTTTTAACTTGGGAAATTTAATGAAGTACATATTGGTCATGTTTCCATTGGGATATCCTCTTATGTTCCCTCTCCCCTGCTCCCATTCCCCTGAGGTCCCTCATCATTTGGTATTCACTATAGGGACATAATTGCACCTGCAAGTCGCTGGAGGTGGAATTTTCTCGGAGGCTTCAAAAACATGTTACAAGTCTTCTTTGGTGATAAATTCTCAGCATCCTCTGAATTTCTGCTTTGATGACTTGAAATGAAAAAAAAAAAAACATGTCTACTTTCACAAGATAAATCACTTCTTTTTCCATCTGAACTTATTGCCTAAAGTAATTTTTATATGCATTTATGTTTGTATGCAAGAGGTTAGTTTATATTTTCTTTTACTATTAAGATTTCTTTGTATTTTATTTTTATTTATTTGAGGGAGAGGGCCTCTAGCCACTGCAAATGAACTCCTCAAGTATGCACCACTATATGCATCTGGCTTATGTAGATTCTAGGGAGTCAAACCAACCAGGGTCCTCAGGCTTTTCAGGAATCACCTGAATTACTAAGACGTTTCTCCATCCCTAAGAAGTTTTAAAATGTATTATTTTAATCCAATTCTGGACATGACATCAATCAGTAAGACCTTTGTATTCTAATTTATATACCTGTTCATGGCTTTCCCATCGTATTTGATTTTGTCTTGTTACATCATCTATGCCTTTCAAGAAAGAATAGCTTATTTTGCTTTGGCTTTTACCAAGAAATCTGGCCAGTTATCACTTGCAATGGATCAGCTCCATTCATCACCTGTCTTATTGTCTTCCAAGAGTCTATGTGATGCAGACACCAGTAATAAGCAGTTACTAGGAGATGCAGTGTTTAAGATGTGTTTAAAACCAATGAGTCAGAGACATTTTCACTGCTATCATCATCATTGGCATATTGTTGCAGTAAGAGTTGAGTAAGTATTTTTATTAAATAATGATACTCTAGAACCATATTCACCAGGAGCATGTTATTCCCAAAAGAATGTGCCATGTAATCAAAACATTTTCTGAAGCTAATTTCCTGGAAAATGTATGAAAAACTAATAATTAGCTCCCAGGATCCCCTGGTTGTTTACACTGTTGGTGACCATTATCTCCCAGGAGTTCACACAGCACTTTCAAGTACTGTGAGCACCATCCAGCCAGAGGCCGGCTTCCTCCTAAGGTCCAGCATAATCTCTGAAGGTCCTCTGTCCATGGCCTGTAGTGTCTTCAACAATAAGGTTGTAACTGAATTTATGGGAGTTCAGGGAAAATATTTGAACCCCGAGCCCTGACTTTGTGTATGACTTAGACAAATACGACTGAGAAGGATAATTTATAAACCATTATATTTTGTTCAGAATTATCAGGATATGACAGAGTGGGATGGTTGGATAACTGAGGAAGGGAAAGTGGATATATCCACAAAGTCTGTGTAGAGGGAGAATAGAGTTTAAGAAAGATGAATGGATAGACCCACAAGGTCAGAAAGCCCATGTGGGAGAACAGATATGAGTCCTGGACACAAAAGGTCATAAAAATAGTAACAAAGCCAGCTTGCAAGAATAGGAAGGACATAGTCTTACCTGCTGGAGACTTATGAATGAAGATGTGAACAGCCAAAAAAACAGAACATGAAAGCTATTCCTTAAGGTATTTGGAGCAGGGCTCCAGAAGAGATTGGCACACCTGTGTCAGGTGTGAAAGCCAGTTGGTTTAGGCTCAGAGGAGGGTCCCACCCACACCTGGGTATAGTGAATGCTTGAGAGAGAGATCTGATTGGATGAGACTTGAAGGTGTTTGATTCTAGTCCTGCAGCTGAGGTAGATGGGGCAAAGGTGCAACATGGGAAAGATTTCCCTCTTGTGAGCCTTTTCCCTACCTGACGAGTTCCCCTCAGACTTTTACTATTTATCTCTGCAAGGTAACCAAGTGTTTTGGTAGTTGCCTGAATTATTTTGGGGAACCAGTACTGGCACTGATTTTAAGATTAGGCTTCCTCCACCCCCTCCTGGACCCTACTCCCTGGATAATTACCCCCTCATTCTTATTAATTATTATATCTTTTTGTTTGCTATCCAGGAGAAATATTTCTATGGCATTGAATCATGTTTAAAGTAAGTGGTTGTGTGAAGCCTTCACCATAGTGTACAAAGCCCTTACAGGCTCATTTCCAGAATAGCATTCATTTTCTATGCCATGAGGAGAACATTCCATACAGTCTAATCTATGAAGCTTTATTCCTTTTGTTCTTCTGTTTAGGAAAAATATCTCCACCTGGTCCATCCCATAGTACCAGTGGATGTCTTGGTAATCCTTCAAAAGACAACATGGATTTAATACTACTTGGGAAAGTATCATTGATTTCTACCCTCAGTGTCAATCAGAATAAAGTTCTGTTGTTCTTTTCTTTTGCATATTACATGGGCATGTGAAATGACATTTATGATATTTTAAATACACCTAATTTTGCATGGATGTGTGTAGGATGCATTTAGTTTATGTGTGTGTGTGTGTGTGTGTGTGTGTGTGTGTGTGTGTGTGTGTGTGTATATATAATCACACATGTGTGGAGGTGCATGTGCTAGTGTGTGTGCATGTGTCTGAACAGAAGTCTATGTTAAGTGCTGTCCTGGAGCTCACCAATTCAGCTACACTAGCTATCCATGACTCCAGAGCTCTGTCAGTCTCTAGTCCTCATCACATGTTGGCACTTACAAACTATTCCAAGACTCTGAACATAGGAAGGAACTAGTGAAGGAAAGAAGGTAAGAGAGAAGTATGCAAGGGGAAGGGGAAAACAAAAAGTAAGGAAGGAGAAAGAAGGAAAAGAACCATTTCATGTTTCCAAGTTTCTCAGAGTCACAGCCCCCCCCCCCCTCTCTCTCTCTCTCCCTCTTTCTCTCTCTGTCTCTCTCAAATAAACAAATACAAAAAATTTTAAAAAATAAAAGTACAGTAGGACATGGTGATGCCTATCTGTAATTATAGGATAGTGAATACTGTCTCACAAGCATAAATACATGCACACCTATGAACACACATGCACATGAAGCTAAGCTAATTTGCTCAGGAAATTAAGGCATAGATCTAAGCAAACTAACAATGCCCCACTCATTCCTCCTATAGTTATAATTGATTTACCTTAAGTTCATTAAAAGATTGATTTCTTCTATGCTTCTTAAAAATATTAGTAAGAAAACACTTTTCTTTAATATAGTCTTATGATTTGTTTTACTCTAATGCTTTTTTTTTATGGCCAAAGAGAACAAGTATGATAAAATTTCCTTGCCTTGCAAATCACTTATGAAACCTGCTTCTGGGTGTCCGTGTATAGATTTCTGAACTGTTTCCTATGGTTTCTGTAAAAGTCAGAGCAGTTTGGACCATATTTATTTGCTATAATATTTTAAGCAATAAATTGCTTTACATACGTTGTGATTTGATTTTTCAAATGACTTTAGGTTTTTGTTCTTTCAATAATATCTGATATACTATTATGTCACTCATTATTTTGAATAAAGTTTTCCGTAAAATATGGGAAAATATCTTTTATTTACCATCTATTTGGGAATAAACCATTTATTTGCAAGTATTTTAATCGTGTGCAGAAAGGCATGCTTATTATGTAAAGAAGTTTTCACCTGGGAGCATTATACCTAAAATATTTCTGAGTGGCACCGTTGATGCCAAGTGTCTTAGTAGTATAACAAGCTTTTGATTTTTCAAAGTTCCAATAACATTCACTTTCAAGACAATTTTAAAATAATTTTACAAATATTTCCACTTTCTTTATAATATATACCTTTTTTTTGTGGTAGGGTCTCACTTTAGCTCAGGCTGATCTGGAATTTTTTATGTAGTTTCAGGGTGACCTTGAACTCACAGTGATCTTCGTACCTCTGCCTCCCGAAAGCTGGGATTAAAAACATGCACCACCACGCCCGGCTATAATATATACTTTTAATTAAAGCTTAAATTACAAGTGAGCAACTGTTCTACCATTATAGATACAACAATTGTCAGCTGCACTTTTTTTCTTATGTGTACATATAACATGGCGCGTAGTGTTGTGATAGCTGTATGGTGTTTGTGGTGTATGTAGTCGTATGTTCTCATGCCGCACCTGATGTACTCACTTGCTCTGGGGTGCACTTGCCTGTGGTGGCCAGAGCAGTCTGAAGTTTGCTTGAGAAACTGTGGTTATACACCTCCCACAAAACACGTGTCTTACACCCAGAGATGCACTGGGTGCGTTTTATCTTCGATGCCTGCAGAAGAAACAGTGTAATTTCAAGATTCTGCAGTTGAAGTGATTTGTTCTCTACCTCCTCATACTCACACAGCAATTCAGTGTAGTCTAGACTCAGTGAACATGTAGGTAGCTGGCTCTCCACATTGAATACTGCCTATTGTCTGTCTACCACTAGTTCCAGCATTTATTTCTGTATTCTCAAGGCCAGTTACTAACTTCCATGCTACCTATGCCAGGCACAGGAATACTAGTTGGTGAACCAGGTCATTGACTAAGAAGCAAGCTAGAGTCTTGGGAGGAACACAGAAGTGGGTTCCAGCAACTTCTGTTTATGAGCAAGTAAATCAGAGGGCATGGCTTGATCAGAGCAAGTTCCTCTTTATGTCTGCTGGGCTGGAGTTATTTATTAATAGCGTGACCATAACTATCTCAATGAAACCTCACTAGAAATGAGGATTATATGGAAACCCAAAGAATAACTCAAACATAGTGTACACTAGTACACCTGTAGATAAATTCTGATATTAATGAATGAAACCCATTCCCTGAAAAAGTTCCTTAGTCAGCACTCTAGTTATACTATTTGAGATGTTTGTAAGTATGCCTATAATGAAATATTCAAATATATATTTCATTATAAATGCATTTTATAATTTAATTAATCATTTCAATTCTGGCCTTATAATACTAAAAATTGTAGTAGAAAATGCTGACGCTACATCATGAGCCACTACATTAGGAATAATTTAATATGAGCACTTTGCATTTGTCTAGTGTATAATTCAAATTTTCTTTGTATTCATTATATTATTTAATCATTAAAGTGATTGTTAGCAGAGTAAAGTAGCTCCATTCCTTTTTTGAAAGCAAGACTAGTGTTTAAAGTTTTATGCTTTGCTTATTATATATGATGGTGTTATAGAAACACTCAGTGTTAATTTTTTTAAATAGTGACATTGTTTTTTATTCCCTGAAGACATATTCATTGAAACAGAGTTGTGCATACTATTCAAGGTGATAGCTACTATTTATTTATTTATCAGTTTTGGACTCAGTGAATACAGTCAAGTTGGTACCATCATCAGCCTCTTCCCTGACCTCCCCTCTCCACAGGGACCCTCCTTGTTGGGGAATATGGATCGTGCATTGTGGGGTTAGCGATCACTTATGAGTAGGAGGCAATGTCACTGTGTATCATGGCTCAGTGTGTGTTAAGTTTTTAGAAGATGTTTACCAAGTAAATGGATTTAACCTGAGGTGCTGTAATCTCTTCTGACATTGAGTTCTGGTTCACTAATGAGTACTGTCTGGCTGTTTACTTTGTTCTAGGTTCCACCACCATTGGATTTTTCTTCAAAGAAGACACACTTGCTTTTTTTTTCTTCTGAATCTGTGTATCTGTATAATGTATGTGTAATTTTTGTATATGTGTGAGTATGGGTACATGCATTCTATGGAATCTGTATGGAAGTAAAAGGATGTCATGAACAATTTCAATTGTTAACTTGACAAGATTTAGAATCACCATGGGGAAAAAAAATCTCTGGGAATCATTTTGAGCCATTCTCAACTTGAATAACCAAAGTGGTAGGGCTTGCTTTAATTGTGAAAAGCACCATTCCCTGGACTGGGGTTCTGGATTGAACAAAAGAAAATGGTGGAGAGCTGAGTAACAGCATTCATCTCTATCTCTTTCTGATTCTTCATTGTGAATGTAGTGTGATCAGCTATAATTCCTTCTCTAAAATGATGGACTGTAATGATGAACTGTAAGAGAATATAACCCCTTCCTTCCTTAGGTGGCTTCTTGTCAAGTATTTGCACAGCAGTGAGAAATTACATGATACAGAGGACAACCTCAGGCATTGGTCTTCACCTTCCATCTTGTTTGAGACAGAGTCTCTTGTTCACTGAGCTGCAGGTCAGGCTAGAAGACCCATGAGCTTCCCAGGATATCACAGCCTCCATTTTCTGTTTCACTATAGAAATGCTCTATCACCAACATGCATTACTGCATCCCACTTTCCATGGGTGCAACAGTCAAACTCAGGTCCTTAAATGTACATTGCAAGGGCTCTACAGAATGAGCTATCTCCCCATCCCTGAGAACAATTCTATTATGTAAGAAATACTTGATATAGCCTGATAAGAAAATTAATGAGACCAAATAATGTGACCAAAGTTAACTCTTTTAGTGGATTAATTACAACACTTTTAATTTTCACAAGCTTTTCTATAAAGTTAAAAGTGTTCATTCATATGTCCTGACAAATGAATATTTTGTGATATTAAAATCCTACATGTACACATACAAAACTATACATGGCTATACATTTGCATATAAATATCACTAGAAATACACACATAACATTAGTTGAGTATCAATATGTAGAGTTTTAGCTATGTGACTTCAACTAAATGAAGAAGCATAAGATTTAGAAGTAGAAAGATCTTATCCAACCTTTTCCAGTAAGGAAATATTAGAGAGCATTTAAGTAACCCCAAGTCAACAAGTTGTAGCACTTAGCGACTCAGTCAGCAGCCAGACGCAAGTACATAGCCTTTAAATTTATATGAAGGCTTTTTATATTTTCCAAACAATTTTAAGCATATTATTTAATTTCATCCATCAAACTCCCATATAAAAATTTGAGGGACTTTTATCATTCTCATTTTATAGAGAAATATGGACAGACATATATATATATATGCAGTAGTCCCTAATTTTTAAAGTCATTTCATACGTTATATCTTATTCTGAGTTTATTATACATGAAATGCTTTCATATAGAGCTTATTTGGAAGATCAGTAGGTTGTTGAGATCCAAGTATTCAGACACAACTAAAGGTGTGGGAGGAAGACATTTCTCCAGTCTCCACCCTCTTGTCCTTCTCTGTGTCCTGACACACATCCGATGAGAAGTGTCCTGGCATCTCTCATGACGGAAATTCTAATGGCACTCATAAAAATACATCTGATGTTCTAGTAATATTGTGAACACTTGTGAATTCCAATGAACAAGGTTAAGAAAGGTTTGTTAATGACAATCCATTTTGAAGGCAGTGGCTCCAAACAGCTACAGAGGACCGTGTGCCTTAAATTACTAAGTTTTGCCTCTTTTTCATAGTCTAGGAAGTAAGCAAATTGTAAGTCTAGATAATCTGACTATTTAAAAATACCTGAAGAGCTGACCTGTGTTGCCTTTTGATATTTACTCAGTAAGAAATATGGTGGCCTTGATGAGTCTACTTGACCTGTGGCCAGCAGGTGGCCCAGACCTGCATGGATAGAAGGAGCACAGGTCTTTCCTGGCTTCCTGCTCAAGCTTCCAGAAGTTCATGCTAACTTTCTGCTCTAGTAAGTTTAAAGTATCTTCAACTATTAAGTATGGCATTATTCCTTTGGGATATGTGTTAGGGGACACAGGAGACCCATTTCCCCAGGCAGAGCCTTTAGTTAATAGACAGGCTGCCAGTCTTCTGTGTCCTCAATACACAGCACCAGGTGGAAAACTGGGTTCTGACTCAGTTGTGTGCAATGCCAGGGCACTGCCAGGGGCAGAACATTCACATATGTCCCCAGAAGCCTCAGTTTGTAGAGCATCCCATGTTCTACTACTCTTGTAGTGAGTCAGAGAATAATAATAACAAAAATTCTCTCTACAGTTGTGCTCTCATATTTCTGGCACTCTGACATGATGTTGACCTCTACAAATGTGTTAGTTCCAATGATAGCTATTCTGGGACATGTATTGCCTGGGGCAGCTGGTTGGGCATGGTGGAGATGTTATGCTGAAATATGCCTC
This sequence comes from Jaculus jaculus, assembly GCF_020740685.1. Taxonomy (NCBI): domain Eukaryota; kingdom Metazoa; phylum Chordata; class Mammalia; order Rodentia; family Dipodidae; genus Jaculus; species Jaculus jaculus. The sequence continues at coordinate 26,920,695 of NC_059106.1, forward strand.
ATTAATTAAATAATACTGCAAGGAAACCCTTCTTCCCAAAGCAGTGACTGTCTGATGTCCGGGTTTGGGGATGGTTAAAAAAGAAGCAAAAGGTTATAAGAAAATCATTGGTATATTGAAAGGAATTTCATGAGTCATTTGGCATGTATATAGACCATGTGATAAATTATTCTGCTTCTGTGAAATACATGTCCATTTTTTAAACCATTGATCTCTTTCTCAGCCATCTCTCATCATTCTACATATAATCTACCTATTATATGTCTGTTTATCTACCTATCATCTAAAAAAGCTTTCTTAGTTGAAGCAATGAAATTTAAAATGAAGGATTATTTTATTTATTGCCTGTGCATGTGATGGGCATATGGATGTGCACATGAGTTTTCATGTGTTGAGTGCTTGAATGTTCGCCCACTTTCACATTGAGGCAAGAGTTTGAAGTCATTTTTTTTTTCTCAATCACTTTCTATCTTATTTACTAAGACAGGATCTCTTTTTTTATTTAAAAATTTACTGCAAAGTTTCAGTAGAATTGCAGAGTAGGAGAAAAGGAACATGCCTATATTAGGGGAAAATGGATTTAATAGAAATAAATGATTTCACACACAACTAAGTGATTCCTGGGAGGTCTAGACAATTCACTTAGTACAGCTGGAAACCAGACTATCTTGTCCAGGCTGACAGGAGCCCACACAAAAAGAAAGGGCATTGACTCCACTGTGACATCTCCCATGTAGCCGCTTGTGGAATAGGATCTCTTGATTGGAATGAGAGCTCACTGATTTGGATAGTATAGCAAGCCAGCTTGCCCAAGGTCCCTAACTCCATGTTGGAATTTCAAGCATTCTTGTCGTCTGGCTAGCACTTAGGTGGCAGCGGGGATTAGAACTCAGATCTTCATGTTCTTATAGCAAGCACTTTACTGACTGATCCACTGTCCCAACCCCAGGATTTCTATTAAAAAGAAAAGACATGTATTAAATAATTTTTGTCATGTAAGAAATAATTTCATATTTATAGATTATTTTGAAGACATAAAATAGAGAAGTGGACACTATATCAAATTTATTGAGCACATATATAATGCATTAGATTTGACATTCACTATCATGTTTTAAGCCTAATGAAATCGATGTAAACTTGGAAAACTGAGTAGACTCTAAGTTTCAGAATGATGCCAGATACAGAGTGTGTGGGCAGGTGTTCCCTGTCAGCTTGATGTTCCCCTCCATCACCATCTTATTAATCTATTTTTAAAGCCTGCTGTTGTCATAGATGATATAGTGCCTGCAGCAGAAAAGGTGGTAGCATTATTCTCATGGGACCTTGAAAATCCGATGCCCCGCTAATGATAACCTGGAAAACGTGTTCAGATATTGGAACATATAGCAGCAGTGGAATGGAGTAAAGAGAAAGTCTGTACACTTATTTACTGTTTCCAGGCATGGTAGGTTTGTGTCATGGAGGCTCCTGTTTCTCTTATTGTTATCTTTCACTGGGAACAATAAACACATTGGTGTCTGGTTCTCAGCATCTCAGCCATCTTTTCCCTGTAAGATGACAGTATGGCACACTCCCAGTGTTACCCTTACCCCTCGGGACACTGTGTGCAGAATGAAGTCTCTGCCTCACTTTTGAGTGTTTATTTCTTATGGCAGGATCATAGAAACACTACTGTATAGAAATCTCAGTGGACCCCTTTTCTAAGCAGGAAACATTTCTTAAGTATAAAAATATACTAACCATATCTAGGCACATCATTCAACAACCTTCATGCATTACATTTGGTGTTGTATTGCCTTCAGTTATTTGGAAATTCTATATGACACTAAATACATGTAATTCATTATTCCTCATGACCTCAACAACAAAACAGAAGTAAAGCTTTAAGCAAGAATATTCTGAGTAATTGAATTTTAATCAGCTCAAGAATTATCATTCTCATTTACTTGAAATATTGTTAACATACTAAATGAGTTGAGATATTTCATGAAATGTCAGGCTATCATTGAAATCTGACAATGCTAGAGGGTTTTCTTATCATTGATTTGGGTGTTGGTTCTCATTTTATATATAAAAAACAATAATATAGTAGCATATAATTAAATTAACTAAATGCTTACCTTGGGTCAATGAAGTCCTTATTTTTTTAAATTATCCTTTCCTTTTATGATAATGGGCATCAGAAAAATCACAGAGTATTTGAAAGTAGCTGAATTGTTTTACAAAAGGCATGAATTTAAAAATAATGTTTTCATTTCCACAAAGAACAGCTTGAAAATAGAATTGTTTTTAATGTCTGTCATAACAGTGAACATGAAACTTATTTCACAAGATTTTTACTTATCAACAATGTTTAGGAGATACATATGTGTACTTTCACCATGAACAGGAGGAACAATAGTCCATCAAAAGCATCGTTTAGAGACGTGGGATCTCCATTAGGGCAATAGCTCTTGTGTTAAAGTGTTCGCCTTGTCTCCACAGCACATGCACAAAGCCAGACGTGGAGGCGCAGTACTGTAGCTTCAGTCCTCAGGTGGAGAAGACAAGGGGATCCCTGGATCTTACTTGACAGCCAATCAAGGCTACTTTGTACATCCTTGAGTAATGAGAGCCTTTAGTTATTTTTTCTTTGTTTGTTTGTTTTGCTTTTTAATGGTATTAGGTACATGAAAAATAGAATCTGTTGCTGTCTTCTAGCCTCCACATCCCCCCAACACATGTAGCTACACACACACAAACATACACATAAGCACACATGCTCACAATGCACAGTACAATAAATAAATACAGACATAGGCATTGTGTGGGTCGAAGGTGTTCACACCCCAAGTGTCATGTCAGAGTTATGCAGGACAATAAATAAAGGCTTAAAATGTCCAAATATTTGCGTGACATTGCATCCTCTAGTGAATGATCATTGCAATTCAGATACGTTCACCTGAAATCACATTTACCTGATGAGGCTGACATATGCCAGATGATATAAGGCCAATGGAGACTTCCTGTAAAATAATTTGATTCACGAAAATCAAGTTGTCAAACATGATGTCGCTAGGTATATGAATGAGACCATTTGTTCCTTCATTCAACATTTATTATTTATGATGTATTTTAACAACATGTAGATGAACACATGGATCTTTAAAAGATGAAGAATTCTGTCCTTTCTTCTTGCCAGAGTATATGGCATGATAAAGAGACAAGCAAGGGCTAGAGAGATGGCTTAGCAGTTAGAGCACTTCCTCATGAAGCCTGACAACTCGGGTTTGATTCCCTAGTATCCACAATATCCAGATGCACAAGTTGGTGCATGCATCTGCAGTTTGTTTGGCTAGAGTCCCTGGCATACCCATTCTCCCTCTCTTTTTTTCTCTTATTTTCTGTCTATCCCTCTCTCTGTGTCTCAAATAAAAATTAATAATAATAAAAATCTTTTAAAAGACAAGAATACAATTCAATCAAACTCTTTCATAGAAAATAAAAACACTATCTAGGTGATGTAAGGATCAGTAAAACACCTGTAATACTGACCAAATGTAGTACAACACATGTAATATTAACATGGAGATAAATTAAATAAAACCCACCCATATCACATTGAAAAGTAACTCAAAGTGGACCAAGGAATTAAAGTTAAGAGCTAAAATCATAAGATTTTTTAGATGAAAACACAAAGGGGGGAGTTTTCACAAGCTTAAAGTTAAACTCTTGGTTCTGAGTTAAAATACCAACAATCCAAGCATAAAAATACCATGCAGTCAAGTTAATTCCTCTACCTTACAATCATGAGGACCTGAGTTTACTCCCCAGAACTCATGTGGAAAAGGTCTGGATGTAGCAGTGCACACCTATAAGGGGCACACACAGCACCTTGGGGTTCGCTAACAAACCAGTCTAGCCTGGTAAGCTCCAGGAGAGCACACAACCACGTCTCCAAAAAGGTGGATAGTGGAGAGAATGGCCCTGGAAGTTGTTCTCTGGCCTCCACATCAGGCATATGTATGTACAACTGCATGCATACATATACACAGACACATATAGGCACACATACACACACACACACTAATGCATTAAGAGTAGCCAGACCAACATTGTGTTCTTATGTATTTCAGGTTGTAAAGTGTTGAGAAGGCTTCTTTTCCATAATGTTCAATTTTATAGATATTCTCTCTACATCTCAGGCTCCCTTTCTTCTTTCTTTCCATGTTTGTATATTCTCTGTCACATATACAAAATCTACTCATTTCTTCCTTACAAAAATTTCTGAATCACTTAGTCTATGTTACCAATTTGCCATCATTTTTCAAATACATTGAGATGATATGCCAACCAGTGACAGAGTCAATACGTAGACAAACCATGGTATATATGCCTAACTCCGAAGTCTTCAGTACTGGACCACACAGTTTCCCTGCTGTAGCTAATGCACATCTTGATAATCTGTTGGAGTCCAACATGTCCTGATGATCTGATCATTCAATGAATCCTGAGTGGGAAAAGGACAGTGTGTGTGGTGCTAGGGAGTGCAGGAAGAGCAGAGCAGAAGTGTTTCCTTCTTGAGGGCAGGAGGACAATAGCAAACCAACAAGCAACAAGGGAAACAAAGGCTGTGTCCTGGAGGAGATTCTTTATCTACATTCTACCCCTGCTGGAAAATTGAAAGTGATGACCAATATGTATGAGTGGAAACAAGGCATGCAGTGGTGTAGTCAGGAAGGTACAAGGCAAGCAACGATGAAAATTTAAACTTAAGATCAAAGTGAATGTGAGTGGAAAGTTTTCTGGATAAACTGAGTAGTAAGGCATTATCTCGTTTACATCACAAAGTTATACATACTCAAAAATGATAAAATTTAGAGTAGTACTTGAGAAGGTGACAGAGGAAAGGACAGAAGGAAAGTAATAGTGGGGATGAAGAAAAGTCAGAGGTGAACATTTAACATGACTGTTGTTTAAAAATAAATATGAGCACTCATATTCCCTTTAGTGGATGCACAATTCACATTCTGCTCTTTGAGGCCACCCGTGATGCTCACAGAAATTTACCATCTCCATAGTGTTATGAATGGACGGGGAAAAGCATGGTTGCCAATTGAGAACTGTTCTGCAGAAGCGTAGGGCCAGTATAGTAGGACCCTCTGCCTCACAAACTCCCATTGGCCAGTCTGGTAGTTTGAATGTATGTTACCCACTGACTCAGGTGTTTTACTAAAACTACTAACTGGGGTCTCCAGCATCTTGCCACTAGGGGCAGATCCTGGGGTCCAGCCCTAAGGAATGTTTGGTGATTGATCTGATTTCCAGCCCAGCATTTTGGAGAGCAGTTTGAGTTCTGGCCAGGGTTCCTGCTGCTTTATGCTAATCCATGCTTGCTACTTTTGTTTTGCTGGCTGGTGATGGTTTCTCTGTGCTGGGACATATGGAAGTAGCTTCTGCCTCCACTGATGGATCTTCGTACCTGGACCTATCAGCTCAAAAGAAAGCCCTTCCTACCATAAACAGTGTCTGGTTTGGGAGTTTATTCCAGAAACGTGTAGCTGTCTACAACAACCTAATTCTATTTGAAATAAGTTATAGTTCTGGAATTTTCCTCTTTGCTCTGCCTCTCCTCTCCTATCCCCAACAAATTTTGGCAATCTTGGCAGTTACTTCTTGGCAGGTAAGAAAATATTGTAAATAGGTGTTTTTCACATGTTGTCTGACCCTACAATTCCAAATATCTGAAATATGGGTATAGTCATTGATATGGCTGATAAAATTTTAAAAGTCAGATATCAAAATCTAAAGCTACACTTTCAGTATTAGAGCCTAAATTTAAATCACCCCATGGTTGATTTCAACTTCTTCCATCTTCCTTTGATGAGGTATGAGAACAAAAAGCTACTGGAGACTTTACATGAAATTGTTTTTAGAAACTAAAACTATACATATTTTAGTCAGTTCAGTCTGATTTAACAAATTACAAAACGATCCTAGAAGGTAGTCTTATTCAAGATATTGGGTTTTGGAGAGGGCCTCCTTCCTGTTGTAGAGTATCAACTTCCTGTACTCACATCTAACATAGGTAAGAGAGCTCCGTGGTTCCCTTTCATGACAGCACTAATTCCATCCTGGAGCTCCAAACTCATGATTTTGTGTAACCCCAATTTCTTTGAAAAGAAATGTGCTACCTCACACCATTACATTGGAGGTTTAATTTCATCCTGTGAATTTAGCAGGGACTTTAAAATTTGAGACATTAAAGTAAAGTTGTATGACAAACAATATAAGTTGGTCCACAGAGCCCAGATATTGTGCTTTTTTACTTCCTTTTGCTAAACTGAGGAAAAAGATCAGAAAACAGACTTATTGTAGTTATGTTTTCTGTGCTGGGGCAGAATACTCCATGAAAAGTTGCTGATTAGAAGGAAAGGGTTTATTTTGGGTTATGGTCATAAGGAAAAGTTTCAGGATAGCAGACAATGGTGGGAAAGCAGAGGCTAACCATCACAATCTCAGAAAGTGGAAAATGGAAGGAGAGTCAGTACAACTCTGGCAAGGAGGATCTGGCTGTACCACTTCTGGACATGCTACTCCAGAGGCTGGGCACTACCATCACAGCAAGTGGAAAATGGCAGTAAAGTCAGTACAACTCTGGCAATGGGGAGCAGACTATACCACGGCAGAACCCACCCCCATCAACGTGCCTCCTCTAGCAAGGCTCTACTTCCAAATAGGCCGCCAGAGACCAAGCATTCAAAACATATGGGTAGTGCCAGAGAGATTACTTTGTGTTAAGGCTCTTCCCTGTGAGGCTAAGGACCCAGGTTTGACTACCCAATGCTCATGTAAGCCAGATGCACATGGTGGTGAATGCATCATGAGTTCATTTTCAGTGGTTAGAGGCCATGGTGTGTCCATTCCCTCTCTCTCTCTCCTCTCTCTCTCTCTCTCTCTCTCTCTCTCTCTCTCTCAAATAAATAAAAATAAAATATAAACAAAAACACAACTTTACAGGGGACATCTGATTCAAACTATCACAAGACTTTGGGTTAATTTTTTTAAAGTAAACGACCAAGAAAACAAACAAAAATCTCATGGTATTGACATAGTTATATAATGATTCAGAAAGAAATATCATTGGGATGTTTTAAAAATAGTTTCATTTATTTAATTGAGAGAAAGAGAAAAATAGGAACAGAGAAAGGAAGACAGAGAGCATTGTCTAGGCATGCCAGGGCTTCCTCTAACAACAAATGAAATTCCAGATATATGTACCACTTTTTGCATTTGTTTTGTGTGGGTATTGGGGAATAAAACTTGGGCCATCAGTCTTTGCAAACAAATGACTTTAACCATTGAACAATCTCCTTACACCCTCCTCCTTTTTCTTTCCTTCTCTCTTTCTTTCCTTCTTTCTTTCTTTCTTTCTTTCTTTCTTTCTTTCTTTCTTTCTTTCTTTCTTTCTTTCTTTCTTTCTTTCTTTCTTTCTTGATGGAAAACTCACTCTAGTTCACACTTACCTGGAACTCACTCTATAGTTCCAGGCTGGTCTCAAAACTCAATAATTATCCAACATCTGCCTCCCAAGGCTGGGATTAAAGGTATGTACCACCACACCTGGCTACTATTGGGATTTTTAAAGTAAGATCATGTTGGACATTTCTTGTCTTTTCGGGAGCTAGTGTCCACATCCACCAGCATGAATTAAACAAGGGCAGAGAATACAGGTGGTTTATCACCCCCCTCAACAAAGGACTTACTTGACAATGATGGGAAGTATCCTCTTTCCAGAACAAACACAATGAAAAATTAGGTCCTTTGTTCAGTATCCATGGATGTGGAAGACAGGAAACACATTGTACCATACAAGAACATATGTAGTTCACTCAATGAAGAGGTGAAATTGGCTACCATCTATATCATCATGATTATAAAAGCCCTGAATCTATTTGCAATGGATTACTTAAGAATCTCATGTGGCCTTACTCTAATAATAGTGTAAACATTTTTCAACTTTATAAGTTTTCTAAGTAAATGTCTTCACTTCCTGCCTTAGGCACATTCACAGGTTATCTCAGATAGGCACTGCTTGTATGAGAGCATAGGAGATACATTACCATTTTTGTGTGTATTCATATGGGAAGAGATTTATTGAAGAAAGTGACTGATGCAATGATATAAGATGGCAAGTCCAGAAAATGTGTAGTGGGCTGATATAATGGAGAAAAAGAAGAGCTGATCCTGCCATTTAATGTGAAGCTCATAAGACCATCAACACAGCTAGGTACTAGGCTTCAGTTCAAGTCACACTTCTTTGGCAGTTAAAATTCCCTCAGTTCTATTCATATCTTCGATGGATTGGATAAGGACCAGAAATGCTATGATGACAATGTGCTTTGCACAAAGCCTCCAATTTATTATAGAAATACTCAGAGTAATGTTTACCCACACCTGTGCATATTGGCCCAGCCAGTCACCACATGATATTTATCATGTCTATCACTTTTTAAAGTTGGCATTCCCACACAGTTCTGAAAGCATACTTAATATGCATACAGAGGCAAGATCATTGTTTTGCCTAACATGGTAAACCTATCCAGCATGAAACTGAAAACACACAAACATTTTCCAAGAGAAACGTGAATGATGTCTCCTGTTCTCTAAGGTGTCTTATAACTTTCATCTTATGAAATAAAATTAAAATTTTCAGATCATATAATGTCAATGCATTTTTTGTTAGTAAAAGAGGGAGGAAAAAGATACATGCTTTGAGTACATGAATATTTGCATGTTAATAACAAAATACTGGATAAATGTCCACGTCAATTACTGTCCTCATTTTTGGAGCTGGTTACATGGTTGGAGCTGGTATTCATAACTATTTAACTTTATTACTTGCTTTCTCTATCCAAATTATCTTTGACTTAACAAACACCTCTGGAATGTTTGTTTCTTTTCCTAGCAAGATAATTCAAGCTTTCATATCTGAGGGCTATGAGACATTAATAGTCTAGCCTTGGTAGAGTTATCAGTTGATATTGTTGACATTGCCTGGTAATAATAAGTGGGCCTTCTACATGCCAAGGAAACTCTTATTCCAGGCATACTCCTCCTGAGAAACTTTGTGGAGAAGTTAAATTTATCTCCAGTAGTCGCTTTCACATGTGAGTTTTAGATACCCAGCCAGGATAACAACTTTCGTTTTGGACTCATGACTTAGAGGTGTGAAAAGCCTGGGATGGTTACATGCCATAATTGGTCATAAGTGGTGATAAATTTTACATCATTTGAGTCAACACAATGGAAGAATTACTCCTTTGCTCCCCAGGCTTGGCTTATGTGTGATGTGCCTGCCTCAACTAAACACAGACTGTTATGGTACCAAAACTTCACTTTGGAATGCATATGAAGGGCAATGAAGAAGACAGATATTCCTGGTGGGAAGAACTTTTAGCCTTGTACCTGGAACTTAAATTTAATGGGAGGGGAAGGGCCACCCATGTGATTATATGCTAATGCAGGTCAGAAACTTGAAGCCAAATGATCAGAGAATTTCTGGGGTACTTAAGAAAGGGTTATGTTGACAGACTATATTTAACTGGTACATAACATAAAGATATTTGGGTCTTATGATAGTTGTCTCCAAAGCATGGATTCAAGAGAAATTAGTAAACAATTGACTAGGGATTCCTGTTTATTTACCAGCCATTCTGTATCCCAGCTATCCTTGTCTTTGGCTCATAATTCCAGTAGCCATGGTGCCAAAGATGGTGGTTACTCATAAGCTCCACAACATGAATTTACACCCACTACTGCCCACCACACTAAGCTATTGATTAGTGTCCAGTCTGGCAATTGACAGACTAACACACAGGCCCCTTGAATGACCTGCTTTTTGACATTGTTTGCCAGTTATCTGTTGGCTAGATAGGCTGCACTGCATCATGTCATTTTCTTTCTTTTTTAAAAACATTTCATTTATTTGTTGGAGTGTGTGTGTGTGTGTGTGTGTGTGTGTGTGTGTGTGGGAGAGAGAGAGAGAGAGAGAGAGAGAGAGAGAGAGAGAGAGAGAAAATTGGCATTCCAAGGCCTTCAGCCACTGCAAACAAACTCCCAATGCATGTGCCCCCTTGTGCATCTGGCTTACATGGGTCCTGAGGAATAAAACCATGGTCCTTTGGCTTTGCTGGCAACTGCCTTAACTGCTAAGCCATTTTTCCACCCCTTCTTTTACTTTTTCAGTCAAACTGCTTGACCAGAAAGGTCCAGTGATTCTCCTATCTCCATTCCTTCAAAGGACTGGGTTTATAGTAATCAAACTGAGGCCTTTGTGATTATGTAGAAAGCACCTTATTACTTTACTAAGTGAACCTTATCCATAGCTCCTCCTTCTTTTTTTCAAACTTTTTTTTTCTTTTTTTGATTTTGAGAAAGAGAGAGAGAGAGAGAGAGAGAGAGAGAGAGTGAGAAAGAAAGAGAGGGAGAGGATGGGTGCTTCAGGGCTTTTCAGCCATTGTGAAAGAACACCAGACACATGTTCCCCCTGTGGCACATGTGCAACATTGCATGCTTGTGTCCCTGTGCATTCAGCTACATGGGACCTGAGGATTTGAACATGTGTTTCTAGGCTTCACAAGCAAGCACCTTAACCACTAAGCAATCTTTGCAGCCCATTTTGTTCTTACTAAGAAGATACTCTAGATACAGATGTGGTCTTTTGGAACTCAATGCATCTGCTCAAACTATTATTTGTGGACTTACAGAATGTCTGTCTGTGGCTGAGGGTGCAGCTCAGTGGAGTGAACTTGCCTAGCAAGTACTACTGGCTTGCTGGATCATTGAGATGGCCTTTTGAAGACTCAGTTACAGTGCCAGGGAGGTAATCATGAATCAAAGTGTGGAACAAGATTCTCAAAAAGCCTGTATGTTCCAACTCAGTATCAGCAGACATATCCAATCTCCACAAATCCCAATACAAAAGCAGGTGTTTACAGTTAATGGAAAAACCTCCTTTAAGACAAGGACAATTACTATCCATGTTTTGAATATACACAGTATGTTACAAATATAGCTACCATGCTATAAATATTTCCACATTAGAAGCCATGACATTACTTAGCAAAAATCTAGAATTGATTGGAACACTAATCCCAACATGTGATATTTTGGGTTAATCCTTTTTTTTTAATGCCTTTATATCTTTATATGTATAGTCATGTTAAATATTTTCTTTCATTCTTCTTGAAATGATAGAACAAGAAAAATGGAAATAATGATAATTTTACAAGTACTTATGATGAAGCTTGATGGGCTGGCCAAAATTAATACTCAAAAGGCAGATGGTCAGGACAGGAATCTCAGGCCTTACACCTACCATTTGATAAAACAAACAAATTCTTTGCACCTTATGATCAATAGCTGATTTTGTTTTAAAATAAAGATAATATAATCAAGAAGGATTAAATAAGGATATAAACTTATATCCATGCATAAATATTCTTTTTAAGTTTTCTTTCTTTATTAGGAAAATTACATCAAAATCTATACTTAAAAGATATTAATATATGTTACAGAAGAATTGCATGACAGCCTGAGATATTTTTATTGTATTTTTCCTCTTGTCATAAGATTGTTTCATCTTTTCTGCTTAGTGTATTTCTATTAGAGAAGAAAGTAGAAACATAAATCAATGATCGAATGACTTTAGTATTTGACAATACTGTATCTAAACCCTATTTTAGTTTCTTATTGTTTTTCTTTTTTTATTAGTTTTCTATTCCGGAAATACAGGCAGTTTAGTACCATTATTAGGCTTATCCGTGACCTACCCTCTCCCCATTGGCCCCTCCTTGTTGAGGTATATGGGTTGTGCATTGTGGAGTTAGCCCACAGTTATTGGTATGATAAATGTCTCTGCATATCATGACCCAACATGTGGCTCTGACATTCTTTCTGCCCCCTCTTCTGCAAAATTTCCCTGAGCCATGTTGGGTTCATTTTTGGTCTGCTGGGGGCTTCTGAGGCTCTGACTCTCTGATTTGGTAGGAGTTGATTTTTCTCTGTATTGGTCTCCTTCCCTCTTGTGCTGGTATCCAGTAGATCATGAAAACAGCACCCTTGCTTGTTTCACCAATTTTCCTTAGTTCAACCCGGGCCCTTTTGAGGTATGATGGGGTGGCTCTCTCCTTAGGATCTACCTCTATCTGAAAAATAGAAGCATATTCTCCAACAGAGAGTAAGTTAGCACCAGGACAAATGAGATAACCCTTACTTTTTTAAATATAGAGTTTAATAGGTGTAGGCCCTCTTGTAGCCCATGATTGATGGTAGCTTGATATTGGAGAGTGGGCTTGTGTTTGGATATGGTTTTGACTTATTTCCCAGCTCCAGCTATGGGTCCCATGCAACTGAGGGGATCAGTTAGCCAAATCAAGAGCAGTTGATTCCCCACCATGGCTGTGTTCCACTATTGCACTTCTGTGGGCATTACAACAGGTTATTTGCTGCTAAGTAGGCTGGACCATGAGTTGCTTGGACAGATATTGGTCGTTTTCCCCAGTCGCCCATGTAGCACCTTCTGGCACTAGACATGCGGACTGTCTGGGGACTGACTCTCTCCTGGCTTCCTGCCATGCCTTTCCATTTTACATGTCAGTTGCATATGGTGTCTTCAGCAATAGGGTCTTACCACTAATCTTTAGTGGGTCATCAAGTACTCATTGTGGATGGTAGTCTCATGCTGGCACTGGGAGTTACAGGTCACTGCCCACTAAGAAAATGAGGAAAAGGATAACTAATATACAAGAGTTAGAGAGGAGAGAGAAGGAGGGGGAGAGGGAGGGAGGGAAGATGTAGAAGGTTTAGGTTAGACTTGATCCTACCCTCTCCAGTGTCTTGTGATTCAGTTGTTTCCTGTAAAGGCCTGGTGAAAGTTCGGCCATTTTGTCTGTCTTTCTTTCCCTGGGATTTTCAGAGCAGCTAGGCAGTCGCCATCTTGGCTGGAAGCCCTTTAGTTTCTTATTTTTTTAATTTCCCTTACTCTGATATCCTTCTTTCTTTATTCCCTTGTCTCTCCTTCATACTACATAATCTCTATGCTTATGTATTGTTAAGTAGACGTCTGGCCTGATAATATAGCAGATTGTGAAATATGCTTAGCTTGTGTAGATATACATGCATAAAGTTAACAGAGGTGACATTAGTTCAATAATATCATCAATCACTACACAATTTAGAAGTATAACTATAGAAACAATTTAATTTGCTAAATGAAGGATATATGTTAGGAAAATATTGAACAGCATAGGATATCTGAAATTGGATTTGCAGTATAGTCAGAGACTTCTGAAGAGCAACATTTAACAATGCCCTTTCATTTGCCTTCCTGATTTCCAGAAATGGAAGGGAGCAGAAAACAAATATGCAAACCATATCAATTTTCTCAAAAAGGAATTTTTTTTTTTTATTAGAGAAAATGTGCCTCCTTGGCACAGGTCGACACTTGGAGAACTCAGTGAGACCCAAGAAACAATGCTAGATAAAAGAAATAACTCTGAAAACTGAGAAAATATGATGTTCTATTTTCTCTAAACACTGTGAATCAACATTTTGTCATCATGTCACATGAACAGTGCTATAGGAGCAAAGAACACATGAGAGAATCAAGCTGAATGTCCCAGAACAGGCAGTGCTTCAGTGTTTTTTGAAAGATGTATATGTACTAGAAAGTCTAGAATCAGCCGAAAGTGAAATGGAACAACAGACTTGTGAGTGTTCAGAAATAATTTCTTCCTGTCATGGAAGGATAATGAAGGGCTTGCTTGTCATACTGAATAGTCTTAATTTTATCAATAAACAAAGTGGAGGGTTGGAGGTATGGCTTAGTGGCTAAGACATTTGCCTGTAAAGCCATAGAACCTGGGTTTGATTCCCCAGAACATCAATAAGTCAAATGCACAAGGTGGCACATGCATTGAGAGTTTTTTTGCAATGGCTAGAAATCCTGGTGTGTTTTCTCTCTTACACACAAATAAATAAATAAAATATTTAAAAAATGTGGAGGGATTGGTATGTGGTTCGATTGTTTGCTTTAGCCTGCATGAAGCCATGCATTCAATACCTGACAATACATACACCAGGTATGGTGACACATACTTGAAATCCCAGGACTTGGTATGAGTAAGCAGGAAGGTCTGAAAATCAAGTTAGTTCTCAACTATACTGCAAGTTTGAAGCCAACATGGTTACATGAGCCCCGACCTCGAAATAAAACATGAAACAAAACTAAGAAAAAAGATAGAGGCTCATATTACAACTTGCTTTACATTTTAGAGAATATGATCATGGACAAGTTTTTCATGGTGAATCTAGTCCATGTGAGTTGGTTTTGGTATCTTTAGGTATTACTGCTGTATCTCCCTAATGGGCTTGCCTTGAATTGTCAGGCCAGCTTGCCCAGTACAGTGTTTTAAGTCACAGTTTGCTCATATTGGTCTTGGTGCACACCTGCCATCATATCCTATAGAATATATAGGGTTGACATTCAGAAAAAAAATATTTCATGGAAGTAGGTGAATCTTGCTGAAAATTGTATAAAATGTGGTTTAATAATAATCTGACACTTGTAGATTAATGCTATTTTTCACAAAATGGAGATATTTAATCACTAGATAAGCAACAAAGCAGAAAGAAAATAATCAATATGCTTCCCCATTAGACATCTTATAAGTGCCCACATTTTGACATAATTATTGATGGATAAAGTAGTTTTGAGTTTGTTCATATCCATGAGAAAATAAAAGTTGTAATAAGATATTATTAGCTTTGTGATATCCAAAGCTAAATTTTTGTTCCTTGCAAGAAATTATTTCATGAGTATTGTTATTTATGTCCATATTATTTCAGACAAGTTTTTTTCATGGACATAAATGAGAAAAAATGTCTATATTATAAGTATTATTTATACTATAATACATATGATATTAAAAAGAGATGCAAGGCCCATATAGTCACTATCTGAATGATTCACTGAAATAGTTCTTTAAATATAGAGTGGATAACAAGCAAACGCTATCATTCTAATCTTTATGCATCTAATTAGCATTACTATAGTCATTGACAAACAATATTTGCTCTGATTTCATCTCAGAGAAGGTGCATAATTATAATGTGATCTGAACTTCCATCTAACTTTAAGATTTTCACATCTATCTTCCTATAATTGAGATACCTGTGGGGTATTATGACTCTTCTTTTCTAAGGCCATTGTAGAAAGAAAGCATATAGAAAAATGTGAAAGATCTTTGGAGTGAAGGATTTGGGTAAGGCAAGTGATTTGTTTTAAAGAAATTGTTTATTTTAGGACTGGAGTGATTGCTTAGTGGTTAAGGTGCTTGCCTATGAAGCCTAAGGACACAGGGTCAATGTCCCAGTAGCCACGTAAACCAGATGCACAAGGTAAAACATGCATCTAGAGTTTGCAGTGGCTAGAGGCCCTGCTGTGCACATTTTTTCTCTCTGTTTGCATCTTGTTCACTCTTACACTCTTAAATAAATAAAAAGTATTTTTAAAAGAAATTATTTATTTTAAAGCATAGTTTTACCATGGATAATTTAGAGGAAGATTGTTGTGGATTACCTTTGAAGTTTGAGGGGATTGTTTTCACCACAATTCATATCATATAATTTTTTTGTTCTCCAAAGTATTAAAAAATCACAAAGTAATCTTTTTTATTTTGTTTTGGAGTTTTAAGTTATTTTTAAATTCTGTGTTTTTATTTTTTTATTTTTGTTTGTTTTATTAAGACAGGGTCTTGCCATGTAGCTCGATCCTGTCAGTAACTAATACTGCTCCCTCTACAGCTTCATGGATCCTGGAATTATATGCATATTTCACTACAACATGCATAACAATCTTCATGGACTCCAGAGACTTTCCGAAACGATAGCACTTAACTTCTCCATGGATCATCCCTGTGTGGAGCACATCTCATGTTTGTTTTCATATTTGTCAAGTCCTTATTCATGGTCTGTTCAATTTGTTGCCTGTGGAGTGATTGAGATCATAAGAAGAAAATGGACAGTTACAGAATTCAAGTGCCTCAAACTATATTGTGAGAACACTTGAATTGAAATCAAAAATTCTACATGGAGTAATCACCCCATGTCATTTTCAAATAGAAAAATTGGCAAGGGAAAAAAAAAAAAACACCTCATTTAACAACTAAACAACAGATGGATATGTTGCACAACAGTTTTCCAAGTCAAATGGCTATAATAGTTAAGGACAGTTCAAAGTCTAGAAAAGTAATATCTTTTTTTAAACACTTTTATTTTTTAATTTATTTATTTGAGAGCAGTAGACAGAGAGAGAGGAGAGAGAGAGAGTGAGAATGAGCACGCCAGGCCTTCCATACACTGCAAAGGACTCCAGATGCATGTGCCACCTTGTGCATCTGGCCTATGTGGGTCCTGGGGAATCCAGCCTCGAACTGGGATGCTTAGGCTTCACAGGCAAGCACTTAATCACTAAGCCATCTCTCCAGCCTGAAAAGTAATATCTTTATTGAAGAAGAAAGAGCTTACTCCTCCCACTCAGGTACAGATGTATGGCAATGAATAAATTTTCACATATAACCTAAAGGGGGAATTCCATATGCAGAATAAACTATCATGTGAAAACTAGCTTGGCCGGTTAAAACCCATAAGGGACTTTTTCATGCCTACAAGTAATCTCTTTTAGTATGTAGAGCACTATTAAGTTAGTCAAAAGAAAAAAAAAATTAAAAAGCCATCAACAACCAAAAAGATAGTAAAAAAGTAACAACAACAACAAAAAAGAGCAGCTAAACTGAGCATGATGGCATGTGCCTTTAATCCCAACATCCCAGCATCCCAGCACTTGGGAGGCAGAGGTAGAAGGATCGTCAAGAGTTTGAGGCCACCATTAGACTACATAATGAATTCCAGGTCAGCCTGAGCCAGAGTGAAACCCTACCTCAAACAAACAAACAAACAAACAAACAAACAAACAAACAAGCAAACAAAAAGAGCAGCTAAGATTAATCATCACAAGAATCTTGATTTTAGCTGCTAAAATCAGAGAAAAGCTCACAGCTGGAGGGAAATAAACTGCCCAAAAAACTGTTTCTAAAGGCAGCCAGTATCAGAAAACCAGAACCACAGTATTAAGATTGAAGATGGGGCTGGAGAGATGGCTTAGTGGTTAAGCACTTGCCTGTGAAGCCTAAGGACCCCGGTTCAAGGATCCATTCCCCAGGACCCACGTTAGCCAGATGCACAAGGGGGCACACACATCTGGAGTTCGTTTGCAGTGACTGGAGGCCCTGGCGTGCCCATTCTCTCTCTCTTTCTCTCTCTGCCTTTCTCCATCTGTCGTTCTCAAATAAATACAAATAAACAAAATTAAAAAAAAAAAAAAGATTGAAGAGATTACCTCACTCCTCAGAAATCTGAGAGATGAGCATGTGGCAAAATGACCGCGAAGGGATGATCTGTAAAGCACAGGATTGTCCATTGTTCAAAGTTCGTAGATCAGTGATGGAGAGATGGTTTAGTGGCTAAGGCACTTCACTGCAAAGCCAAAGGCCCCAGGTTTGATGCTTCAGGACACATGTAAGCCAACTGCACATGTGGCACATGTGGCTGGAGTTTGTTTGCAGCGGCTGAGGCCCTCGGATGCCTATTCTCTCTCTCCCCCACTTTCTCTGTCAAATATATAGAATAAAATAACTTATTAGATCAAAAACTAGAGATCTAGGAAAATTTCAGAAATACTCAGTGTTTGGGAACCTGCGTTTTTTTTTTTTTTTTTAAGAGAAAAATCCTAACTTCATCAGTAAAACACAAGGTTGGGGTGATATTAATTTGAATTAACAAAAATTTCCAGACCTAGCCAAGCTTTAGATTATGGTTGGTTCTATTTCAACTTCAGAAGCAAAGCAGAAGAAACAGAAAGCTTCACTACTGGAATTAACAATACATCAACACTACTTTTCCCTTGGATCATCTTATTTTTGTATGAATGGCCACCTTAATGGCTGCCCATACAGGGATGGAGAGCATTCCTCTTTCAGTTCATGTTTTCTGGAAATGCTCTCACAGAACCTTCCTAATAGATGGAATAGATAAAATAGATATAATTATCCCATAAAAACTGTAACCAATTAGAAATGTTTATCAAAAAGAAAAACAAAATGCAGGGCTTTGGGAATGACTCAGTTGTTAGAAGCACTTGATGTGCAAGCTTTATGATTGGAATCTGGATTCCCAGAACAAACGTAATCCAGATGCAAGTAATGCATGCATCTGTCATTCCAATGTGCCTTTGGCAGTGGAGTACAGAGTCAGGAGATGCCCATGGACCAATTAGTCTGGAATTATCAGTGGCAAACAAAATGAGATTTGTAATAAAATAACAGGTTAAGTAATTACTGTACGTGTAAGTATGATCTCCAAAGAACAAGGGTCATAAGGAACATTTTTACCTATCACTGACAAATTTCCAAGACTGTTGAAATGTATCAACATATAGATACAAAACTCTTAGCAACTTTCATATAGATTAAATAAAAGATTCTAATAATGATATTGCTGAAAACCAAGGGGAAAGAAAACAGAAAATAATTTTAAAGAAAAATGCATAAAAATTATTTAGAATACAAGTGAAAAAATATTTTAAAATGCCAATGTTATCACTAATCTCACAGAAAACAGAAAACAAACTTACTTTTAAAACTACCTGATAAAGCATAGCTAATTTATCAAGTGGAATAAAGAAATCCTCAGATGAATATTGATATGACGCATTTTAGTATAGATCTGTATGATCCAAAAGGCTGAAAGAAGCTGGGCATGGTGGCACATGTCTTTAATTCCAGCAATTGGGAGGCAGAAGTAGAATTGCTGTGAGTTTGAGGCCACCCTGAATCTACATAGTAGTGAATTCCAGGTCAGTCCTGGCTAGAGTGAGATTCTATCTCAAAAAACCAAATCAAAAACAAACAAACAAAAATTAAAAAGGCTGAAAAGAGGCATGTTAAACTGAAGAGAACTATTACCAGGTAAAACACTTACACTTACATAAAAATAACAAGACAGAAAAAACTGTACTATATATTTGCATAAATATGAAAGGATTTTAAAATAAAGACAACATGTCCAAATTTACAGGTATATACATTAAGTATTTAGTAAAAGATGGCTTACTTTTCAAAACACTAATGATGCATGCACTAATGATTATAACAAATAATAGAGTAGATGGCATATATTATTAAAATATACAAATATCAAAAACAAATGATGAGGTGCATAAACGAAGACATACACTTCTAAGGCTTATTTTGTTCATGAAATAAGTCATTATTGTTGAAAGAACAGACTACATTGCAATTCATACCTTTATTTCTAGAGTAGTTATGTTCAATAGAAATTTACAGTGGGAAAGTTCTATTTGAATATGTCTTTATATTACAATAAAATTTTTCTTATGAACATTATTCTATAAGAGCAATGCCTTATATAAATGAGAAACGAAAATTTAACTTTACAGATTCACATGTGGCTAATAATCATAGTATTAGAAGTGATAATTAAGAAGACTCACTACAAGCAGAATGAAAAGTCACTCTAGCTAATGAAAGAAAGGAATAAAGAAAATACTTAATTAGAATAAATATAATAAGAATCTAGTTTGGAAAAATAAAGTTAGCCATATTAATATGCACATTCAATCAAATTTATGGGCTGATACTGTTATTCTGAATTTTTGAGTGAAGTCTTAATACTTGCATGCAAAATGCAAATTTTAATTCTCTAAATACTGACAGATAAAAATGTAACATTTACCAAAAGATAATAGAGTAAGAAATCAGGAAGGCACAGGTTGAGAACACAGTTCCGTGTTCAGTTCTTGCCATGCAAACATGAGGACACTAGTTCATATCCCTAACATTCATGCAAAACTGAGTGTGGTGATGTGAGCCTGTAATCCCAGAGATGGAGCAACAGAGACAAGAGAACCTCATGTAGCCAAATGAGTGAGCTCTGCTTGCACTGAGAGTCTATCTCAAAAATAATGTGCACAGTGGCTGAGAAGATATCTGATGTTGACCTCTGGCCTCCATATGTCTGCACATCCCTGTGCATGCATACATACATGTACCCACACACACACAAACACGCACACTGCATATGCATACAGAAAATACCTCAAAAGGGAATATGAGCATCAGAATTATCAAACCTGAACTTGAAGTAGTGTTAGGAAAAGGAGCAGTTATGTATTTATTTATTTGTGTTGAGCCATTTCCAAAGGATATACCTGAAAATGCATATGGACAAAAATGAGGAAATTCAAAGGAAAATTATTATATAAAAATGGGAAGCTGAAAATTTCCTCTCTCAACAGTTTAAGTAGACACCAGAAGAGAGATATGAAAGGATATGGTGAGATGTTATCATTCCATATCCTTGCTGATATTTGCTAAATATGGACAAAATTGAGCTTCCATAGTCAAAATTTACATGTTGAAGCTTTAATTCTCAATGTGACTAACTTTAGAGAAAGGGCTTTTGTAAAATAAGATAACACAAAGTCATGAAAGTGAAGCCTTAATCCAAAACTACTAATGTCCTTAAAAGAAGTGGAAGAGATACCAACGAAGCTCATTCCCCTAAGAAAGAGCATGAGAGGATACAGGGAAGAGACAGACAAGCCAGGGAATCCCTAGGAGAAGATCTATGCCCAAGGACACTTGATTTCATTTGTCAAGCCTTCTAAACATAAGCAATACATTTTAAAGCAACTTACTTTATAATCATTTTTTAAAACTTTTTTGTTTGTTTATTTTAATTTATTTATTTGAGAGCGACAGAAAGAAGGAGGCAGAGAGACAGACAGAGAAAGAGAGAGAGAGAAAGAGAGTGAGTGAGAGAGAGAGAGAGAATGAGCACGACAGAGCTTCCAGCTACTGAAAACGAACTCCAGACGCATGTGCCCCTTTGTGCATCTGGCTAACATGGGTCCTGAGGAATTGAGCCTTGAACCAGGGTCCTTAAGCTTCACAGGCAAGCGCTTAACTGCTAAGCCATCTCTCCAGCCTTCTCATCATTTTTTAAACAACCTAGAAAGTCATTAAAATATTATACCAAATATAGCATAAATTTTATTGCATATTAACAAAGGTAGGGCATTTATTCATAGATATTATATTCTAAATCAATGTTAAAAAGCACAGTATGTTTTAAAAGATTGATTTTTCTTTATTTGAGACAGAGAAAGAGAGAGATAAGGAGAAAAAGACAGAGAGAGAGAGAGAAAGATAGAGAGAGAGGGAGAGAGAGAGAGAGAAAGAATGGGTTCTCCATGGCCTTTAGCCACTGCAAACCTAATTCCAGATGCATGTACCCACCATGTGCATCTGGCTTATGTGAGATCTGGTGAATCAAACCTGGGTCCTTAGGCTTTACAGGCCAGTGCTTTAACCACTAAGCCATCTCTCCAGACCAAACACAGTAATTTTATACTAAATGTTTGTTTACCAAAATACTTGAACATTGAAAATAAAACACAATTTTATATAACACATGGGTCAAAACATCCTGAAATTAAGAAAATAAGGATATACAAAATCCCTGAGATAATGCTTACAAATCAAGGAGAGAAATTTATTCTGCTGGAAGCTTATAGTTGTAAAATGATCTAAGAGTTGAGCTGAAGAAACTTGGAAAAGGGTAAATGAAGCTGAAAGTCAGCTGAAGGAAAAATAATGAGAAACAATATATTCCAAGTCAATTAAACAGAAAAGATCATGGATAATACCAGTGGAAGCAAAAGCTAGTACTTTTAAAAGAGCAATAAAATTGATAATTTTAACCTAACAGTAAGAAAATAAAGTATAGCAGGGTGTAGTGGCACATTCCTTTAATCCCAGCACTCAGGAGGCAGAGGTAGGAGGATCACCATGAGTTCGAGGCCACCCTGATACTACATAGTGAGTTCCCGGTCAGCCTGGGCTAGAGTGAGTGATTCCCTACCTCAGAAAACCAAAGCAAACACACACACACACACACACACACACAAACACAAACACACACGTAGAATATTATATTCAAAACTGAAAGGTTCTCTTCTTTCAAATGGACATGCCCACCCCCCTCCATGTTTTCTGCCAAATACATAAAGCCAGGCAAGTAGGATTTGTCAAAAAAGAATCAGCTAAATCAAAGAGCCCAATCATGTGGTTCTTGGTGTTTTAGAACTGGCTTGTGAGAAAAATGTGGAAGGATTTGGAATGTTGTTCTAGAGCAGACTTACAATGCTGTAAGCTGAGCTTAGTGGGCCATTCTTCTGGGAGTTTGAAAGTCCAGAGGCTAAAAGACAATGGAGATTTAGCTCATGAGGTTCCATAGGAGAAGAACTACTCTCTTAGCACCTGGGCAAGAGACAGTTAATGTCATATTCTGTCAAAGAAACTGGCTGTATTCTATCCATGTCCTGAGGAATTAGATAAGTTGATTTTACATATTTGGTGGAGGAAATTTTAAAGCAGAATAACATTGAGTCTGTGCTTTTTTTTTTTTTTAAGGAATACAATGAGAGAAAGCAGAAGGGTTTGAAAAATATGTTACCATGGAAGCACATGTTAGCAAAATACAAATTTCTGGGCACAGACTACAGCTTTTTTTTTTTTTTCCATCTTGGGGCATTCATAAAGGAAAGCTTTGAGGCTGGGGAAGATCCTACCCAGGAGAGAGACTACAGGAAAAATAGCTGGAGGGTTGTGTTACCCAAGACTTTAGGAGTCTAATCGATTTCATCAAAAGTACCAGATACTGTACATGGAGCTGGAGCTGGAGCCTTTGGTGTTTTCTCTGTTGCATTTTGTTCTTGCTTTAGTGTATTCTTTGCTATCCTTTCATTCATTCGCTTTGCAATGAGAGTTTACTCTATGCCATTATATGTTGGAAGTACATAACTTTGTCTTGATTTTACAAAGCTCAGAGTTAAAAGACTGCCCTAATTCTTGGATGAGACCTTAGACTTCAGACTAATTTTTTCTTTGTTTGTTTATTTTTATTTTTTAATTAATTAATTAATTTTTTGTTAATTAGTTTTATACTCAGTGAATACAGTCAAGTTGGTACCATTGTTAAGCTCATCCATGTCCTACCCCTCTCCCTGACCCCTCCTTGTTGAGGTACATGGGTCATGCATTGTGGAGTTAGCCCACAGTTGTGGGTAGGAGAAATGTCTCTGCATATTATGACCCAACATGTGGCTCTGACATTGTGAACGATAAAAACTATGGGTCTTTAAATGTAGAACTGAATGCATATTTTTTAATCATGGGACGGCCAAAGAGTTTACGGGTCCATGGATGGAATGGAGTGGTTTGACCATAAATGATTCACATGAGCTCTTGTGTTTGAATATTTGATCTTTACTAGGTGGCCCTGTATAGAAAGGTTATAGTGCTTTTATGAAGCAGATCCTTGCTGGAGAACGTGCACACATGGGGGGTGGGTTTTGAGAAACTTTGGCCAGACTCTTGTTACTACTTTTTCTCACTCTCCTTCCTCCATGTTGATGTGGCACTGTGACACTAGTCTCTTGCTTCTGTCATGCATTCCCTGTCATAGAGGACTATACTATATGCCTTTAAGCTGAAATAAACCCTTCTTTCCTTAAGTTGCTTCTACTATGGGAATTTTGTCTCAGGAACAAAATTGCAGTGGTTATTTCCATCTTAAAAATTTACCATGAATGCCTGTATCTAGTTAAATGACAGATCTTTGTACCCTCACTGAGAATTTCCATGTGCCTTCATGTATCTGTGATGTGCCCTAAGGTTGGAGACTTACTGTAAGTGAAAGCAGTGTTCTCAGGGGAAGCATTGCCAAGACTGCCAGAGGCAGCGCCTACCTGATGGCGTCTTTTCCATACTCCACACATAACAGTGAAGACCCAATTGTGTGGACTTAGGAGAGAGAGATGACTCAATGTAGAAAGTACTTGCTACAGATGGAGAAAGATTGGAGTCCGAAACCCCAACATCCACATAAATTTCAGCTGGTTATGGTAGTCCACTTGTAATTCCAGTGCTAGGGAAGGGGAAACAGTTTGGTTAGCTGTCTATCTAGACCGGTCATATTAGCAAGCCCTGGGTTCAAATGAGAGACATCTCAATAAATAAGGTGAAGAGTGACACCGGGTGTTAACATCTGGCCTCCACACATGTGAACACATATGTATGATCATGTTTAGACCTGCCCTTGCACACGCCTGTAATATGTATTGATGTCTGAGCTAGCACTTAGGCATTTACATCTTGATAAGTTACCATAGGCAGTGGTGCATGTGGGTTGACCCCATGCTTTGAGAGAGAGGCTTCCATGACGACAGACAGCTCTATACTTCCCAGGAAAGCTGATACCTGCAGGAACCTGTAAAGTGGTAGGTTTGGAGCCACACATTTAAGGAGTGCTTTCATTTGGAGGAATAGTTTGGAATAAGGTGATTGCAGGCTGATTAGAAATTACATGGTAAGGCATAAAAAAGTGAAATTTATAATGTTGGTAGAAAAAAATCATTAAGATAAATCAACTGATTTACTATTTTGACATCAAGGTGCTTGCTATTGGGCAGTCCCAGAAAATAAAGGGTTCAGGTGGAATCAGGGAAGCCAGGTTACACACTGATCTCTCAGAGGACATGCTGATGCTTTGCCTTCCAACCATCTGCCTCATAAAATGACTTTAAGCTACTGCAGAATTGCTTTCTTGCTTTGCAGCTATGTGAGTTCATCTTAATCTGCTTCTTTCAGGTCTCTAAAACTGCCTCTCTTGTCCTGATGAATCTGTCTGTGGTGTATATCTCATTCTATTCTCCTCTCTTAATTTCTTGTATCCAGCAAAACATAAAACTGTACAGTGCTATAAGCATTACAAGTTCATTTAAATATTGTAGCAATTTGGTCCTTACATTTTTCCATGAAGTAGAGATCCATTTTTCGAATAAAGAAAATGAGTCTCAGAAGTTTCAAGTGTCTCACACAAGGTCATGTGGATTGTTGAAGATGGAATTGACTCTGAGAAAATACTCATTATATAATAGTTTTTGTACTACCTTTGACTCCCCATGGCTTCAGCTCTGTTTCTGGGAAGCCAACAGAAGAAAGATCATCATTCTAACACCCTTTCCAAAACATAACTGTTACAGTGTATCATTGCCTTTTAATTTCCCCTTGCTGCCTACTATTACTCTCCTTAGTAACTGCATTATTTAACACTATTAAATATTTAGGAATGCAGTACAAGCGCTGTCACACAAAATAAAGTTTTATTAGCCACAGGATACAGGTACACACGTAAATTATGAGCAAAGACAGATGCACAATGCAAGGAAAGATGATGGCTCTGGGGGGTCTTCTGTCATCTGCCTGAGCACATTCTTTACCGCATTTCCTCTCCGGCTTGGTTTTTGCCTTGTGATTTATGTTTTGCTAGCTTCAAAGTGGAATGACTTTACTTCTCTATTCTGGTAGGTGACAATGTCAGGGCCAGTCTGAGACTTACATCATTGTATCAAATTGATCTCACTCAAGGAGCAAAGGTGAGAAATCTCTTAGATGTTTCCAGTTGTTTGTCTGTAGATTGCTCCCATTTCTTGAGAGGTTGACCCTGATCCATATACGAGCTGGCAAAACTGGTGAGTGACAGAGTGGAATTAGAACTTTCCAGTTTCTATTCAGGAAACAACTTATTGTTTACTTCTAGCCTCAAGGCCTGAACTTTGTCTTGCATCTAAATTATGGGTATTTCTCACTAATTAGCCGGTGATCCTTAGCAGAAAGGATAAGACTTGCTAATGTTCTACTTATACCTTTTTTTTTTTTTTTTTTTTTTCTTGAGTCAGGGTCTTGCTCCAGCAAAGGCTGATCTGAAATACACTAGTTTCAGGCTGGCCTTGAACTCATGCTGATCCTCCTACCTCTGCCTCCTGAGTGCTAGAATTAAAGGAGTGTGCCACCGTGTCTGGCTCGTATCTATTTGCATTAGTTATGTATATAGTGAGTATACAGCCATGATGGTACCATCATTAGCTTTCTCACTGTCACACACCCCTGCAGACTGTGGGTGTTGCATCGTGGGGGTGTCTTCAATAATATCTATTTTTTTATTTTTATTCCAGTTGCATACATGCATAGGTGGTGTATGTGAAAGTGTGCACGTTCACTTGTTTGTGGGTGAATATGTATACATTTTCATAAGGAGGCCAGAGGTTGAGGACTATGATCTAACTCGGTTGCTCTCTACTTTATTTTCTGAGACAAAGTATCTCAATCAACACAGAGCACATCAATTTGGCTAGTCTAGCTAACAAGTTTACTTCAGGGATCCACTTGTATCTGACCCCAAGTTCTGGGATGACAGGGAAGAACTCAAGTGAGCCACCATGCCCAGCATTTACTGGGTACCTAGCATCTAAATATGGGCCATTATACTTGCACGGTGAGCACTTAACATATGGAGGACATCACCCCAGCTCGATATTGACCTCTCAAGCAGAAAGCTGTGGGTCTCAGCATTGTCACTTCTTTTGATGGCCCCTCTAACTGTCTGTCTTTATGCATTGAATCATGGAAAATAACTGGTGCACAGCAAATATTTTACTACATTAATTATTCTAATAAATGTTTATTGGAAATGCCTTGGTAAGAGTTATTAATTTAGCCAAGATTAAAAACTCAAAGATAAAAATAAAGGTTTTAATTTCTGAATCCCAATAATGTAGATAATGAATAAATGAATGCAAACATGTATGAAAGTTGTTTAGTTCCATAAGAATACATACATACATTTGGAACACATTATTTATTGACTGTAATGTAGATGAATGTGGGCCTCAATGATGTATAAACAGCAATCCTTGATCCAGAAAGGGTAATAAAGTTAATAATAAATGGAAGGGTAAAATAATCATGGAGAGACATTGAAAACATGGGGTACTATCATTGTGTCAGTCAGACTAATGTTCTCCAAAGATGCCCAGGTCCTGATTGCTGGAATTTGTAAATATGTGTTCTTAGAGGGAATAAAATGATTTATCAGAAGTGATAACAATTAAGGGCTTTGAGAACAGGTGATGCTACTAGGTATTCTGAGTGGAGTCAATCCAATCACTTGAATCATTTAATGTGGAGAATTTGTGCATATGATGTCAATAAAAGATGGTACAACACTCTCAGGGGTCTCTGCCTGGTAGCAGGAGAGGCCCTCTACCTCCTGGTGTAAAGTTGGAGGAACAGGCCATGAGCCAAGGGACACCTTCAGCTTTTGGAAACTGGAGGCTGGAAAACATGAGCAAAAACACTGCACATTGCTCCCTGAGGTTTGAAGAGGGGACATACTCCCACACGGCCTGAATTTATCCCTAGGCTGGTATGAACTCAGGGTATACAAAACTGTTATAAGGCAGTGTGTGTATGTTGTTGATTCAAGGGCTGCCACACTAGCAATCAGAAAAGGTATACAGTAAACACGGAGCAGCACTAGCTCCCAGACACAGCAGCCTGAGATTCAATTATCCCTCACATTCTGATTTTTTTCATTGGCAACATGGTTGTGGTGGTTTGAATAGAATAGGTGGCCCCCAATATATTCAGTTGTTTGTTTGTAGTTTGCATCTTTAGCCACCTGGCTGGAGGCAGTATCACTGTGTGGATCTTAAGGTGTGGTGGTGGGTTTCAGATTTCAATCTAAAGATATGCAAAGTGTGCCTAGCTAGAGTTCCTAAAGTGTGTTGTGTGGCTTTTGGCTTTTGGCTTTTTGGCTTGTACTTTTCTCTGTCTTGCTTGGGCCTGTGAAGGCAGGCCAACTTCTTCTGCCATTATGGAACTTCCCCTGGATCTGTAAGCTCCAATAAATATCCCTTCCTCCATAACTGTGCCTGGTCTGGAAGTTTATCTCAGCAAACCTGAATCTGTCAGCTACAATAGTATTCATCCTCTTTCAGGATACCATGCCTTTGCAGGCCTGCAAACTTTGTGAATGCCTTTGAGGCAAACATCACAAGGATGTGTTAAAGCATGATGCTTGTTGCAGTCTGGTTCGCATTGCTGGTAGAAATCACCCAACCAAGAGCAGCTTCTGGGAAAAAGAGTTTTACTTTGGTTTACAGGCTCGAGGGGAAGCTCCATGATGGCAGGGGAAAACGATGGCATGAGCAGAGGGTGGACATCACCCCCTGGCCAACAGAAGATGGACCACAGCAACAGAAGGGTGTGCCAAACACTGGCAAGGGGAAACTGGTTTTAATACCCATAAGCCGGCCCCCAACAATACACTCCCTCCAGGAAGCGTTAATTCCCAAATCTCCATCAGCTGGGAACCTAGCATTCAGAACACCTAAGTTTATGGGGGACACCTGAATCAAACCACCACAATGCTCCCCTCAGTTATGGGAAAGAAACAATGTTTCTGTGCATAATGTCCCAACATGTGGCTCTAACAATATTTCCACCCCCTCTTCCGCAAATTTTCCTGAGCCATGCTGGGTTCATTTTAGGTCTGCTTCAGTGATGAAGTATTGGGATCCTCTGTGTCTCTGGATATCTGGTTTGGTAGGAGCTGAGTGTTCCCTGTGTCTATCTACTTCACCCTTGTGCTGGTACCAGGTCCAGCAAGAAAGCAGTGCTCTTATTCATTTCCCCCAATTACTCTTGGTTTCAGCCTGGGTCCTGGCGAGGTGCTATGGGCTGATTCTCTCCTCAGGGTCTGCATCCATCTGAAAAAGAGATGCAAATTCTCCAATGGAGAGTGAAGTCAGCACCAGATATGGATAACCATTATTATTTTAAAGAGAATTTTAAGGTGTAGGCCCTCTTGTAGCCCATGATTGGTGGGAGCTTGTTAATGGAGCACCGACTCATTTTTTGGATATGGTTCTGACTCGTTTCCCAGCTCTAGATATGTGTTCCCTTCCACTGAGTGGATCAGTTAGCATTGTAAGATCCCCAAAACGAGGACCCCACGCTCTGCCCGGATATGGCGACATCCCAAATCACTCACGAGACGCGGTCTTGATGCAAACTGCAAGAGGATTTTATTCCAAGCACGCTGGGGCCCACAGTCGTACACCACACAGGGGTAGAGGACTGCAGAGCCCCGAATGCAGGAACGAGACAGTTTTTATAGGGTTTCTAACAAAGCCTGTGCATTAGACCAATCATTTTTTTAATATCAGGAGCCCGCGGGGTGCGAGCCAGTCAGTTTGTGCCACTCCATAGTTTCTAAGCCAATTAGTTTAATTTGTTCAAGCCCCTCGTGGACCAATCAGTCTCTTATGACCTTGGTGGTCAGCATTTGCGCAGGTCCTTGGGTGGGAGTAGCAGAGTGTGGTATCAGTCTCCTATGACCTTGGAGGTCAACATTTGCGCAGGTCCTTGGGTGGGGGTAGCAGAGTGTGGTATCAGTCTCCTATGACCTTGGTGGTCTGAGGCAGGCTGCTACAGCTTATGGTGCAGGCTACTAAGGCTTACAGTGTGGGCTATTAAGGCTTATGGTGCAGGCTATTTACAGAAACCAAATAAGTGGTTTACTTCATTACTTATTTCCCATCCTTGAGGGCTATCTCATGCCCTTTTTACCTAGTTTTATATTAGGAACGGGCTCTGATATAATGAGAAGAGGGATTCTTTACTTGCTTTCAACAGAGAGTAAAGCCTAGAGTTTGAGGTATGCAGGGGCCCGCTTAAGCTCCCTTTGGAGCGTGATAGTATTTCTGGGCTTCTGAATTCATGGGCCTTTCAGCATCCGCTCTGTATTTTTCTCCTTTAAACATACCAATCAATTAATTTCTAAAATTTCTTTATTCACATGTGTATATATATGTGTATGTATGCCAGGGTCTCTTGCCATTGAAAATGAACACTCATTCTGCTACATGTTGATGGAAGGGGAATTGAGCCCTGATCAGCCAGTTATGTAAACAAACCCCTTTATCCAGTGAGATATCTTCCCAGGATCCCCACATTACTTATAAATTCAACTTAGTTCAAATTTTCATGATATGGACAGAATGCAGCCTACATCTTTTTAAGAATATCCCAAGAACAGAATCTAGCTCAGATTCTGAAAGAAGTCCTTATTTCTAGCCTGAAACCACACAAACTGAGCCTAAAATGTCCATAGTTCTCTTAGCATTTTTGTCTTTTAAACTCTCATCAGAATGGCACATTCTTTTAAATTTTTTTATTAGTTTTGTACTCAGTGAATGTAGTTAAGTTGGTACCATTGTTAGCCTCCTCCCTGACTGCCCCCTCTTCAGGGACCCTCCTTGATGTGGAATATGGGTCATACTTTGTGGGGTTAGCCATCAATTATGGGTAAGAGGCAATGTCTCCATGTATCATGACCCAACATGTGGCTCTGGCATTCTTTCCACTCCCTCTTCTTCAAAGTTTCCTGAGGCATGCTGGGTTCATTTTAGGTCTGCTTCAGTGATGAGGTCTTGGGAGCCTCTGTGTCTCTGGATATCTGGTTTGGTAGGAGTTGATTGTTCTGTGTGTATATCTCCTCCAGCCTTGTGCTGGTACCAGGCTCACCAAGAAAACAGCACTCTTGCTTGTTTGCCCAATTATTCTTAGTTTCAGCTGGAACCCTTTTGAGGTCTGATGGGCTGGTTGTCTCCTTAGAATCTGTGTCCATTTGAAAAAGAGAAGCAAATTCTCTAGCAGAGAGTGAAGTTAGTACAAGATATATGGGATAACCTTTGTTTTTAGAGAAAATTTAATTGGTGTAGGCCCTCTTGTGGCCTGCAATTGGTGGGAGCTTGGTAACAGAGAGTGTGCTCCTGTTTTGGATATGGTTCTGACTTGGTTCCCAGCTCTATCTTTGAGATACATTCCACTGAGCAGATCAGTTAGCCAAATCAAGAGCATTTGGTTTCCCATCATTACACCACAAGCAAGGGTGCCATTTTCTTGGTGAACCTGGTACCAGCACAATGGTGAAAGAGACAGGCACAGAGAACAACTGATCCACTCAGTGGAACAGAACCCATAGCTAGAGCTTGGAAACAAGTCACGACCATACCCAGAAATGAGCCCGCGCTCCATTATTAAGTTACCACCATTTCTGGGCTGCAAGAGGGCCTGCACATGTGATGTGATGATCACACAGAATGGCACATTCCTCCAACTCCTTCCATATTCTTCCTGAAAATAAGTTCCAGAAGACTAAAAATGACATGGTCATGTTAATTGCAGCAACTACTTCACATTCTCACCACAGTGTTATGTTATACTTACATTCTCAACGGCTAGGCCAGAAGATAAATAGAAGATGATTATGGCAGAAAAGTGTTTCCACCTTACAGTTTTGAAAGGGAAAATTTCATCATGGTAGGTAAAGAATGGATAGTCAAGGCAGCTGATCATCATATCTCTGTATAGGAAGTGGGGAAAATGAGTTATCCATGGTAAACTGGGCTGGACTATAACATTGCAAGGCCCACCCCCAGGAAAGCCCCTCCTCAAGCAATGTTCCACCTCCCAGAGGTTCACCCACTGGGAATTAAGTATGGGGCTTAATCCTAAACTCTTGAGGTTATGGGGACATTTCATATTCAAATCATGTTAATGTTTATGTAGGATACTGGTGTAACTGCTTGTAGAGTATACATAATTTCTATTCCTCTAAGGCTGAAAAATTAATCTATTATATGGCCATGAAAAATTATATTTAACTCCCGAACATTTGGACATGTGTGTACTCACTGCTATATGCTTCAACTGAAAGTAAATCAGTAACAGGAGATGATTTATATGTTTTGTTTCACTAGGACCCACAAATACTTATAATCACAGATATACTAATTGGTTTATATATGAGCTATTTATTTTTCTTACCTATGTCTTTGTCCAGAGCCTGCTTCTTAAAATGAGTACATCTTTGTAAGCTTTTGAATTAAGAGGGTTGGGCTATTTCCATGTTCTTAGTGTTTAGAATAGTTTTTGAACTAGCCAAATTGTGTCTGAATACTTGAATAAAGGAATTATTTACATTTTACCCATTTATTGGAAGATAATTTATTGATCAATTAATAAAAGCATGGTATATTGTGAGATTTTCTATTTCTTTCATTCATGAATTACTAAGCCTTCTCTTTAACCCTTTTTTCTTTATATTTCTCAGAATGATTGCTCAAACTATTTATTTTCACTTATTTTCTTGGCCTACAAAGTACATATAAATCTACAAATTAATTAGAAAACCACTTTGCCTGTGGTAGATTGTTCTTATTCCTCAGTGTTTTGCTGTCTAAGGTTACCTTTTAATTTCTTTCTTTCTTCTTCTCCTTTTTTTTTTTTTTTTTTTTTTTTTTTTTTACAGAAAGTCTTTTAGCTCTTTTGACTTTGTCTTTCACATTCTCACAGGGAGGCAGTTTTAAGTTCAGCATCTCTATCAATATTTTAGTATTTTGATATTTTTTAATGTGAGAGAGAGAATGGGTGTCCCAGGTTGTGGGTCCTAGGGAATTTAAACCTTGCCAGCAGGCTTTACAAGAAAGCAAGTCTTTAACCACATCTCCCTAGCCTTCCAAAAATGTATGAGAATGGATGTTTATACATGTGCATGTGGAGGCCTGAGGGCTCCCTTTGATATTATTCTCAGGAACACCATCCATCCTTATTTGAGTCAGGTTCTCCCATTGGCCTGAAGCTCACCAGTTATCCTAGAGTGGCTGTTAGCTCTAGACATCTTGCTCAGTGTCTAGTACCGAAGGATGTAGTGATGCACACTGATTTGCATAGCTTTAATATGGGTCTAGGGTTCATAGATCTTTGTGTCATGTGAGGCCTGCATGTTGCCCAGGATATTTATCTCCTCACCCACTTCAGTTTACTTTAATCTTCGTGAAGCTTGTTTGTAAGATTGTCTTATGTATAAACACAGCAGCCTGCCTAAGGTGAAACTGGATACTTATCTATAACCCTGTATAAAATCAATTTAAAATTGACCGAAGAAATTAATGTGACACCTGAAACTTTGGAACTGCCAGAGGACAACATTGGAAAAAAAAAATCAAGATATAGCTATAGGCAAAGATTTTCCAAAAATGAATCGAGTAATAAGTAAATGACTGCAAGATTAGATAAATGGACTCAATGGGATCACATAAGAATTAAAAAGTGGGTTAGGGTGATGGTTCAGCAGTTAAAGGCACTTGTTGACAAAGCCTGAATCTGGCTTCAGCAGTTAAAGGCACTTGTTGGCAAAGCCTGAATCTGGCTTTGGTTCCCCAGTACATATGTAAAGCCAGATGCACATGTGTTAGGAATCCATTGCAGTGACAAGAAAGTGAGGTATCCAAGTATCCCTCTCTCCTTGCAAATAAATAAATAGTAAAAAAATAATGTTAAAACAGTGTCTACTCAGAAAAGGAAACATTCAGCAGAGGGAAGAGACAATCGACATTGTTAGGTAAAATATTTGTGAAGTACACGTGATAGGGGCATCAGTACCTAGAATCTATAAATAGTAATACAAATAATGAAATATAC
The DNA here is from genome assembly GCF_020740685.1 of Jaculus jaculus. NCBI lineage: Eukaryota > Metazoa > Chordata > Mammalia > Rodentia > Dipodidae > Jaculus > Jaculus jaculus. The sequence continues at coordinate 26,954,273 of NC_059106.1, forward strand.
AAAACAATTTGACTATTTTGTAAATGAATAGACATTTCATGAAATAAATATAATAGTTAATAAATGCATAATAAAGGTTCAGTAGCTCTATCTGTGAAATGCATAGTAAAATTACTTTGAGATTTCACCTCACCCAATCAGAATAATTGTCATTAAAAAAACAAAATAAAATAAATGGAATCATATGTTGACAAGGTAGTGTGGGTAACAGAAGTTTTGTGTACTGCTTGGGGGAATAAACAAAACAATATGAAATCCATCCCAGAATTTACTCAGGAAAAAAATTAATATGTGGTCCAGCCATACCATTCCTGGGTATATACCCAGAGGGATCCACAAGGATAATTATGTGTCCAAATTTATTATGTCACTATTCAAAATAGCCAAGGTATGGATGCAACCTTGATGCCCAGTTAAAGATGCATAGATAAATAAAATGTACATATGTTGGGCTCCTTCCCGCTCAGGTAGTGCCGAGGGAAGTCCGGCCTGCTGGTTCCTCCCTAGGGGTTGAGGGGATGATGAGCGGTCCTCCTGGCCGCCTGAGAAAAACCACACTGAGTTGGAAGTCATTTAGAAGCAGGAACTCACTTTATTGTTACAGGTGGTGTTTATATAATGTTGAGAATGAAGGCGGAGACTTTAGGGTGGGGTGAGATGTAAGGGCCAATAGCATACCAGACCTCTGAGATGATTGGTTCTAAGCAGGGGGTGGGGGGAATCTAACTTCCTGTGTGGAAGTGGCAGGCCAGAGGCCATTTGGCCTCCTGCTGAGTTCTAAGTGCCCACAGGCAGGAATCCTAATTTCCTGTGTGGAAATAGCAGGCCAGAGGCCATTTGGCCCCCTGCTGAGTCATAGCTGGGCGCAGGCAGTTAGGCTCAGGAAGTTCCACTAGGCCTCAAGTCTGGGCCTCTCAAGGCCCAACATACATATACACAATGAAACTCTATTCAGCATTTAAGAATAATATAATTAAGTCATTCATAGAGAAGTAGCCTTTACTGGATACCAAATTAAGCAAAATAAGCAAGGCTTATAAAGACAAAATTGTGTTTTCTCTCATTTGTGTAACCTAGGTTTTGTGTATGAAACAAATGTACATAAGGAAAGGGTCTGGGGAGATAGTGTAATGTTTGTTGCACAATCAAGAGGTCATACCCACTCCATTTCTTTGACAATTAGTGATTTTACTTATCTATTTTTGTGACTATAGCTTCTCAACTGCCTTATTCAAATCTTTAGGATAGATATTCTGGTTATTATCCAACGTACCAGTACTAGAAATCAGAGGATAACTTTTGGAGTCAGAAACTTCTGGGCATTTAGTCATACAAGTCTTCATTCTGAAATATGGAATGATGTTTATTATTTAAAACCTGTAACTCATGACACAGGATAATTTTTACAACAAAATTTCTGTCTTGTATCTATGAACAGACCTCATACCCAGCCACAGCTAAACAAATATTATTGATCAATTGAAATAAAGAGCCTGTTAGCTCTTTAGCATGGCTAAGATGTTCTTTTTTTTTAATAAAGGTATTTTATGACTTTTTTCTGAGAAGACATGAATAATTATTTAATTGCCTAAATAGCCCAAATCATTTCACCCAACTTTAGCCTGGTGAAACTATGACTTCCCTGGGATTACTTACAGAAGCATTGGCAAATCCCACTCCAGCATGGACAATTATTCATGAAGACTGCATCCCTGGAGCTGCTTTCACCAGTTACAGGCAGCTCACCTAGTTGAAGATAGACTCTGTTCCAAAGATATTTAGCACTTTTGCCATCGTTTGGGATGGCCTTCAGAATCTTTTAATTTTCTGAGTTTCCTCCACCTTATAAGTTTCTTTAGCTAGCTAAGTCTTCCAAGCTTTGTTCTTTCCTCTAAGAGGGGATAGTCCAAATTGGAGGAAATAGCTATTCAACAAAAGGTATATCTACCTAGAGATTTGTATAGCACTTATTAATAAATAGTTGAGGACAGATCAAGAACATTTTCTAAGCAGAAAAAATTAATTTATTTTCTTCTTGAAATAGGCATGAAGTTTTGGCTATAAAGAAGGGAAAAATCCAATCACATTTGGCTCACATCACCATCACAAGATAAGATTCTTTTAATAACAAAAAACATTTGCAAGGTGTTCTGTGTATGAAAATTGTATTAGCTACCGTGTGTGTGTGTGTGTGTGTGTGTGTGTGTGTGTGTTAAAATACTTCACCAAAGCAACTTGAAGAAGAATTTTATTTAGGATCACAAGTTTGCTGTCCATCATGGCAGGGAAATTGTGCAATGGGCTGTTCTGTGGTGGCGATGGTGTGTGGTAAACTGCATGCTCATATGTTAGTGGACCAGGAAAATAGAAAGAAATATACTAGTAACATGGACAGATTACCACTCTGAAATCCTATTCTCCAAGTGATCTATTTTTTTTTCTTCTAGCTATAGCATTTTAAGAGTTTTTACAACCTCCCAAAATATTGTCACTAGCTTGTGACTGAATGTTCAAATACATGAGCTCATGGAGAAGATTTTACATGTAAACCAGACACACGTCATTTAAAGATACAGGTAATTTAAAGATACTGGTAATTTCATTACTCGTGTGTCCAAGTTAAAGCTCAGAGGTTTTGACTGCATCAAGTATGAGGGCTTGCTGCATGCTTAGGAGCCCTTTCCAGGGTGGTGCATTATTCATGGAAATGTGTTACATTCTCAGTAGCTGTGAGGAATTGTCCTGAACAGGAAGTTCTACAAACTACTACCATGAAATTATTTTATTTTATTTTATTTTATTTATTTTTTTTTTTAAATTTAATTTATTAGTTTTCTTTTCAGTAAATACAGGCAGTTTGGTACCCTTGTTTAGGCTCATCTGTGATCTACCCCCTCCCATTAGACCCTCCTTATTATTGAAAATGGGTCGTGCATTGTGGAGTTAGCCCCCAGTTATTAGTATGATAAATGTCTCTGAAAATCATGACCCAACATGTAACTCTGACATTCTTTCCGCCCCCTCTTCCGCAAGATTTCCCTGAGCCATGTTGGGTTCATTTTTGGTCTGCTTCAGTGCTGAGGTGTTGGGGGCCTCTGAGGCTCTGGCTCTCTGATTTGGTAGGAGTTGATTTTTCTCTGCATTGATCTCCTTACCCTTTGTGCTGGTATCCAGTTCACAGGAAAACATCACCCTTGCTTATTTCGCCAGTTGTCCTTAGTTTCAGTTGGGCCCCTTCTGAGGTATGTTGGGGCAGCTCTCTTCTTAGGATCTGCATCTATCTGGAAAAGAGAAGCAGATTCTCCAACGGAGAGTGAGTTAGCACCCAGAAAATTGAGATAACACTTACTTTTTTGATAGACAGTTTGATAGGTGTAGGCCCTCTTATACCCCGTGATTGATGGTAGCTTGATATTGTAGAGTGGGCTTGTGTTTGGGTATGGTTCTGACTTGTTTCCCAGCTCCAGCTAAGGGTCTAGTACCACTGAGTGGATCAGTTAGCCAAATCAAGAGCAATTGATTCCTCACCATGGCTGTGTACCACTATTGCACTTGTATGGGTATCACATCCGGTTAATTGTTGCTACTTAGGTTAAACAATGTGTTGCTTGGACAGATCTTGGTCACTTCCCCCAGTCGCCTATGTAGCGCCTTCTGGCACTAGACACGCTGACTGTCTGGGGACTGACTCTCTCCTGGCTTCCAGCCATGTCATTCCATTTTACGTGTCAGCTGCGTATGGAGTCTTCAGCAATAGGGTCTTACCACTGGCCTTTGGTGGGTCATCAATTACTCTGACAGAAGTCTGTCATTGTTTTGGGAAACCTTGTAGGTTTCTTTGATCAAAAGCTCATTGTGGAATGTAGGCCCAAGCTGGAAGTGGGGGTTACAGGTCAGTGTCCACTAAGAAATTGAGGAAAAAGATAACTAATATACAAGAGTTAGAGAGAAGAGAGATAGAGGGGAGAGGGGGAGGGAGGGAAGATGTAGGAGATTTAGGTCAGTCTTGATCCTACCCTCTCCAGTGTCTTGTGGTTCATGTGTTTCCTGTAAGGGACTAGTGAAGGTTCAGTCATATGGTCTGTCTTTTAGGAAGTAGAATTTTATGGTACCATTGCCGTTTGGGTCCGGATTACTGTTTTCCACCCTTTGATTCCCTCCCCGCCCTCCCATCCATCTTATTGTCTAGTCCATGAGGTACTTGCTGGGTATGTAAGGCATCTTGGGCAAATTCAGGTTAGGTGTTGCAGATGAGTGAGACTATGTGTCGATTTTTTTTCTGTGATTGGGTAAGTTCGCTGAGAATGATCTGTTCCAGGTTCAACCATTTTTCCTCAAATTTCTTTATGTCGTTTTTTCTTACTGCTGTATAGAATTCCATTGTGTAGATATACCACATCTTTGTTATCCATTCTTCTAATGATGGACATCTGGGTTGATTCCAGCTTTTAGCAATTACGAATTGAGCTGCTACAGACATGGTTGAGCAAATCTCTCTGGCTTTTGGTTTGAAGGTTTTAGGGTACATGCCCAGTACTGGTATAACTGGGTCTGTTGGTATTTCTATAGTCAGCTTTTTCAGGAGTCTCCATATTGCTTTCCAAAGTGGCTGTACCATCCTGCATTCCCACCAACAGTGAATGAGTGTCCCTGCTTCTCCACATCCTCGCCAGCATTTATTTTCATTTGACCTTTTGATGTTGGCTATCCTTATTGGGGTAAGGTGGAATCTCATAGTTGTTTTAATTTGCATTTCTCTGATGATTAGGGATGATGAACATTTTCTTAGGTGTGTGTTTGCCATTTGTATCTCTTCCTCTGTGAATTGCCTGTTTAACTCTGTGCCCCATTTTGTGAGTGGGGTATTTGTCTTCTTATTGTTTAGACTTTTGAGTTCTTTGTAAATTCTAGAGATAAGGCCTCTATCAGTTGGATAACCTGCAAATATTTTCTCCCACTCTGTGGGTATTCTATTGGCTTTGTTTATTATATGCTTATCTGTAAAGAAACTCTTCAGCTTCATATGATCCCAATGGTTGAGTGACTGTTTAAGAACTTGAGCCACTGGGGTTTTATTCAGGAAGTCTTTTCCCATTCCTATATCATGGAAAGTACTTCCTAAATTTTCTTCCAGTAGTTTTCGAGTTTCTGGTCTTATGTTGAGGTCTTTGATCCATTTGGATTTGAGTGTTGTGCATGGTGAAATGTGTGGATCAAGTTTTAGTTTCCTGCATGTGGTTATCCAGTTTGTCCAGCACCATTTGTTGAAGATGCTATCTTTTTTCCAGTCTATATTGTTTGGGCCTTTGTCGAATATCAAGTAGCTATAGTTGCTTGGCCCAAAATCCGGGTCCTCAAGTCTATTCCATTGGTCTATACTCCTGTTTTTATGCCAGTACCATGCTGTTTTTATTACTATGGCTTTGTAGTATAACTTTATATCGGGTATGGTGATGCCACCAGAGGTATTTCTTTTGCTGAGGATATGTTTGGATATGCGAGGCCTTCTGCCTTTCCATATGAAATTTGAGATCATTTTTTCTATGTCTGTGAAGAACATTGTAGGAATTTTAATTGGAATTGCGTTAAATCTATATATTGCCTTTGGTAGGATTGTCATCTTCACAATGTTAATTCTGCCTATCCAGGAGCATGGGAGGTCTTTCCATCGTTTCAAGTTCACCTCAATTTCTTTTTTGAGAGTTTTTATATTTTCGTTGTATAGATCTTTTACTTCCTTGGTTAACGTTATTCCAAGGTATTTTATTTTATTTTTTGCTATTGAAAATGGGACTATGTCCTTTATTTCTTTTTCTGTGTCTTTGTCATTTGCATACAGAAATGCTTCCGATTTTTGTGCGTTGATTTTGTATCCTGCTACTTTGCTATAGGAGTTAATCACCTTCAGGAGTTTTGGGATGGAGTCTCTCGGGTCTCTTACATATACAATCATGTCATCAGCGAATAGAGCTAACTTAACTTCTTCCTTTCCAAATTGTATCCCTTTTATTTCCTTCTCCTGTCTTATTGCTTGAGCTAGGACTTCCAGAACTATATTGAAAAGCAGAGGTGAGAGAGGACATCCCTGTCTTGTTCCTGATCTCAATGGGAATTCCTCCAGTCTCTCTCCATTAAGAATTATTTGGGCCTTTGGAGCTTTGTATATTGCCTTTATTATATTAAGATGTGAACCGGCCATACCGATTCTCTCCAATGTTTTGATCATGAAGTGATGTTGTATCTTGTCAAAGGCCTTCTCTGCATCTATCGAAATGATCATGTGATTTTTATGTTTAAGCTTGTTTATGTGGTGTATTACATTGACAGATTTTCGTATGTTGAACCACCCTTGTGTTCCTGGGATAAATCCCACTTGGTCAAGGTGGATAATGCTTTTGATGTGTTGTTGGATTCAGTTTGCGAGAATTTTGTTGAGGATCTTTGCGTCTATGTTCATTAGGGAAATAGGCCGATAGTTTTCTTTTCTTGTGGCGTCTCTGCCTGGTTTTGGGATTAGGGTGATACTAGCTTCATAGAAGGAGTTGGGTAGTTTTCCCTGTTCTTCAATTGTGTGGCACAGTTTTAGGAAGATTGGTTTGAGTTCTTCCATGAAGGTTTGATAAAATTCGGCTGGGAATCCATCTGGTCCTGGACTCTTCTTTTTTGGGAGGTTTTTTATTACTTTTTCAATCTCCATGAGCGTGATGGGTTCATTGAGGTGGTTGATCTGCTCTGAGTTTAGCTTTGGTAGATGATATGCATCCAGGAATTTATCCATCTCCTCCACATTTTCCAGTTTTGTGGAGTAGAGGTTTTTGAAATAAGTCCTGATGATTCTGCCGATTTCACTGATGTCTGTTGTAATCTCTCCTTTTTCATTTTGAATTTTGTTAATTTGGAGTCTCTCCTTTTTTTGCTTGATCAAATTGGCCAGAGGTTTGTCAATCTTGTTTATTTTTTCAAAGAACCAGCTCTTTGTTTTGTCAATTGCCTTAATTGTTTCCTTGGTTTCCAATTCATTAATTTCTGCTCTGATTTTAATTATTTCCTTCCTTCTGGAGCTCTTTGGGTTGGATTTTTCTTGTTTTTCCAATGCCTTTAGGTGGATGGTTAAGCTATTGATTTGGGATTTTTCTGTCTTTTTTATGAAGGCATTGAGTGCTATGAATTTTCCCCTGAGGACTGCCTTCATTGTGTCCCACAAGTTTTGGTATGATGTATTCTCATTGTCATTCAATTCCAGGAATTTTGCAATTTCATTTTTTATTTCATCCACTATCCATTTATTGTTTAAGAGTGTGCTATTCAGTTTCCAGTTGCCGTTGGGGCTCTTGTTGGTTTTTTTGTTGTTGATTTCTAGGAATATAGCATTATGATCTGATATCATGCAGGGAATTATGTCGATTTTCCTAAATATGTGGAGGCTATCTTTGTGACCCAGTATATGGTCTATTTTAGAGAATGTTCCATGGGCTGCTGAGAAGAATGTGTAGTCTGTGGATTTGGGGTGGAAAGTTCTGTAGATGTCTGTTAGGTCTAAGTGCTCTATGGTTTTGTTGAGCTCTCTTACTTCCCTGTTGAGCTTCTGTTTGGATGATCTGTCTATTACTGATAATGGTGTGTTAAAGTCCCCAGCTATGATGGTGTTGGTGGTTATTTCTGTTTTATTGTCAAGTAGGTTTTGTTTTATGAACTGCGGTGCCCCTGTGTTTGGTGCATACAGATTGATGATTGTAATATCCTCTTGATGGATTGTTCCCTTTACAAGTAGGAAGTAGCCTTCTTTGTCTTTTTTGATTGTTTTTGGTTTGAAGTCAACTTTATCTGATATTAATATAGCTACACCTGCTTGTTTCTTATTCCCATTTGCTTGGAATATTGTTTTCCACCCTTTCACCCTGAGGAGGTTTCTGTCTTTAGTGGTAAGGTGGGTTTCTTGAAGGCAGCAGATTGAGGGGTCTAATTTTTTGATCCACCCTGTTAGCCTGTGTCTCTTGATGGGTGAATTAAGGCCATTAATGTTTAGGGTGATGACTGTGAGATTTGATTTGATCCCTGTCATTTTGTGGTGGTAGGGGTGTGTTGGCATTTCCATGGAATTTTTTTTTTTTTTTTTGTATCTACTCTGGGTTTGATTGCTGTGATCTTCTTCTTGTAGGCATTTGTGTTTGGTTATTTATTTCCTCTCTGTGGAGAATTTCCTGGAGTACTTTCTGTAGGTTTGGTTTTGTGTTCATATAATTGTAAAGCTGAGTTTTATCATGGAAAGTTTTCCTTTCACCATCTATTATAAGGGAGACTTTTGCTGGGTAGAGTAGTTTAGGTTGAAAGCCATAGTTTCTTAGCGTTTGGAGAGTATCATTCCAGGCCCTTCTAGCTTTCAGGGTTTCCATTGAGAAGTCTGAAGTAATTCTGATGGGGTTTCCTTTGAAAGTGGTGTGCTGTTTTTCCCTAGCTGCTTTTAGGATTTTTTCCTTGGTGTCAATGTTTAGAGTCTTAATGATAATATGCCTTGGGGAGTTTCTCCTTTGGTCTAGTCGGTTAGGAGTTCTGCTTGCTTCTTGAATCTTGATTGGCCTTTCTTTTAAGAGTCGGGGGAAGTTTTCTTCAATTATTGTGTTAAATAAGTTCTCCATGCCTTTGGTCTGAAATTCTTCTCCTTCTGGTATTCCAATGATTCTGATATTAGGACGTTTAAGTGTATCCCACAATTCTCTCATGTTCTGTTCACAGGAACTTTTGAACTTACTGAAATTTTTGGACTCTCGAACTGTTTCTTCCATCCTGTCTTCCAGATCAGAATTTCTATCTTCCACTTCGCTGACTCTATTCTTGAGAGCCTCTAGTGAGTTTTGGACTTGTTCAATTAAGTTTGCATTTTCTACTACTTTCCTATGTATCACTTCCATCGCTTTGTCCAGCTCCCTTTTTGTCTCATTTTCTGATTTTCTTGCTGATTCTTGGAAATCATCCTTGCATTTCTTTATGTTTTCATTTAGTGTGGCCAGCTGATTTTTAAGGTCCTCTTTTTTTTCATTCTCCCTCAACTCTCTTAGCTCTCTTTGAATTCCTTCCAGTGTCTTATCATATTGCTCTAGCTTAGTGATGGTAGCATCCATACGATTATCTATCCTTTGTAGCTTTCCTGTCAGATCTAGCAGTAGTTTGGTCAGGGTTGCATTGTTCATTGCTTCCGCTTGATGTTCTGATCCTAAACACTCTTCTATGTTTTGGTTTGTTGTGATTCTTGTTGGACTGGGTGATCTGTCTGGATTTTCTTCCATTTTATTTTTCGTGTTATTTCTTTTGCGCTGTGGTCTACCCATGTCAGTGTATGGGCAGGTAGGTGGGTGGAGCAGCCTGGGATCTAGCTTAATGCAAATCCAAGGCAGCCTGGGGCAGTTGTAAGCAGCCTGGGTTTTTGCTCACTCTTGCCAAAGCCGCCTACCTATAGCCTGACAGGGGCACCAAAGTTGCCTGAATTCTCACCCAGTAATGCACCTAAGCTGCCTGCCTTTGAGCTTGAAAAGGGACTGAGGTAGCAAGCCTTGAAGGTGCCTAGATTCTGGCTGGGTACACTGGGGTCTGTAAACAGTCTGTGCTCTTCCGCCTCAGGGGAGTGGGGGCTGGGTGGCGATGTACAGGTAGGGGATGGCACCTGCGCTGGCGCTAGTGACTCAGTGTGGACTTATGTGGCTCTTGCTGTGGGACTGGGCCCACTGCACGTGCAATTGTAGTGCAGAGGCAGATGATGTGGATACGGAATCAGGACACAGCAGAAACTGACTGGCGGCAAGTGATGTGAGAACAGCAGGGCGTGAGGGGAGGGGGGGCAGCTAGGAGCGTGGGGCGCTGTGGGATATCGTGGGGTGCTCTGGACTCGCAGGGGGGGAGGGGGCGGATCGCGCGGGGGAGGGGGCTGAGGGGGTCCAGGGGGTCGCGGGTAGTGCAGGGGGCGTGGAGCACGCTGAGGTAAGATGGAGTGCTGGATGCTGTGGGACGCTGCGGGGCAGTCTGGGCGCGCAGCAGGGGTGGGGTGCACGGGTGGGGGGGGCTCGATGAACGCGGGGGTGGGGCGCGGGGAGTCTCGGGGCACGCGGGGGGATGGGGGACACCTGGGCGCCCAGGCGCTGGACGCTGCGGGGCGCTTTGAGCGCCCCTGTCGCGTGTGGGTAAGGAGCGTTGGGCGCGCTGGGGGGGGGAGGCGGGGGCGGGGCGCGCGGGGGGGGGCTCGAGGCGCGTGGGGGTGGGGCGTGGGGGTCTCAGGGCGCGCGGGGGCGCGGGGGTGCGGGGCCCGCCTGGGCGCCCGGGGCGCGGGGCGCTTGGGGCGTGCCTGCTGTGTGTGGATAGAGAGCACGGAAGGCTCGGGGGGTGGGGCGCGCGGGAGGGTGGGGCGGGCGTGGGGTGGTCTCGAATCACGCGGGGGTGGGGCGCAAGGGTCTTGGGCGCGCAGGGGCGCGGGGCAGGCCTGGGTACCCGGGGCGCGGGAAGCCTTGGTTCGCTTGGGCCGCGTCCGCCGTGTGTGGATAGGGAGCGTGGGGCACGCTGGGGGGGAGGGGCGTGCTGGGGGGGGTGCGGGGGGGTGCGGCGGGTGTGGGGCACGGGGGTTGTGGGGTGCGCTGGGCCGCCGGGGCGCGTGGGGCTTGGTGTGCACGGGGCGCCGGGCCTCTGGGCGCGGGGCCGCGCCCGATGCAGTTATTCGCGGCGGGCGGGGTGGCGGGACGTGGGTCGCGGGGGTGTGTGCTTCCCTCTTTTATCCCAATCTGTGCCCTCCCGCTTCAGAAAGTTCCTAATTTCCCTTGAATACTTGCCTTTTTTTCCCTCGTTGTTTGTAGTGCAGCTAGGCGGTCGCCATCTTGACCGGAAATGAAATTATTTTAAAGAGTACATATGCCATAGTTCCACCCTTGTCTTAATGAGAAGTTCTTTTACAGGGTGGAATTTTTGCCTCCAGCATTCATTATGCGAGCTTTGTAACTTTTCTGATGCTCCTATGTTGTATTTGCAACAACAAAACCCTTTCCTTGTCTCCTTTTTGTAACACATGGAAGATTTAAACTCAAGAATGGAATGAAGCAGTATGGAAAAATAAACCAGAAAGCAACAAAGAGATCTTTATGTGCACAGCAATACTTCATGTGATATGTAACCAAACAGTAAGAATGCAAAGCACAAATCCAGCCCTGTGATCCATCCCTTAGGATATATTTCTCATGCATAAATTAGCACTACGTGATGCCTGCCAAGCTTTCTCCGTAATGATCCACTTTGCTTGAATTTGCTTTTCAGATGATGGTATTATATGTGAGTTGAGTTAAACACAACACATTATTAAAACTAAATGCATCTCTTCTAGCCTTTCTAAACATTGTTATTATAGAAAGGTGTGTATTTATGTTTGCCATTTGTGTGTGTGTGTGTGTGTGTGTTACTTGTTCTACCTGTGCTCTCTTCTGTTAACTGGTATTTGAGTATAGCTGGTTTTTTCTAGGTTCCTTATATGTGTGCTTTTCCTTTTGTTCAGCATGGAGGATTCTATCAAGTATTTTCTGTAGAGCTGGTTTTGTCTTCAAATACTCCTTTAACCTGCTTTTGTCATGGAATGTCTTTATTTCTCCATCTATTTGAATGGATAACTTTGCAGGATAAAGTAACCTTGGTTGACAGTTGTTATCTTTCAGAACTTGGAATATATCACTCCAAGCCCTTCTGGCTTTAAAAGTTTGTGTTGAATAATCTGCTGTAATCCTGATGGGCTTGCTTTTGTAGGTAACTTGATTTTTCTCTCTAACTGCTTTCAATATTTTTTCTTTGGTTTGTGTGTTTGGAAGTTTGAGTATAATGTGGCGAGGAGAGGTTCTTTCTGGGTTTTGTCTGGCTGGGGTTCTAAAGGCTTCCTGTATCTGTATTGGCACCTCTTTCCCAATTTGGGGGAAATTTTCCTCTATGATTTTGTTGAAGATGCCTACTATGCCTCTGGAGTGGAGTTCTTCTCCTTCTACTATGCCCTGAATTCTTATATTGGATCTTTTCATAGTGTCCCGAATATCTTGAAATTCCCACTCATACTTTTCTATAAGTTTGTCTTTCTCTTTGTTGGACTGCATTAGGTCTGCCACTTGATCTTCTAGCTTAGATATTCTGTCCTCTCCCTCATCCATCCTACTAGTGAGATTTTCTACAGAGTTTTTTATTTCATTAACTGTGTTCTTCATTGCTAGTAATTCTGACTGGTTTTTCTTTATTATATCTATTTCCCTATTTATGTCTTGTATTGCCTTCTTTATTTCATTAAATTGGTGTCCTGCCTCTTCTTTGATTCCTTTGATTTCCTCTTTGATTTCCTCTTTGATTTCTTCTTTGATTGTTTTCATGTGTTCTTTGACCTCTTTGAACATATTTATAATTATTCTTTTGACCTCTTTCTCAGGCATTTCCTCTAACTCTTTCTCACTGGAGGACATTTCTGATGCATTAATACTTTTAGGTGGATTTATATCGTCTTGCTTTTTAGTGTTTCTTGTGTTATAATGTATATATTTTTGCATCTTGGATTAAGTTAATGCTTGGATTTTCTAGCTAGCTGTGTATTCTTAGCTGTATCAATTGGTTTGATGTAATATATTTTCAGGGTAGGACCTTAAGGTATTAGGTGTGGCTCTTAAGACTCTCAGAGTATCTACAAAGATGTTCTTATGGGTTCAGTTTCCCTGCTATAGGAGTATTCAAGCAGGCTGAGTGGAATAAAATACTGGTAGATTCTAAAATTTAACTAAACACTGTACACATTCAATCAAAAACAGCCCCGAGTATGTATGCAAGAGTAGTTATTATAATGACCAGATCCTCTATCAACAAAGAGGTTTAGATTTCTGGTCTGTTGAGGTATCCAAGTCAGCTTGTGACCAAGTGAGTCCCTTCCCTGGTGCAATCCCAGTTACCTTGGGTGATTGTGGTCTCAGTCAAGTTGCTGCCTGGGTCGTCGGGCTGCTGTTCTGATTTCTGGAGCTGGGCACTTGCTTTTCCTACGGGGCAAACTGAGCCGCTGCTGCTGCCTCTGCTGCTGTTGTAGCTGCCATCACCAGAGCCACCACCACTGCTGAAGCTGCCGCTGCCGTGTCCACCGCGCTGCTCACCCCGAAGCCGCTGCTGCGGGATCTGCCGCCGCTGCCGCTCCTGGGTCCGCTGCTGCTGGGGCCGCTGGTACCGGTGCTGGAGCCGCTGAAGTTGCTGCCAAACTCTGCTCCTGCTTGGGTCCTGCTGTCAGCCCAAGTTGGCGTGGCCGGTCCTGGGCCGCTGCTGTGTTCGCTGGAGCTGGGTTCAGGCGGTGGGGGAGGGGAGGGAGCCGCGGCTGCTCTGGTTGTATCGCTGTTCCACGTGTGCTTCTACCTCGCGGTCTGCTTCTCCCTCCGTTGCTCGCTGCCGCTCTCCCCTCACGTTTCCCGAGTTGCGGAGAGCGCGGTGCGAGGGGAAAATCCCGCACCTGGCTTGTCCTGTGGCTCAAGCCGAGAGTCCGGCGGCTTTCTGCCGCGCTGCGGCTGCGGCTGTTGGCCGAGCTGCCCCGGAGCCGCTGTTCCCGCCTGTGCAGGCTCTGGATGCTCTATAACTCTTCTACTTCTCCGCTGCCGCCTCAATTTCCTATACACCTCACTTTTTAGTAAAAGTGTGTATTTTGCTGAGTTTTTTTGGTCTTTTTTCCCCCTAAGCTGCTTTGGCGTGGTACCTACGCCGCCATCTTAACCGGAAGTCAACATTGTTATTATAAAGGACAAAGTCACTGATTGGCCTTGGTGTTCTATTTTAATTGTCGCTGTTACTTGCAGGACCTCCTTAGGTAAAGGGGAGATAACAGAGCAGAGAAGGAAATGGCCTGTGCCTGTTAGCTCCTCGTAGCCATGCACTTTTTGTAGCCATTAAATTTCTGAAACTGAGAGGAAGACCAGGTTATAGCTTTGAATTTGAAGACTGAAAAATAAAGAAAAGATAATTTGAGGCAAAATTTTTGTCAATTGTGATTACTTAACTTATTCTGTATTGTTATCATATTATATAAAAATATCCATTAACATCAGTCCATCAGGATTCAAAAACTCTTTATGTAGGGAAAACCATGCCTGTTAATTAAAACTAAAACCTCAAATATTAGCATATGATGATCACTTCCTATATGTTGCAATAAAGTTAATTTTATGTACTTAGTCTTTTATCTATTATCATTAAAAACGCTTGCTGAGGGCAGGGCATGGTGGTATGCTTCTTTAATCCCAGGACTCAGGAGGCAGAGGTAGGAGGATCATCATGAGTTCGAGGCCATCCTGAGTCTACATAGTAAATTCCAGGTCAGCCTGAGATACAGTGAGACCCGACATTAAAAACATAAACAAAACAAAAGCCAAGCATGGTGGCACATGCCTTTAATCCCAGCACTTGGGAGGCAGAGGCAGGTGGATCACATGAGTTCAAGGCCACCCTGAGACTATACAGTGAGTTCCAGGTCAGCCTGGACTAGAGTGAGTTCCTACCTTGAAAAAAAAAAAAAATCCTGTTGAGGAAATATTCTAAAATAATAATTACCTTAAAAATATTTTGTGGGCTGCAGAGATGGCTTAGTGTTTAAGCACTTGCCTGTGAAGCCTAGGGACCCTGGTTCAAAGCTCAGTTCCCCAGGACCCACGTTAGCCAGATGCACAAAGGGGCGCATGCTTTTGGAGTTCGTTTGCAGTGGCTGGAGGCCCTGGCGTGCCCAATCTCTCTCTCTCTTTATCTGCCTCTTGCTCTCTCTCTGTTGCTCTCAAATAAATAAATGAACAAAAAAATTGTAAGCAATTGTGTTATTAATGGATTTATTTTAATAATTCTTATCACACATCTATGAATAGCACAATAAGAATATCTAATAGATAAGTTTCTGACTGGTTTCATAAAGATGCTGTAATTGTTCAAATTCCTTTCTTGTTTCTTTAATCCAGGTACATTATTTTTTCTTCTACAGTAAGTACATAAAATTTTCCTAACATAACTTCATCAGGGCTGGCAGCTCGCCCTCGGTGTCATCCCGTCATCCTGGCATCTCCACTGGATCTTCTCTACAACCCACAGTTCATCCTCATGGCTCCATCAGGTCTCCATGCAGGCATCCAGCAGATCTGTTACACACTGCCCATGGCCATTTCCAAAATGCAAGACCACATTGCAAATTCAATGACCCTTTTTTCCTGCATTTCTGATACTCCACAATACCAGATAGGGTGCTAATTTATTAATCCAGCTGGAAATAAAGCAGAAACCCAGCTGTTTGTATGACTAGTTTTTATTGGGCTATAAAGGGGGCAAACAAACAAACAGAACAACTCTAGATTATTTTAGAGGTTGCTAGCATTTTCACTGTGCAAATTTTCTTGAAGACCAGTAATCAAATATTTCTTCATCCAAACTAGGGCACTGAAAAATGAATAAAGAAACAATGTAGCCGGGCGTGGTGGTGCAAGCCTTTAATCCCAGCACTCGGGAGGCAGAGGTAAGAGGATCGGATCACCATGAGTTCAAGGCCACCCTGAGACTACAGAGTTAATTCCAGGTCAGCCTAGACCAGAGTGAGACCCTACCTCAAAAAAAAAAAAAAAAAAAAAAAAAAAAAGAAACAATGCTTTCAGGAGTATGGGTGAGGTCTTACTTAAAGAATCTAACTGCAAAGTTACTGCATTACCACAATAGCCAACCCCAACAAGAGAGATGAGTCAGGATAGCTATATCCCTGGATTCAATGTAGAACTTGCAGTCAACTTTTCAAAAGGTTACAGAGTCTCCTAATGCCAACTTGTTACTTCTTAATAATCTTTAGGATAGGACTTAGGGACCCTGTACAGTTCAGGAGTTTCTTAAGACTTAAGGGTTTTCATTCCCTGGACCTTTTAAATTCATTTGCATAATGAGTTAGGAGCCTCTTTCCCCCACCTATAAAGCATTTATATGAACTATTTTATTTTCAATTAGACAGCTATTTACTAATACAGATTATCCAGTCCTTAACTGACTAGCTGTATTGATTTCAACAGTATTTGTACATCATAATCTTACACATAGATTACTTCTTGAATACTAATGAGCATCCCTAAAGGACAGAATGTTTCAATTTGGAGGAAATAGATAAATAATACTGGATCATGACCAAACCAGTATCACTTCTATTTCTTTTTATTTTTCCCTTCACACTGTCATTTTATTTTATAAGGATCCCTATGTCCACCATGCAATCAACTGATAGATTCTTTCCTGCCCTGTTTGTACAGTAAATAGGACCAGAACCATAACTTGGATGGCTTTGGACTTCCCTAGCAACAGGCAGCTGCTCTAGCTTTCCAGTTCATTCCCCCTTGGTCCCAGGGCCGAGGAGGTTGGGATGCTTTTCTTCGTGCTCATAGCAGTGGCAAGGTTAGGGTATAGGATTTGTCAGAGACTTGCTGAAAGTGGGTTTGGTTACCTTTAAATTGACCCACATCTATGTTCTAATAACAACAACTAGAGCATAATGAATGATCTCTTTTCAAAATCTGTAACCCATTGGAAAATACCATGTGGTGCATAAGTTAACATATTATCACCAGTTACATGGATGAGAATGCAAACATTTTTATGGACCATTGTTCAGCCTAGACCTCTCCCTTGTCTCCAAAGAGTTATATATATTCACTCTATCAAAAGGTCACTAGGAGTCTCAACCCACTCCAACTTAAGTTTAAATCTAACAACATATCTCCCATCTATTCATTTTAGCTTTTCTATTTCTCTAATCCAAGTGGGTGCTGACTTTTCGTATGATACTATGATTTTGTTGGTTTCTATAATTCCCTACCAGATTACTAATCATAATGATTAGATACGTGAGTCAACCACAACAACAAAAGATGAGACAATGACACAAGTTATTTATTCTCTCTTTACCATGTCAACAGTCAAAAAGACCAATTGCATGTAATGCATTAAATATGTGAGGGAGCATAGTAAATGTCCAAGAGTGCCACAGGAGCATCTATGAACTACGTGCTTTCATAATGAAGAATTATCTGGAAGAAGTGGTGATAAGAGAACTTTACTGGAGGAAGATCAGCATCGGACTGAGTTGAGAAGAAAGAAGAGGCTCTGCATTCCTATGCCTTTGAAACAATGCTTGATCTCAATTTTGGTTGTCATAGTTACTAACCCTCAACCCCCAGTATGGACCAAATTGATTACTCTAATGGGTTACCAGTAGGTGGTAGGTGAAAAGCTATGATTCTTGGGAAATGAGGAATGAGAGCAAAGTGACTTTTATGCTAATTTATGTGATCTTGATTTAATTGTGAAAGCAAAGGGAAAACTGATGAAGAATAAATTTACTCTCTGGGGTGTGAGGCATAGGTGGGACTTATTGCTGTTTATTATACTTATATTTCATCAAGTATTAAATTTGCAATATTTAGACAATTTTAAAGGAGATAAAACTCCATGCAAATATATAATGTGACAGAATATAACGTGTATCTCCAAGGCCTAGATCACGGGAATGTGTCACCTTCTATGAAAAACACATTAAAAGACAGATTGATATGCCAAGTAAATGACTAAGCTAAAATAATTTCAAGTCGTGATTAATTGGCCGCCAAAGAGTATCAGATGAAGGTCATCACAAAGCACTAAACTCTTCAAAGCAATTTCTGCCAGACCAATTTGAGACCTTCCTCAAGCCCACAACAAAATGTATGCAAGAAGCTCAAAGATGAAGTAGATCATTATAGCATCTTGCGATTTTTTTTATTTTTGAAAATATTTTATTTGTTTTTGACATTTACATATGTTCTTACTGTATTTTGAACATACAGATGCCTCCCAATTTCCTCAATTATCTCCTCCTACTCCCATTGAACATCTTCTTCTACTACTAAAATGTCTACACCATTGACGAGAGCGCTTCGCCCTATTCCAGCCACTGTTAACTGCCATTGGCTCCTCAGAGAGAGGAAGGGCCTCATGACTCCTCATACCCTAAGATAATTTCTTCTCCAGTCTGGTTGGAAAAGGGTAGCTGCCTCTCTTAAAGCTAAAATAGAGGATTAGCTTATCTTGTATATCTGTTTCCAAATTTCTAAATCCTACTGGATATCTCCCTAAGCTAGCTCCTAGTATATACCCAAGCCGCCAAATCTTTTTTTTATTTTTTTTTTATTAGTTTTCTATTCTGCAAATACAGGCAGTTTGGTACCATTATTAGGCTCATCCATGACCTATCCCCTCCCCATTGGCCCCTCCTTGTTGAGGTATATGGGTCGTACATTGTGGAGTTAGCCCTCAGTTATTGGTACAATAAATGTCTCTGCATATCATGACCCAACATGTGGCTCTGACATTCCACCCCCTTCTTCCACAAAATTTCCCTGAGCCATGTTGGGTTCATTTTTGGTCTGCTTCAGTGATGAGGCATTGGGGGCCTCTGGGGATTTGGCTCTCTGATTTGGTAGGCGTTGATTTTTCTCTGTGTTGATCTCCTTCCCCCTTGTGCTGGTACCTGGTTCACTAAGAAAACAGCACCCTGGATTATTTTGCCAATTGTTCTTAGTTTCAGCTGGGGGCCTTTTGAGGTATGATGGGGTGGCTCTCTCTTTAGGATCTACATCTATCTGAAAAAGAGAAGAAGGTTCTCTAATGGAGAATAAGTTAGCACCAGGACAAATGAGATAGCCCCTACTTTTTTTTTTATAGAGAGTTTAATAGGTATAGGCACTCTTGTAGCCCATGATTGATGGTAGCTTGATATTGGAGAGTGGGCTTATGTTTGGATATGGTTCTGACTTGTTTCCCAGCTCCAGCTATGGGTCTGGTACCACTGAGGGGATCAGTTAGCCAAATCAAGAGCAGTTGATTCCCCACCATGGCTATGTTCCACTATTGCACTTGTGTGGGCATCACATCTGGTTATTTGTTGCTAATTAGGTTAAACAATGTGTTGCTTGGACAGATATTGGTCATTTCCCCCAGTCGCCCATGTAGCACCTTCTGGCACTAGACACGCTGACTGTCTGGGGACTGACTCTCTTCTGGCTTCCAGCCATGCCGTTCCATTTTACATGCCAGCTGCATATGGTGTCTTCAGCAATATTGTCTTTCCACTAAACTTTGGTGTGTCATCAAGTACTCTGACAGAAATGTGTCATTCTTATAGAAAACATTGTAGGTTTCTCTGATCAAAAGCTCATTGTGGGTGATAGCCCTATGCTGGTACTGGGAGTTACAGGTCAGTGTTCCCTAGGAAAATGAGGAAAAAAGTTAACTAATATATAGGAGTTAGAGAGGAGAGAGAGAGAGATAGAGATAGAGAGAGAGGGAGAGAGGGAGGGAGAGGGAGAGGGAGAGGCAGGGAAGGAAGATGTAGAGGATTTAGGTTAGACTTGTTCCTACCCTCTCCAGGTTCAGGTGTTTCCTGTAAGGGCCTGGTGAAGGTTCAGCCATTTGGTCTTTTAGGAAGTAGAATTTTATGGTACCATTGCCGTTTGGTTCTAGGTTAGTGTTTTCCACCCCTTTGATGCCCTTCCCTCCCTCCCCATCCCCCTTACTGTCTAGTCCATGAGATGCTTGCTGGGTACAAAGATTGCCTCCACATATTTAGGAACATTGACATAATTCCCTGCATAATATCAGATCACAATGCTATATTACTAGAAATCAACAACAAAAGACCCACCAAAATTCCCAATGGCATCTGGAAACTGAACAACACACTCTTAAACAATAAATGGATAGTGGATGAAATAAAAAATGAAATTGAAAAATTCCTGGAATTGAATGACAATGAGAACACATCATACCAAAACTTATGGGACACAATGAAGGCAGTCCTCAGGGGAAAATTCATAGCACTCAATGCCTTCATAAAAAAGAAAGAAAGATCCCAAATCAATAACCTAAACATCCACCTAAAGACACTGGAAAATCAAGAAAAGTCCAACCCAAAGAGCTCCAGAAGGAAAGAAATAATTAAAATCAGAGCAGAAATTAATGAATTGGAATCCAAGGAAACAAGCAAGATAATTGACAAAACAAAGAGCTGTTTTTTTGAAAAAATAAACAAGATTGACAAACCCCTGGACAATTTGATCAAGCAAAAAAAGGAGAGGCTTCAAATTAACAAAATTCAAAATGAAAAAGAAGAGATCACAACAGACATAAGTGAAATTGGGAGAATCATCAGAACTTATTTCAAAAACCTCTACTCCACAAAACTGGATAATGTGGAGGTGATGGATAAATTCCTGGATGCATAACATCTATCAAAGCTAAATTCAGAGCAGATTAATCACCTCAATGAACCCATCACACTCAGGGAGATTGAAAAAGTAATAAGAAACCTCCCAAAAAAGAAGAGTCCAGGACCAAATGGCTTTTCAGCTGAATTCTATCAAACCTTCATGGAAGAACTCAAACCAATCTTCCTTAAACTGTGTCACACAACCGAAAAAGAGGGAAAGCTACCCAACTCCTTTTATGAAGCTAGTATCACTCTAATTCTAAAACCAGGCAGAGATGCCACAAGAAAAGAAAACTACTGGCCTATTTCCCTAATGAACTTAGATGCAAAGATCCTGAACAAAATCCTCGCAAACTGAATCCAACAACACATCAAAAGCATCATCCACCTTGACCAAGTGGGATTCATCCCAGGAACACATGGGTAGTTCAACATACGGAAATCTATCAATGTAATACACCACATAAACAAGCTTAAACATAAAAACCACATGATCATTTTGATAGATGAAGAAAAGGCCTTTGACAAGATACAACATCACTTCGTGATCAAAACATTGGAGAGAATTGGCATAGTTGGTACATATCTTAACATAATAAAGGCAGTATAAAAATCTCCGAAGGCCCAAATGATACTAAATGGAGAGAGACTGGAGGAATTCCCATTACGATCAGGAACAAGACAGGGGTGTCCTCTCTCACCTCTGCTTTTCAATATAGTACTGGAAGTCCTAGCTCAAGCAATAAGACAGGAGAAGGAAATAAAAGGGATACAATTTGGAAAGGAAGAAGTTAAGTTAGCTCTATTCGCTGATGACATGATTGTATATGTAAGAGACCCGAGAGACTCCATCCCAAAACTCCTGAAGGTGATTAACTCCTATAGCAAAGTAGCAGGATACCAAATCAATGCACAAAAATCAGTAGCATTTCTATATGCAAATGACAAAGATACAGAGAAAGAAATAAGGGACATAGTCCCATTTTCAATAGCAGCATCTGGCAATTTTTAACCACAATTTATCTGAATAGTCACAAGGAGAAAAGCCTGGATTTGTATGGGAGCTTCACTGGTAGAATTAACTTGGGAAGCTGAAGCATCTTTTAGATTATTATTAAAATTTGACTTTAAAATATTAACACATAGAAATCCATTTATATCAGTAATGCAAAAATATGAAGCAGGGCTGGAGAGATGGCTTAGTGGTTAAGCGCTTGCCTGTGAAGCCTAAGGAAACCGGTTCGAGGCTCAGTTCCCCAGGTCCCACGTTAGCCAGATGCACAAGGGGGCGCATGCATCTGGAGTTCGTTTGCAGAGGCTGGAAGCCCGGGCGTGCCCATTCTCTCTCTCTCCCTCTACCTGTCTTTCTCTCTGTGTCTGTTGCTCTCAAATAAGTAAATAAATAATTAATTTAAAAAATAAAAATAAAAAAATATGAAGCATAAAACCACTTATCTTACTTAAATAATAAATCCCTATGCATGCTTCTGTAATACCTTACATTTCCCACCAAAACTGATAGTTCTACACATTTTGTTTGTTATTGCCTTGGATTTTATTTATTAAATTTCCTTATTAGTACATAGTCAGTGTTAACAACGATGAGGTTTATAAAGACATTTCTTTAACTGCATCATGGGCTTTGATTGTGTTGGCCCCTCCTCAAATACCCCACTCTTCCTCTCCTTTCCTGTTCTACCTGTCCTTCCCCCACTCTCCCTTCTGCTTCCCTGTTGAGAAAGCATCTGCTTGGGTATTGCAGGCCACCTTCAAGTTTGCGGTATAATCCACGCTGGCTTTAAACTCAAGATCCTTCTTTCTCATCCCCTTCAGTGTCTGTCTTGGACTGACTGGTGTCACCAAAGTCAGTTTGCCTTGGCCTCTTTATTGCTTTAACACATCACACATATATAGATATATGTGTGTTACATATTTTATTTTTAAATTCTTTTTTGCTTATTTTATTTATTTGAGAGTGACAGACAGAGAAAGAGGCAGATAGATAGATAGATAGAGAGAGAGAGAGAGAGAGAATGGGTGCACCAGAGCCTCCAGCCACTGCAAACGAACTCCAGAGGTGTGTGCCCCCTTGTGCATCTGGCTAACATGAGTCCTGGGGAATGGAGCCTCGAACCAGGGTCCTTAGGCTTCACGGGCATGCTCCTAACCACTGAGTCATCTCTCCAGCCCATATTTTTGACACTTATAAAATTGGTGCTAATGATTAATGCAAGTTTTATTTTAGATTCATGTAGGCTGGTGCATTAAATAGTTACTCATCCATTTTTTTTTTCCACAGGAAAAGCACCCAAAAGCTTTATAATTTTGCACGTGTATGATGTGCTTAGAAAGAAAAAGAGTCATCTCTAAAAGTGACCTATGCATGATGCACCTATGTTTATTTGCACAAAGAACATTAAATGTGGAAAATAGTGACAAGACTGAACCAGAACATGAGTTTTTAGGAATATAATTAAGAGATATATGAGAAGGAAAGAATAAAGGACAGAGTAAATAATCAAATGATTTGCCAAAAGTTTACAGATATTCAAAGGAGAGGCACCCATACACATGTCATAACAGAGATTGAAGAGCCAGCAATTAGAAGGAAGTTCAAGTAGGATCTTAAAACCAGAATGATGAGTTCTGCAATGTCATTAGTGCTCAAGAATCATAAAGATTAATTTCATGGCAATGATTCATTAATTACAATTAAATAAAAATTAACTGTTTTTTTTTTCACCTGGAAAACATAATCAGATGATAGGATGGAATATAACTGACTTTGCTCTTGGGACATTAAAATAATGACTGATTAACAGAAAGTACCCATGTGGACAACTCAAAGAGAAAGGAAGAGTCAATGGGGACTGCTACCAACATGGAGCAAGCAGTATGCCTCCTTTATGAGGCCTCAAATCTCAGCATGCCAGTAAACATAGAACACTTGTTTTTAACCAAAACAATCTATTTCATGTCTGCTTTTGGCCTTGTAGAATTTCTTTTAATATGTGGTTGAACCAAGGGTCTTAGACTCCCAGTGGCTAGCATGTGGATAGAGGAAGTAAAGTAAATACATTCCCTCTTCAGTTTTCCAGCCCAATAGTGACCCATGTTATTTCTCTATACTTCCATTGGATGGAGCTCTCTGTCATAGGAATGCACTACAAGGTAAGGGGGAAATGTATGCTCATTTATGATCATGAATCAAGAAAAAATTGTTTGGCACAAAAAAATCTAGCCACTTAAATATCTAATTGTATTTTTCTAGAAGATATTACTCAAAAGTAAAAAACAAATGGGCCTAATAAATAAAAATAAAGAATAGAAAGGTAAATTTAAAAAGATATAATTTTGAGAGAAAATGAACAAAACACAGAAAAATAAATATAGAAGGGAATGTGGTTAGCTGGCATGTATTTCAACATATATATATTCAATTACTCCCTACAATTTCATTTTGACTTGCTCCTTGCAATACTACTTCCCTATCTTTTTTCTCACTTAATTGCCCTTTCATTCCCCTTCCCATACTTTATGTGTCCCCCTGTTGTTTCTTTCATGTCCTCTTTATCTCTTATGGCCACATGTCCTTTAAAAATAAGACTTTTGAACATTACCTCAGGCATTGTCTGAAAAAAAAAAAAAGAAAAAAGAACTGAATACACATATTTTGTTCAATTCAAGGAAGCAAATTTTGTGGCAAGAATTCCACGTCAGGCAAACCGATAACTGACAACCAGGATGGCCACACCACGAAGTGTTCACCTGATTAATGCCAACTACTCAAGGCCAAACACACAGAATAGGGCGTGTGCATCAAAGCTTCTTCTTAACCCTTCTGCTTAACCCTACTGTGCCATAAAAATCACATCTCTTTCAACTATAGACAAAAAAAAGATGCTGACTTATAAGAACAAGGAATTCCTTTGACGTGTGCTCATTTAAAAATGATGAAAGCACTACATGTGTGAGCATACTCTTGTGCTTAAGCATCGTAGCTCAGAATCATCTGTTGAACAAAGGGAGATTTGTTTGGTGTAAAACAATATCTTAATGGTCTCAATAAATTGCCCTGTTTCAAAATACTGCAAATGCAACAGCATTGTGTTTCACCTTTCTGGCTTAGGTTGACTAACTGGGTAGATCATCTATAACTTTATTTTTAGTATGCCCCTTTTTTATATCTGTTAACCAAATAAGGTTGGTATGCACAGAAAAGGAGTTGTATGTCTTCACAGGTGTGCTTTCTTGACCACTCTGAATACTTGCCCATGCATTGTGTTAGTTTGGTTTCTAATATATATCTACAGAAGCAGGGGGGAAATGAAGTATACCTTGGGCTTGAGATTGTACTTGAAAAGCGGAAAGAACCTCCACTGACCTCAAACCTTTAGATAAGAGAGCTGATACAGAGCATTCATTTCGTTTTATAGATGATAAAATTGAGACACAAGGAGAAGCTAGTTGCTCTAGGCCACATATTATGTGAAAAACCTTTTATATAATTTAATACCTTTGTCACTTACATATGGTAAAATTTTGCTGAAAGTATCAGGGATAGATTCCACTATAAATCTTTTTGGAGAGTCAGGGATAGGGTGACATAAAAATCCATACTCTGATTATAGATGTTTATTTTTCTCAAATGTTTTTCCCCATATAGTACTGTATTTTACTTTGATGTGACCTATAGAAAATGATAGCCAGCATTGAAAAGCCCCAAGGACCCTGGATCCCAGCAGCACTCTGGGTTTCATTTCCTGCACTCTCACCTAACTCTGGACCAGGCTGTTCTTTGGATTGTCTCTGGCCTGTCAACAAGTTCTTTCTATTGTGCTTCCCTCTACTTGGGATGTGCTTCCCAGAAATATATGCCACTAACCCCATCATCTTTTCTGTATGGATTCATATATATTATTTGCTTAGTAAGACCTATCCAGGCCAACACATTTGAAATTTCTATCTCTCTTGCCATGTCTCCACACTTCACCTGTGACAAAATTTTACAACTTCAGGTTCTCTTAGAATTTATTGTCTACAAGCCATGTGCTTTTAAGCAGGGTCATCCAATAAAATACAATGGAATTTTATTAGCAAAGACATTGCACTTGACAAGTATTTGAGTCAAGTCCTAGTTTCCTTCCTCCCTTCTCTCTATTTCTCTCATTCCCTCAGTATCTTTATTTTCTCCTTTCCTCCCTTCTTTCTCTCTTCTTTCTCCTTTTTTCCTTTCTTCTCTCCTTTCTTTTTTTCCCCTCCTTTTTATTTATTTAGAGACAGACACAGAGAGATAATTGGTGCACCAGGGCCTCAGCCAATGAAATCAAACACCAGATGCTTGTGCCACCAAGTGGACATATGATGGAGAATGGAATTTCAAAGGGGAAAGTGGTGGTGGTGGGGGGTATTACCATGGGATAATTTTTATAATCATGGAAAATGTTAATAAAAATTGAGAAAAAAAATTGTCTGATTTTAATTGGCTATTACTCTAGATAGTATACTCATTACTGTAGGGATAGAGCAGCAGGGGAAGGGGAAGAAAAATGCCATGAAAGTTTTTAATGTTTTAAAATTACCTATGCATGATGCAGTATTTCCTTTCTATAGACATTTGGTGATTTTTCCAATTTCTTTTCATTTTTTTTTTTTTTATCTTTCCAATTTCTTGCAAAGTGAGTTTGTCTTTCATACTTGTTCTTTTGATTAGTCTATGGCAAGTCAGACACCAGAGACTTCCTACAACACATTATGTCAGTATTAATACACATAAACCATCTTTAATATTTTCTTTATTTATTTTGAGAGAGAGAGCGAGCGAGGCAGAGAGAGAGAATTGGCACGCCAGGACCTCTGGCCACTGTGACCCGCGCCTGTGTCACCGTGTGGGTATGTGTCGCCTTGTGAGTGGCTCATGTAAGTTCCAGAGACTCAAACCTGGGTTCTCACCCTTCGCAAACAAACACCTTAACTGCTAAGCCATCTCTCCAGCCCACTGAACTACTTTTAAAGTGTTCTTAAATAAAGCCTTTTAGTAGAGAGATGGTTCATGGTCTCAGCACAGTCTGAAGAGCTTTTCATACCATTGTCCTTACCATTTTATGAACGAATGTGAAGGTATGTTGATGACCAGTGTGAATTTTAAGGTACTGTATATCAAAGGCAGAAACTGCCCAGTTCCAATCAAGAAAACTCACCTTGATGATTCTTAACTCTCACTACATCTGTTCATTTTTATAGCAGAAGCCATTTGGTTTATGTGAGAACAGATGTATCTGTGATTAATTTGCACTGAAATACCCAAACATTGGAGTAAAGCAGCAATTTACACTTGCTGCCTGCGACTTCTTCTAAGTACACAATTAGTGAACAATGTAGAACTCATTTCCTCTTACTCTTTAGAGCTAAAGAAACAAACAATTAAAACTGGCAGTGTGAAACACACAAATAAAATCAAACACACATAAACACATACCACAGGATTTAAAAATTCATAAAATAGGAAAGCATCTGAAGTTTTATTTAGATAATCTCATATCAACAAAAATATTCCCAGAAATTGCTATTATATTGATATTCAGTAATTTTCATATTTAATTCAGCTGCTATGGTCATTATTATTATAGATAAAAGAAGAAAGGAAAAAAAAAACAGGAGAAACACAGGCCAAGATGAGTAGACTACATTCTTTTTTAATTTTTTAAGGTTTTGTTTATTTATTTATTTAAGAAAGACAGACAGAAAGAGAGAAAGATGCAGAGAGAAAGAGAGAGAGAAAAAGAGAGAGAGAGAGAGAATGGGCACGCCTGGGCCTTCAGCCATTGGAAATGAACTCCAGAAGGGTGTGCCCCCTTGTGCATCTGGATAAGGTGAGTCCTGGGGGATCGATCCTTGAACCAGAGTCCTTAGGCTTCACAGGCAAGCGTTTAGCCGCTAAGTCACTTTTCTTTTATGATCTGGTTCACTGTTACCAGGTGTTAAATATGTTAGATTTCATCCCCTTAATAGTAATAAGACATTGGCTTATGAAACATTCCTCCAAACAGGAAGTTGGTTGTTTAATAGCTTTATCCATTTTTGTGCAAAAGGAAGATAAACATGTCTATCAACCCTTCCCCAAAGCATTTTTTTTTTTACTTTTCGTATTTGGTGTTCAATATTTTCAGATGTATTGATGTGTAGAAATCCTAACCATGCTCCTTGTTGTCATCAATCATGTGTGAGGAGAGTGTTTCATGTTTTTCTCCCTCATAATTTTATTCTTTTAGTTTTAGGTGTAAATCTACTTTCTCAAGCTGATTGCCTATAACCTTGATGAAAGTAGCCCATGTAGTGCTTCCTGCACTTGCTAATTCTTGTGTTGCTCCTTACTCTCCCTAAACCCAACCCAGGCCAACCTCTTAATGATTGTGCTCCATGGCATTGATGGTTAATAATGCCATGCTGTATATTTGAAATATTATGAGGAGAGGAAAACTTCTGTCATATGTTCTTATAATATGGAAAGAGTGAATTAAACAGCAAGGGAAAACTTTCGTAAGCAAGGGATCAAATTGTTGAGCTATTTTATCTCCATCCCTTGTCTTTGAAAGGTTTTTTATCATTAATGGATAATGTATTTTGTACATGGCATTTTCTACATCTATTGAGATAATAACGTGATTTTTGTTTTTAAGTGTATTTATGTGATACATTACCTTTATTGATTTCCATATGGTCAATGCAATGATGATTGAACATATGGAAATCAATCATTGCTTCCTTTTAATATAGTCTAATAAATAGGGCTGTAGGGATGGCTTAGCAGTTAAGGCATTTGCCTGCAAAGCCAAAGTACCCAGGCTCTATTTCCCAGGACTCACATTATCCAGATGCACAAAGCAGCACATGCATCTGGAATTCGTTTGCAGTGGCTGGAGGCCCTGGTGCACCCATTCTCTCTCTTTCTCTCCCTCCCTCTCCCTCCCTCCCTCTTTCTCTTTCAAATAAATAAATAAATAAATATGAAATATTTTAAGAAATCTTATCAATCAATGTGGATAATATTTTATATATTTTAATTTGATTTTAATTTAATTGATAATTTTTGTGTCAATGTTCATCTGAAATATTAGTCCATATTTGTGTATTATGTCTTTCTTGCTTTGTTACTAGTGTGATGCTAGTTACACAGAAGTCACACAACACTTCCACACATTCAACTGTTTGAAATAGCTTGAGGAGCAGAGGCTTCAGATCTTCCACTAAGATTCTTCAGTGAACTGGACTTGGTCTGTGCATTTTTTGATTGGCAGCTTTTTAATTCTGGTCTAGCGAGTCCCTGAACTCATCCTGTGGTTATTTTCCCTGTCCCAGAATGCATAATTAGGATAAATACAATTAAGAGTTAGTAGAACCCCTTCACTGGTTCCCTGACTAGGGCTATTATGGCATGAAAGACCAAATAGAAGCCATTAGAGCTCCTGTTACCAAGGGAAATAGTCAACCCAAACCAGTATCACATCCCTGGAAGGATTGCAGAAATTAATGCCATTACAAAGGACTTGAAATATGTCTTCCTTTAACTCTCCTATTTGGCTTGTTCAGAAGACAGACTGAACCAAGAGAAAGACAGTTGATTATCAGAAATTTAATCAAGTGCTGGCTCCAATTGCAGCTGCTGTACCAGATGTGATTTTTTTTTTTTTTTTTTTTTTTTTACTTGAGCAGATTAACACGTCTCCTTTTACCTGGTATGTAGCACCTGATCTTAATGCTTTCTTCTCCATTCCTGCCTATAAGAACTACCAGAAGCAATTTGCTTTCAGTATGCTTTTACTATTTTACCTCAAAGTTATATTAATTCTCCAGTCCTGTGTCATAACTTACTTTGTACAGATCTTGATTGCACCTTCCACAAAGTAGCACATTGGTCCATTATATTTATCAAATTATGCTGACTAGATCAAATGAGCAGGCGATGGCAAATACTTCGTAGTTGCTGGTATAGTATAAATGCCTCAGGTGATGAGAAATAAACCCAAGGAAATTCAATGACCTTCTACCTCAGTGAAAGTTGTAGAGTTTAGTGGTATGGGAATCCAGATATATTTATTCTAAGTTTAAAGATAAGTTGCTACACCTAGCCCCTTTAACCATTAAGAATGAAGCACAATGCTTACTTGGATTTCAGAGCCAACACATTCCTCACTTGGGTGTTTTACCCCATCCCATATACCAAGTAACTCAGAAAAGTCCAGGCTGATAGGCTTGCTGCTCTGCCACATGAGCCATATGATCCAACAGATCTCATGGTACATCAGGTGGCAGTGGCAGATGGAGATGCTGTTTGGAACTTTTGGCAGGTCCCCATAGATGATCATAATATAAAATCTTGGGATTTTGCAAGAAGGTCCTGCTGTCATCTGTAGACAATTGTATGTTTGAGAGACAGCTCTTGGCCTCTTATTGGACTTTAGTGGAAACTGAACACTTGGCAATGGGCCATGAAGTTATTATGCGACCTGAGCTCCCCATTATGAGTTAGGTGTTATTTGACCCACCAGGCCATAAAATTGGATGTGCACAATAGCAGTCCATCATCAAGTGGAAATAATATATAGGTAATCAGACTAGAGCAAGCCCTAAATGCACATGTTAGTTAAATGAGGACACCTACAGTTGCTACTCCTGTTAAAAATGCCTTCTGCACCCTATCATGCAACCATGGCATCATAGGATGTGCCCTGTGATCAGCTGAATGAGGAGAGGACTAGGACATGATTTATATAGATGGTTCAGCACATTATGTAGAGAGTGGAAAGCCACAGCACTAGAGCCCCTATCTGGGACAACTAGTAAGGATCATGATGAAGGGAAGTCTTCACATTGGGAAGAACCTCAGGCAGTGCATATGCTTGTAAATTTTGCTTAGAAGGAAAAATGGCTATATGTGAGGTTATACACTGATTCATGTGCAGTGGCCAGGGGCTTGGCTGGATGATCTGGGACATGGAAGGAGAACAATTGGATAATTGATGAGAACTACATTTGTGGAAGTTGTATGTGAACAAATTTTTATGAATGAACAAAGGATGCAATGATACTAGTGTACCATGTTAATAATCATCACAGGGCAACCTCATCAGAGGATGACTTTAAAAATCAAGTAGATAACCTGACCTATTTTGTGCCTAGCAGTAAACTTTTTCCCCTTGTTATTCTTGTTATTACCCAGTGTCCCCATGATCAAAGTGGCTTCATCATGGAAAGAACAGAATTTTGTTCTTACTGGTATAGATATTCATTCTTGGTCAGGATTTGCTTTTTCTGCACATAGTGCCTCTTCCATAACTACCATTCATGTGATTATTGAATGCTTAATCCACCATCATGGAATTCCACGCAGCATTGCTTCTGATAAAAGAACTTACTTCACAAGCTAGGAAGTATGGCAATAGGCTTATGCCCATGGAATTCACTGTTCTTGCCATGTGCCTGACCACCCTGATGCAGATGGCTTGATAAAATGGTTGAATGGCCTTTGAAAGAAACAGTTACAGCACCAACCAGGTGGCAATATCCTGAAGGGCGGGAACAGGGTTCTCCAGAAGGTTGTATATGCTCTGAACCATTGTCCTATATTTAGGACTATTTACATTATAGCCCATATTCATAAGTCTGGGTATCAATTAGTATAAATGGGAATGGTACCTCCTGCCATCACTCCAAAGGAACTGTTAGCTAAAGTTTTGCTTCCTATTCACACAACCTTAACTTATTGGATATTAGGGACTAAACCTTTCTCAAGGGACCTTGCCTTGTGTTTGAGGGAAAGATTATGTGATTCTGGTTGTATGTGGGATAGTTTTATCATGTTAGGTGGAATTATGACCATGTTACTATCTTCATTTGAAAATGAAATAGGATATAAGGAAATATTGTTCAATGTCAATTTGACAAGGCTTAGACTTATGAAGATTAAGTTCTATTGTCAACTTGATCTGATTAGGAATCCACAGACATTTCTTTTGTTTGTTTTTCTGAGGTTGCTTCCAGAGCGTATCCACTCAAGTAGGAAGTCCTTCTTCCTGAGTGAATGCTTCTTCTAGATTTGGTGATCCTCCTGATGCTGGGCTTTATGTAAGGAATTCCTGAAAGGAAAGAGCCCCTTCCTCCTGCCTGGCTGGCTATACTGTTCTAGGAGTTTATGTATTTTTTATTGTTTCTCTTGGTGTTGATTTCTAGCTGTATTGCATTGTGCTCAAATATAATGCAAGGAGGCATTTTAGTTTTTCCATTTGTATTCACTTGCTTTTTGTCCTAATGTGTAAGATATTATAGAGATAGTTATATGGGCTTCTGAGGAGAATGTGTACTCTTTAGTATTTAGATGAAATGTTCTGTAACATCTGTTAGGTCCATTTAAACTATGCTGACATTTAACTCCATTGTTTTATTTCTTTGTAGGTGACCTGTCTATTGAAGTTGCCTGCCCACCATTGTACTGGAATTCAACACATCCAATAGATTTTTTTTTATAAGATTATGTCTATGTTTGATTTGCATGTGTTTGGAATCTTAATGTCCATTTGGTAAATTGTTCCCTTTATTAGTATGAAATGCCCTCTTCATCTGTTTGAATTGATTTTTACTGAATTCTATTTTCTGAGATACTAGACAAACCTGCTTGTTTTGTGTTTCCATTTGCTTTAAAAGTAATTTTCTATCCTCACACTCTAAGGTAGAGTGTTTCTTTTTAAATATTTTATTTATTTACTTATTCATTAATTTATTTAAGAGGAGAGAGGGCATGAATCACTTTGTGCATATGGTTTTATGTATGTACTGGTGAATCAAACCCCAGGCACCAGGATTTCCAACCAAGATACATCTCTCCAGCTCTAGAGTGTTTCTTTGATGGTAAGGTGAGTTTCTTGAAGGTGATCAAAGAATGAGTTATGTGATTTTAACCCCATCTGTTTGTTGGCATCTTTTTAATTGGGGGTGGGGTGAATCCATTGGTATTCAGTGTTATTATTGAAATATGTGAGCTATACACACAATAAAAAGGCACATACATGTGCATGCATGAATTTGTACATATATACACTTTGGTACTCCTCATAGATCCAGACATCCTAGGGGGAGAGGGCTGTCAGGAGAGGGTTCTTCTTGTCTCATTAGATTTTAACTGCCTCCAGACATGCCCATTGTACCCTTTGCAACTGATTTTCTACCATATAGCTGGAATAATTATTACAAAGCATAAGTTGGGCCAGGTCTGCATTACTCCCTAACTCATAATAAAAGGCTTATACTAATGTACAGTCTGTATCTATCCCAACCCTGTTAATGTATCTCTTCCTCTTCTCCTTTCTACTACACCCACTGTACCTAGGTTTCCTGTATACTGGTCTTGCTATTTCTCAGTCTCTAGTCCAAGGATGCCCTGACCTCTGTTTCTTTGCTCACTGTTATTTCTTCCAGGATATGCTACACACAGCACTTATAACCTCTTCTCAAATGTCGCCTCAGTATGAAGTATATAGGATTCTCTAGGTCTCTATAGAGCTCCACCTTTCTTTTTCCTTTATTTTTTCTATGAAGTACTTATTGAGGTTGTAATTATCTGTCTATAACCTTCCCAACAGTATAAAAATGATAAGTTAAGATCAGGACTTTGTTTTATTCCATCTATTTCCAGTAACATAGAAGAGTAGGTGAAAAAAAAAAAAAACAATTGATTGTTCCATTAAAAAGTGATATTAAAATAGAGAAACAACCCAAATGTACAAAAAAATTGAAAAGTAGTTAAAAGATCATTTAGTTTAAAATATCTGGTTAATACTGAAATTCACAAGGGTGATATCCAAGTATGTTAAGTAACATAAATGTATTCCTCCATATAGAAAATAAAAGATGTTGTAGAGGTATGTAGCAGACAGCTTCAGGTTTACTGAGATGAACTTCCATACCAGGCACAGTTATGGAGGAAGGGATTTATTAATGCTTACAGATCCAGGGGAAGTTCCATAATGGCAGAAGAAGCTGGCCTACATTCATAAGACCAAGCAGACATAGAGCAAGAAGCATAAGCCAAAAAGCCAAAAGCCACATAGCACAGCACACTTCAGGAACTCCTGCTAGGCACACTTTGCATATCTTTAGATTGAAACCTGAAACCCACCACCACCACACCTTAAGATCCACCCAGTGACACTGCCTCCATCCAGGTGGCTGCAGATGCAAACTACAAACAAATGAAAACTGAATATATTGGGTGTCATCTATTCAAACCACCACAAGGTCTAAATATTTTGTATGTGTAAAAGTCCTTCATATAGTCCTTCATCATAGGAGGAAAAGATGATGACATCAAATAAAAGAGGGACTAATTGTGAAGAAGGATTTGAATGAGGTTGGATTTGCAAGGGAGGAAAGGGAGTGGATGGAAGGTATTATCATGGTTCTATGTTTATGGAAACTGTTAATAAAAAGTTTAAAATGTTAATGATTCATACAAATCAATTAAATAGTAAATTGTATGAATTTCTCGGTTACCTATGCATGTTGCGATTCATTAGAACCATAGATTCCTTATAGTCAGGGTTGGCTATTGACACAGAAATTACTGTTCAGAATTATGTGTTAAAAAAGGCTTTATTTATGTGTGGCTAGGTGCCAGATTATAAATGACCAGGAAATCTGAATAATATAAACAAGGCAGGTTATAATCTTAGAAATTCTCAATGTGATCCACATTCACACTCTGGAGTGTGAACATGGGGGCATTTAGAGAAAAAAACCACAAGAGATTAAAATGCTATTTCTGAGGATCTATCATTAATAAATGACTATACTGAGTGCATGTTTAGTGCAAAATTAAAATGAAATGATTTTTTTTCAGCAAGCAAACCTTCTCCCCCAAATTCATTATTTGATACTTTTTTTTTTCCCCTATCCAGAGTATTGCTTAATTCCCAGTTAACTTCTTCACCTCTTACAGATGCTAGGACATTAAATTCTGCACTGGGCTCTGGATACAATCACAGAAGCAGGTTTGAACCCTGATCTTTGCTTGTAAGAAAAGAGCATTCAGGGGAAGATAAGGATGCCATGGATACAAGGATACTTCAAAGAATGGCAGAGGCACAGAAGTCAATCTTCCAACCCTTCTTTGCAGGTATTTCAATGACAGCAGGACTGTGGATGTGTGGCATTGTGGTTCTTAGGTATGTGGGGATGACTCATTCTTGACCTTGTTTCCATAACAATTTCTCATCACTGTGATTTTGTAGCAGTTACATCATCTCCATAGCCTCACAGTTTTCTTTAAATCTGGGCACAACTGATAATGATTGTACTTTGTGTTCATATTACCTCAACAATGGTTTAAAGCTTAGTAAGGTTTACATTAAATTATTAAATAGATAATAGCTTCTACTTCATATATATATTCTGTGTGAAGTCAATTCAGCCTTAGTATGTTATTCTTTCTTTCCCCTCTGACATTTCATGGAAGAGTGAAGGACATAGGGATGAGACACAATGAATTTACACATGAAAGTAACTTCAGACTCTGAAGATAAAAGATTTGGTTGACATTGCAGGTACAGCCCCACAGTTGGGTAGAGATGGACACATTTGAATACATTAGTCAATGCCAGCTGAATTTCAAAGCACCCAACATCATTGAACTCCAAGCATATTTGCAAATATGTTTCCACTTAGTTTTTTGAATCATATGTCATTTCAAAGAAAATTTTGCTAAGTAGTTCAATTTCATTTAAACATATATTACTGAAGTGCCACTTTTCTAAGCACTTTAAGTAGATTCAACTGCACCTAATATGTTTAAAACC
This sequence comes from Jaculus jaculus, assembly GCF_020740685.1. Lineage (NCBI taxonomy): Eukaryota > Metazoa > Chordata > Mammalia > Rodentia > Dipodidae > Jaculus > Jaculus jaculus. The sequence goes on from NC_059106.1 coordinate 26,989,397, forward strand.
TTTTAGGGAATAAAATGCATGATGTATATTTACTGAAAATGACTTTATCATGTTAAAAAATGCACCAAGACATGCAAGCCTAACCTAGTTTTGTAATGGCGCCTGCTCAGTGGCCTCATGAGTGAAGTTGACACCATGAAAAGATAAATTCACCTCTCTTCTAACCAGACAGAAAACAAAATATCCTCTCCCCTATTATTTTACCACAAGCATGAAAGGTTTTAATTAGGAAATAAGAAAGTTCTTGAAAGTGAGGAGGCTAGTGAAAGCTCTAATTTCATTAATTAAAATTCATATGTAAATATAGGATGATTCCTAAGGATTCTTTGTATCTATTCATTTCCATAAACTCCTTGAAACAGCTAAAATCCATACCCTTGCCTCCCTTGATGCAGAACTCTCTTCTATCTCAGATGTGTGTCATGCATAGTTTAAGCCTCAACATCTTTCCCTCCTTCCTCTATTACCTGCTTTTCCTTCACAGTTTCTTATCAGTCTATAAGTATGAAGATATTCATTAAAGAAAGAAACCTCTTGCCATTTTTGTACATGGTGCACAAATATTCCAGGGAACCTGTTACCTCAATAATGATAGTGTAGTTTTATTTGGATAAAGGACCCAGTGGCAGATTAATTGTAGGCCATCATCATTCCAATAGAGCCATCCTTGAAACCCCTATAGCTGAAGTAAAATACCCATGCTCCTAATAAAACCAAGTTCTAGACAAATCCTGTAAAGTAAAAGTCACCCCAAGTCTTTCTGAAATAGAAGCTGTGGTGTCAGGATATCACCAACATTAGCCAAGCTATGACAGTGAGGAAGTTCAGTGTGGAGGTGAGCTTCTCTGAAAAGCCACTTACTGCAGCTGTACCGGCAAGAGTGAGCAATGACTTCCCAGAAGCCAGGTTGCAGCAACCCTCATCCGTCTGTTCTTTCCTTCCTGTGACAGCAGAGTGGAGGCTATGATAGCAAGGGCCTGGGCTAGAAAATCTCTCTCTCTGGAATTCTGACACCTCTGCTGTTTGCAGCTCTGGACTGGATCTCAGCTCTCCCTGAAGATAGGGAGTCTCTCTATTTGATGCAGATGTTCTGAGGAGAACAGCATCTCTGGTAATGAGAGCTCTTCTGGCTCTGTGACCACATCAGGGTTCAAAGATCCTCTGTAGAAGACTGTGAATCAATCAATACTGATAAGAAAATGTTTATAATGTTCATTTCATGAAGCCTCTAATATGATTCAATGTTTTTTCCCTAAGACAGAATATGTTCATTTGCCTTTTTGTAATGGGTACATTTTTCTGTATCTCTGCATGTGTGTAAATGTGATTATGGTGACTTAGTCATGTTTTGTCAATTACAGATTTGCTGAAGGTTGTGGTTGGTATCCTTATTAAAATCATATGACCTGTGAATATATTATGTTACATGATGATGGAGGGTAGAGGTTGCTGAAGAAATTAAGATTTCTGTTCTGCTGACCTTAAATGAGGAGACTGTCCAGAATTATCTTGATTGGACCAATAGAATCACAAAAGGTTTTAAATGTTAAAAACAAACAAACGAGCAAAGGATAGCCAGGGTCAGAATGAAAAAAAGACTTTGACCAGCCATTCCTGATTTTGAATAAGGAATGTCTCCAATCCAAGTACTAACCAGGAATGTGGTAGGCAAAGAATATGAACTAATGAGCTAGTTGTATAAGATGGGAAAGAGAAATGTCATCTTCCCCAGTGTCTGGGTAAAGAAATTCAATCCTGTTGACAAAATTATTTTTTCCAATATGTTCTATATCTATTTAAGAAAATTAATTTGTGTTATTTTAAGACACCGAGTTTGTGATGATAATTATCAAAGCAATAAAAATGAATAGAAGATCCATCTCCTTATATATGTGCATAGTCCACAACATGAAGAACTATCCTCAGTAGTAATAAAAATGTTATAAAGATTCAGAAGAACGGGGACCAAGATAGCATACCAAGACTGGCTGGGACACTAAGTTCCCATGTTGCTCTTCACACAAATATCTGCTATTGAATTTGATGTTCACTGTGTCATTCTTAGAACTGATGATAGTTCAATTTATTTGTCACATATAGTTTTCTGGAAGGTGTGGAAGGGGCCTGCAGATATTAAATATAGACAAAACATTCAACTGTCTGTAGATAGGAGAAAAAAATAATAGTACCATATTGTTTTTAGATTTGGGAATTATGTTTAAAAACTCTCCTATAAGATGGAAATTTCATCAATCAATAAAAGAGTGCTGCAACCAACTATAAGCCATACTTTCTTTTATGATCTGATAGCATTTTAAAGTACTTTTAGTTATTTATTGGTCAGCAGAGAGATAATGAGTGAGGAATGGTAAAAAAAAAACAAAAAAAAAAACAAGTGTACCAGGGCCTCTTGCCTCTGCAAACAATCTCCAGATGAATGCAGCTACTTTGTGCATCTGGCTTTATGTGGGTACTGGGGAATCATATCTGGATTGGCAGCCATAATTTCATTTAAGCACTGCCTATGTCTTCAGATTCTATTTCAACTTCTCCTATCCTGTATATTCTTAGGTTTGGTCTCTTCAACACAGTCTGGAGATAGAGGAAGATTTAGTTTCTCTCTCTATTTCTCTACACACACACACACACACACACACACACACACGTATACATGAATAGATCACAACTTCAACCTCGGCCTTGGGTTTCTCAGCACCCACCTTTCACTTGTACTGTGTGCATGGCCAGTTCTAGCCAAGGCTTCTGTTTGTCCATAGTGTACACAACACAGCGTCTCTAGCATTTCTGTAACCTACAGAGTTTCTTATGATGTCCATGTCCAGAAGGGGCAGCACATCCCTGACAACTGTGTCTGATCCAATCCCAGCGTGGACAGTGCACTCTGTCTTGGCTCCAGTTGGCAGCCAGTGCAGGCTGCTTTTATAGTGCATTTTGTGGATCTCACTTTGGCTTACTCCTTCCACTTCCCCGTGCACACACTTTTCAGCTCTCTTCCCATTTTGAGTCTCTGTTCTTCCTTTTTTCTTGTTTGAATCCTGTTTTTCTATGCTGAGTATTTCTTTTTCTTTTCTTTTTTTATTATTGACAACTTCCATGATTATTAACAATGTCCCATGGTAATTCTCTCCCTCCCCCCACTTTCTCCTGCCAACCTCCACTCTCCATCATATCCCACCCCCTCCAATCAGCCTCTCTCTTATTTTGATGTCATCATCTTTTCCTCCTATTAAGATGGTTTTGTGTAGGTAGCATCAGGCACTGTGAGATCATGGATATCCAGGCCATTTTGTGTCTGAAGGAGCATGTTGCAAGGAGTCCTACTCTTCCTTTGGCTCTCACATACTTTCTGCCACCTATTCCGCAATGGATCCAGAGCTTTGGAAGGTGTGATTGAGACATTGTAGTGCTGAGCACTCCTATGTCACTTCTCAGCACTATGATGCCCTCTGAGTCATCTCAAGGTCACTGCCATCTGCAAAGAGAAGGTTCTCTAACCAAGTTAGAGTAGCATTAATATATGAGTATGAACATTAAGAGAAGTACTTACTGGGAAGTGTGATGAGCACAGTGTAAGATACATTTAGCCAGATGGCAGCAGATTACACCCCTAGGACTCATGACTACACGTGTTGTAGTTTTTCAATATCAGGGATGTAGTCCCTCCAAAGAAGCAGGCCTCCAGGCAAATTAGAGGGCAGTTGACTTCTTGCATAATGGACGTGCCACTATTGTACCTGTTGGCTTATAAGGCTTGCAGCGTCCACTTTTGAGTATGTTCACTGGTTTCTCTCTCTCCAATTAAATTGTATGCAGTGTGGCTTCTCCCAACTTTCTGTCAGTTGGTCTACATGGAGGAGATTTTCAGCACAGCTCCAGTAGGACTTCTCAGTGACCTTGTGGCCTAAGTATGAGGAACCTTCAGCAATAGGGTCTTACCATCTATTCCAGGTGGGCAACCAAGGGCCTTGGCAATGCCTGTAATGTTTTGGCGGTATGAGGAACCTCACTGGCCAACAACTCACTGGAAAGTATCCCATCCCTGGCACTGAAAATTTTCTACTAAAAATCTATGGCTCCTTTGTGTCCCATTGTCCAAAAAGGCAGGTTTCCATATGACTTATTTATATCCTCTTGGATTTTGATTAGCCCTCCCTCTAACTTACCTTTACTCACTCTTTTCCCCTGATCTCACTTAGGCCTTTTCACCCCCATTATCTGTTCTTCTACTAACATATATACAACATCATCCTATTAAATCCCCCTCTCCTTTCCTTTCTCTTCCCTTTATATCTCCTTTCTAGCTTCCTGGCCTCTGCTACTAAGTTTTCTTCCTACTTACACTGAAGTCCAATCATGTGTAGCTAAGATATATGCTGAGTCCTTCTTTCACCGGTTCACAGAGCTAGTTTCTCATCTGCCATAGCACCCAGAAGCCTTTCTTGCTTTTCCCTTCCTTCCTTCCTTCCTTCCTTCCTCCCTTCCTCCCTCCCTCCCTCCCTCCCTCCCTCCCTCCCTCCCTCCCTCCCTCCCTTCCTTCCTTCCTTCCTTCCTTCCTCTCTTTTTCTTTCTTTCTTTCTTTCTTTCTTTCTTTCTTTCTTTCTTTCTTTCTTTCTTTCTTTCTTTCTTTCTTTCTTTCTTTTTTATATTTGTTTTTGGACAGAAGACTTTACTTTGCCTCAAGACATTCAGTTCATTGCCACATTACCCTTCTGCTACTATGCTTTTCCAATGGAAATGAATAAAGGGGGAAATGCTGAGCATTGATATTTATCTCTGTTTCCACCTTTATTCAATCTTGGACCCGAGTCCCCAGGGTGATGCCACCCACATACCAGTTGGATCTCCTCCCCTCAGTTAAATCTCTTTGGAAGCTGTCTTCAAAGACCACCCAGGGGTGCGCCTATCATGTGATTCCAAATACAGTCAATGTGACAATGAGCCTGCTCTGCCCTGCTCCTTTCTTTTTTTATCAAATCATTAAATTGTACACCTTTGGCTTTTTCCCCATTATTTCTTTACATCTTGTGCATCCTGATCCACATTGTGTAAAACAAAAGAAATCAAGAGAAAAGGAGATATACTTTTCTTTCGATCTGTATATACACTCAATGCCTTATTCTAATAATTTAATAGACAATAAAGTGAGATTCTATCTTTATAATAATAATGGAAGGTTAATTTGTTGATATTATAAAAATATGTGGTTATGAGAAACAATAAAGTTATGAATAATTGCATTCAATTTTTATATAATCACAAAATAATTATGAAAAATAATGTATTTTATATTAATGCTTAGTGTCTCTGTATATGGAATTATGCATACATTGTATTTTAAATAATATTCTACATATTTAATTCTGAAATGTTTAATAAATAATAAACCATTTCTTATAGTTATTGGTCACTTATCAATAATTATTATTGTCTTTCTGATTAGGAAAAAAATAAAGCACTCTTGTATCTCAAAAAATAGATGTGCTCATCTTGAAGATATTGTTGCTGTTTTTATTTATATAATGAGAATATATATGTTTTTCATGGTAGAATTTCAATCTAGCTCAGGCTGATCTGGAATTCACTATGTAGTCTCAGGGTGGTCTTGAACTCACGGTGGTCTTCCTGCCTTTGCCTCCAAAATGCTAGGATTAAAGACGTGCACCACCATATCCAGCATGAGTCATATTTTTTCAATTGTATTTAGGTTGGCAAAAATCTTGGGGCAATTGTTATTTTCAACTAAAATACTATTTTGACTTCTTTAACTGATTTTGTGATTTATATATTTTTGGGCATGTGAGCAAAATATCTGCATTGTGGTATGTGTGGTGTGTATATGTGTAGTGTATGCACATGTGTGTTCAGCTCCAGGTTCAGTAAGGGACCCTGTCTCATTTCATATTTTGGTCAGATAGAACTCTATTCCTCTTGGAGTAAGTCATAGCTGTCTCTCATACTTTGATAATGAAAGCAGTCCTTCATTAAATGTGGGGCTGAGAATGACCAAGTAGTGACCAAATGGATCATTCTGATTATTTCTTTTTTATTTATATTTATTTATTAGAGAGAGAGAGAGAGAGAGAGAGAGAGAGAGAGAGAGAGAGAGAGAGAGAAACACACACAGAGAGACAGAGAGAATGGGAAATCCAGGGACTCTAGCCACTACAAATGAACTTCAGACACATGCTGTACCTCATACATCTGGCTTATGTGGGTACTGGGGAACTCAACCTGGGTCTTTTGCCTTTTCACACAAGCACCTTAACCACTAAGCCATCTCTCCAGCCCCAAATTATTTCTTACTTGTGGTCCACCTTTAAAATGGAGCTCAGCCCAACACTCAATGAAATCCTTCTTACCGTCAGTGAAAGGCACATTATAAAAACTCATCCCTGAAGACAACCTGCAAGTGAAAAATTTCAGATTTGTAACTCTTTTATGTGGAAAATTTGGCAAAGGATCAGAAATATAGCCATGGATAATTATCTCCTGAACATTATGAAACTTTGTAATTGCTAATTGCCCATCAAGAGATGTCCTACAAGGCTTGATTCCTGCCTGACTTCTTCAATGTTAGAAGAATTTTAATTGAAACACTAAAATGCAGAACAGTCTCAAATTTTGACTCAGATCAGTCCTTCAAATTGTCCATCTTGTTACTTATTTTAATAAAGTATGTTTTCAAAGTAAGGAAAATTTGGCCAAGGGTTATAGCACCCTTTCATTAATATTCATTCCCTAGAAAACACAATTTTTCAAAGAATATTGATATTATAATTTTTCAAAAATATTTTATTTATTTGCAAGCAGAGAGAATATGAGAGTGGGAGAAGGAAAATGGGAGGGGGATGAGATTGGGCATGCCAGGGCCTCTTGACGCTTAAAATGAACTCCAGACACATGCACCCCTTCATGCATCTGACTTATGTAATATTGGAAAATCAAACCCAGACTATTAGAGTTTGAAAGAAAGTTCTTTCAAGCATTGAGCCATCTCTCTTGCCCCAGTTCTATAATCTTCATGAAAAAATAAAAATAAGTGAGGTGTTCAAAAGTTTTATTTTTTATATCATGACAAATTCAAATATCTAGGTTCAGTATTTCAATGTTTCCAATAAAAATAGAGATAACAACAGTGGTAGCAAAGAGAGCTGAGTAAATGTCATCGTCATTTAGTGGCAAAGGTGTATTATAGACTGATTACATCTCTAACATTATTCCAAAGAATTATAGGTAAGAGAGAATAAGTTAAAAACTCAGAACACCATTATTTATAACTCTCTACCCCATCATTTCATTGGCTTTTACTTAGATCCATATACGGGGTATTGCACTCTCTGTGTTTCAGTGATCAACACTTTGCCTGATTTTCAGGCACAATTTTTTTTTTTTTTTGAGTGGGGCAGGATCAAACCAGAATTATATGGATGTGGTAAGCAGAGTAATGGTCCCACTAATACTAGCAATGTCAACATCCTACTTCTTAGGACCTATGATATGTTAAACCAAGTGACAGATGTCACTTAGCTTCCAAACATGCACACTGGATGGTAAGCCAGGCTTGTTCTTGGTTGTGGAAGCATTTCCCAGGTGACATTCACTGGAGGCAGCAGAAGAGGAGTCGGGGGTGTACTTGTCTGGCCTCTACCTGGAGCCACCACCCACAGAAAGCATGCTGCCCTGAAAGCCAAGTACAATCGTCAGGTGGTGGAAATCACTGAGAAGGTAACTAAGTCCCACCAACAAGTTGATGACCACCTTGTAGAGAGGATTCTTTACAATTCTCCAGTGAAGCTGGACTAGACCTGGACTTCAGCCCAGTGGAGGAGGCTTCTGAAATATACTGTAGGAGATCATCTGGCCCACAGAAAGACAATAAGAAGCGGGAACGGTTTGCAATCAATGACTTGTGCCCCCGGTGAGTGGTGCACTGGAGCAAAGAAAGTAGCTGCCAGCTGGCAGCAGCTTGGGACTACCAGTTGCTCACCTCTGGCAAGGCTAGGATGCAAGCAGGTTAATATGACCTTTGAGAAGTCTCACAATCTATGTGTGCAGCCCTTGGAAGGGGTACAAGGCCTGGATGCCTTTCTCTTCCCTTTCCTTCAGGAACATCTGGAACATTGCTTCCTCACAGGCTCTACACCATGACTGTACTGCTTCCCCAGCTTCCCAAAGGCAACAAAGAGGGCCAAGGGCGATTGAGACTTCTGCAATCAGGCATCAAAATCAGCCTTTCACACTTACATGCGAATTATCTAAGGCAACTTTCACCATAACCGGAAGCAGGATAACACGGAATGGGTAGAATGCTATTAGATTTGTGCTCCTAGAAGGCCCGCATATGAAAGTACCATGGGGATATGGCAGGATTAAGAGACAAGGCTATGACACTGCTGGCATGCCGAAAAAGGGCCTTTTGGGACCCTGGACCTATCGTATTTCTTTCTGTTTCCTTCCTCGCTACCATGAAGTGAATACCTTTGCTCTATCATGATGCCTCACCACATCCCAAAAGCAATGGGTTCAGTGTGTGTGCATGTGCATGTGTACACGCACGTTTGCATGCCCCCACACATGTGTGCCAGTATCTGTTGCCACTGCCTAAGAACTCCACATGTATGCACCACATCTGGCTTTACATAGGTCCTGCGTAATAGAACTCAGGTTACTTCAGCTTTTGCAAGCAAATGATTTTTAACCACTGAGCAACTTTCCCAACCCCGTAATGGGTTAAATCTTTATCATGAACTAAAAACCTTCAAAACTGAGAAACAAACTAACCTTTCCCTCATTACAAGCTGATCACTTCAGGGATTTTGTCACAGTGAAATGACAGTTTTTACAGACATGCAGATAGAGAAGAGGGGGCAGCCTGTGAGTGTGAACTCTTAGGGAATAGGATGGACGGAGGCTAGATCTTTTAGAAGTCTGAAGGCCTGCTGCTGTATGGTTTAGGAATTTACTCCTGCGTCAGACAGGAATCCAGTGCTGTTTGCAGTTGAGAACTAAAATGACTTGAATTTAGAACCACACTGTGGTGTTTCTGTAGGGGATGAGGAGAAAAAACAGTGATTATAAACAATGTACTCTAATGACCCAAGAGAAGGATGATGCCAACATACACCAGAGCAGAGAGTGACATTCTGCTGATTCATTAATATTTGGAAATTTGACAGAGGAGCCATCAGAGGGATTTCAGGAAAATAGCCTGGTTGAGCTGTGAGAGCAAAAGGTGAGCATTGAAAACTATTAAAGTTGTCCCTTCCTAAAACCCATAACCCCAGGGTAATCATGAAGACAAACAAACAAATATATTAGGTAGAGGCTTACATAGAAATATTTGACTCCTTGAAAGTGCTTAGGTCCTAAAACAGAAGGCAAGTCTAAGAACTGAGCATAGCCAATACGCTTACAAGGAGATAGGGATGCTGACATAGCATAGTCATTCATCTTCCTGTAAGAGACTCGGTGGCTTCAACAAGCATACTTGAGATCAAGGTGCAGAGATCCAGTGTTGTGGTGATGATCTCTTCTGGAGTCATAAATGGTATCTTCTTATGTTTCCACACAGTGAACAGAATCTCTGAGGCTATTATCCCATCCCATCTTCACAGCCTCATCTGTATTAGTTACCTTTCTTATTACCGTTACCAGAAACATGACCAGATGCAACTTAGAGAAGAAAGTTTTATTTTCTTTTTCCCAGCAGATGGGGATGAATGCTGCTTCTCAGCTCACTTTCTCCTTTTTATTCCCCTTTTGATATAGTCCAGGACCCCAGTCCATAAACTAGTACTAGCCACAATTAGGGTGTGTCTTTTCTCTTCAGTTAACCTAATATAAAGATTCCCTCACACACATGCCCCAGTATGTGTCTCCTAGGCTATTCTAGATCCTATCAAGATAGCAATGTTAATCATTATAACCATCCAAATTCACTTAATCTTCTAAAACTTCCATCTCAATATTGCATCAGGGCCTCAACCTATGAGTTTTGGGGGAATATAATCATTTGGTTCATAGTTTAAATGTAACATTCTAACCTAAGCAGTATCCTGGAATAGAAAGGGGACATTATAGAATACCTAAGACTATCTGAATAAAAGTCTTCACATCAATTAACTTAAAAAAAGTCAGTAGTGGAGCCGGGCATGATGGCACACACCTTTAATCCCCGCACTTGGGTGGCAGAGGTAGGAGGATCACTGTGAGTTCTAGGCTACCCTGAGGTGACATAGTTAATTCCAGATCAGCCTGCAGCCTTAAAAAAAAACAAAACAAAACAAAACAAAACAAAAAACCAACCAACCAAACAAACAAATAAAAACAATAGGGGTTTAGTAGTTTATTTACATTTACTACACTAATGTATGATATTTCTAGTATAAGATAACTGGATGTTAGTATACAGAAAATTTGTAATATCTTTTACCTTTGTGGCAAATACAAAAAGAAAACCTATAGACAGATCCAAAGTAGTCATTTGTGATTTCACTTTATTTGCTGAACGACTGGAAGAATGCAGTCAACATTTACTTCTAGGGAAAGAGCATGCTTGGGATAGATATAGGCTTATGAAATCAGTGAGTATAAATTGCTTCATCCTTCTGTCCAGATGTTCCCCAATCCATCAGTTCAGACCTACATCGTATTTATTGCTATATAAGTGATCTTGGCAATAAAGGCTAAATCTGGCATTCTTTGGAAAGCTTCCTGGAAAAGGTAGGACTTGAAGATTTTGAAGGGGGAAAGATCAGTAAACACACATAGGGCAAAATTCTCCGATTTAAAGGACTGAACTCCTTATTTCCTAATGCCCATTGCTACTGTACATATTTCCTTGTCTGTTTAATTGAAGTCTCTTGCTATGCAGTGGACTTGCTTTGATTAACTTTTGCCCTTTATTCACATTCATTTGCTTTCATTTTCCTCAAAGCACACTTATTATTAAGTAGCAGATAGCCCCACGGGGACACATTAATTTCTAAGGAATCTTTTCTGGTGCTCTGCTGGTGTCCTTTATCCCCTTGCTCTATTTGGCCACACTGAGCACTGTCTCTTGTCTCATGAAGCTTTGCTGATGAATTGCACTGCTCTCGCTGCTAGTATAACAAATAGAAGGTAAGACTCCCCGCCATCTGCAGTAATAGCACTTCCAGACACACATTAGCTGCATTTAAAATGGCAACTCCTTCATAATATGGTAAAGGATCCCATTTAATCACAGAGGCAGAAATACACTGTGAGGTCAGAGATTTTCCCCATAATTGTTTCAGACAACATCAAACTAAATATAAGCACAGGAATAGGCATGTATTTACAACATGTCCATACAACTTTTAGGGGTTCCTCAGTTTCTTTCATAATACTCCTTTTAAAATCACTGGGAAAGTAAACAATTATGACTTGTTCCTTTAATGAGACTCTCCCACTTCCTTATTTCCTCATCTTTCAATTCTCACTTTCTCATTTTTTTCTATTTTTAAAGGGAATTGGAATTAATCCTTCTCTCATTTGACCTTTTTTATATAAGACTCTCTGTTAGATATCATGTGATCCTATGAGATGACTATAGCAAAGTACATGAGACAAATAACTTTATGTAGAAAAGAGGTTTATTCTAGATTGCAGTTCTGGGCCAGGGTTGAAGGCCAGCCTCTCATGGTGGCACCTTTGCTGGTAGAGGCCCATTGTAGCACAGTGTCTTGCGTGACACAGATCATGAAGAGAACGTGCATTTTCTTCTCCCTTTTTCCTTTTTCCATCTCCTTATAAAGCCATGGTACTCATGCATCATAGCTTTACTTTGCGGCTCTGTCTAATCCTCTTCTCCTTCCAATCACTCCCCACATCCTGTACACCTACAATGGACAGTTTTCACTCTCTTATTGCCTAAAAATCAAAATTGAATCCATAAAACCATATCCAAACCACAGCAATATCTGCTTTCCCCTCCTGCCAATCGATTTTACTCACCATACATAGGAAAATATGTGATCAATTATGAAAGAAATGTGTACAGTGAGAAAAATGTTCATATACACTCTACTTACCACTATAAACTAGCACTTTTATTTTTTTAATGGACTTGATTGTATACTTAAACATGAGCTCAGGCTTAGACTGGCCAGAAGCTAACAAGTTATAAATGAATTTAGGAGTTGACCTGTGGTCATGTCTTAACATCACTGAGAGCACAGGACGGACAGCCTTTCACAAGCATGCTTTTATTTTATTCTTTATTTCTGTTTACTTTTTATAGCTATCTTTTAACACGAAAAGGTTCCAAATATGTAGGGAAAATATCATGTTCAGTTTGATTTTTTTTATGAATGCATTAAAACTATTTTTTTTTTTTGAGGTAAGATATCTTTCTAGTCTAGTCTGACCCAGAGTTCACTATGTAGTGTCAGGTTGGCCTCAAACTCATGGTGATACTCTTATCTCTGCTTCCTAAGTGCTGTTATTAAAGGCATATGCCACTAGGCCCAGAAAACCTATTTTTCCTGATGCCTTCCAATAGTATAAGACAGACTGTAATGTGACAGTGGCTCACTGGGATGGGATGACACAGGCTGATGCAATAAACACGAACATTTGAAAAACATTCAGGAGGAAGGACCATGTGTGTTTAAGGCATGAGAAGAGAAAAAAAAAATTATTGTATACCATGGATGCTTACTTAAATAGCATGAAATTAAAATCCAGTTGTCTTTGGGAGGGGCGTGTTAGAGAAACTTTCTTGTAAGTCTTTCAGCTCACTTTAGAATCAACTAATATGGTCAATATCCAAGCACCTATGAGGTAAGTTTGCATCATAAAATATTGAACTAATAAAGGCAGGTAACAAATATGAAAACCAAACATCTGTTATTTTACAATGCACAAGGTACAGGAAAAATTTTGTTTTGAAACAAAGTAACTGAGTCCTTCTAAACACTCAAGTGAGTGTTAAGAGACAAATGTCTATACCCAGCAGCCTAACATAGCCATAGAATATTGATGCTGGACCACCTCACCAAATATGCATGGGCCTGGAAGCTTCTGGACAGAGATGCAAGGGTTATTTCTGAAAAAAGAGATGAGAATATCATGCTGAACTCAGAAGTAATGGAGACCAGCTGTGGCACTCAGGAAAGTAGATTGTGAGGCTGACTGAAAGTTCTATTAGTCAGCTGAGAGCGAAGCCACAGGGGTAATAGTCGATGCTATGCTTATAGTTTATTTTTGCACCTAGATTGTGCTAGTGGAAGAACCATGAGTTAATTAAATAGTGCAAGAATCACTGAATTGAAATTTGTGAGTAAGCTCTCATTGCTGGGGGTGTGCAATGAAGCTAAAAGTATAGTCATTCAATTTTGCTAATGTTCTGATTTTCAAGGAATTTAATTGTTAGGTCTTTGAAGGTAACTGGGCTAGATTCTGATATCTTCCTCATTTGTTCTATGTCTTTTCAGAAATACTTAGTTTTATAAATTTCATGTTTCCACATGAAAAATGTCATATTTTAGTCCACACATTTAATGTTGACATACCCATGAACTTCATTTGTTGAAATTTTAAAAACCAAAATGATGTCATCAAGGCATGGGCTCTCTGGAGGTAAGAACATAACAAAGGCAGATCTTCTTGATGGAAAGATTTGTCCGTGTGAAAGATCGTATTAAGAAATACTAACCATTTTCACTACCTATATGTACATCAAGGAAATTCTATGAACCCCAAAGAGGGCCTCAGAGGAATTAGAATTTGCTGGTGCTTTCATCTTGGGTTTTCCAACCTCCAGAACTGAAAAAACAATTTCTATTGTGGATAAGCAACCTGGCCTTTGTTATTTTGGTATATTAGCTCGGGTTACCTAAAAACCTAAAAATCTGGGTCAGAAATCTCTCAAATATAAATGTCAGAGGTATCCTTGAAGGAAAGTATAGCAGCAATGGTCTCACATGCTTATCTTCTGGTTTTATCTTCTATTAATCTTCACTGTCTGGTTATGATTTTCTCATGGTAGGATATGCCCTGTAACCCAGAGACTGCTGTCATGGAACCCACCCCAATGAATGTAAACTCTTTGAGACGATGAATGATACCCTTGCCATCAAGATATATCTATCAATTATATTGATCTTGAAACATGACAAAAATAGTAAGGATTAGGAAAACATGACAAAAATAACCAGGCCTGCTGAGCCCTATACCATGACAACTTCAGTCACAAAGATTTTAAATAATGATCTAAAAATGCTATGTTTATGTTCCAAATATGAAAGGACACAGATATCCTCAAATAAAAAAATTACCTTAAATAGCAGATTTCAGAGTCAGTTTTTAATAATAGTATGTTCACTGGCCCCATTTGAATTATGTCTGTTTGTTCTCACACTGTAAGACTATTATTTGAGGCCCACAGAGTTTATATAGATGAGTCTTCATAAGAGTGGCTTGAATTTCATCGTGAATTAACCAACCACTAGCGCCTTGAGAGAGCTCAGAATCATTAGTCACCATCTAGTCAGCAGTTTCTGCTTGACCTTTTAACATATAGGCCGATTACTGCTATTCACTTCTTCCCAGAAAGAGAACTTGGGCCAAAATTAGGGGCTCATTTATTTATGATACCACTCCCTGATAGTGTTGCAACTCCTGTCTCACTGCCTTGGCAACTGTGAGCTCTAATTTTCTTCTTTGCAATCTGGTAGCATGGTTAATTGTGCTCTTCTCATCTTCTGTGCATCCCAGGGACCACTGCCATTTAGTTTTCCAGCCTCAAGCCCACATAGCTTATGCATTGGCAAATAGACGGAAGAAGAAAAGAATAGAACAGGCATGACAGACTTCTTTTTAGGCATCCGACTTATCATCAGATACTCTTACTGAATCACTATAACTTTTAGGACTTTCCAACTTCTAAAAAAAAAACAGAGATTTTTAAACATATACATTTCATATTTTTCTAATTATTAAAGATGAAATCTGTGTTCATTCATTTACATATATTTGCACCACTGTCATTAGACTAATACACTTTTAATTGATTGGTCCAGGTCCCTATTGTGTGCTAATGAATCATATATAGATTCATTGTGTTTCTTCTCTCTTTTTATTCTTTTCTTTGTCCCCATCTGTGCACTTGGCCCTTAATCTCATCTTAATGATGCTATGAGCCGTTTTAATGGGATAACACACACTTATCCTTGTGGGTATCTGGAGTGGTGTCACTTCATTTCATCACACATTCTCCAGCATATGCAATCAGTTTTCCACTCTCTTAACCTAAAAGACAATGTAAGATATTTCAGCACTTGGGAGGCAGAGGTAGGAGGATCACCATGAGTTTGAAGCTACCCTGAGACTACATAGGGAATTCCAGGACAGCCTGGGCTAGAGCAAGACCCTACCTTGAAAAACAAAAACAAACAAACAAAAAAAGATATTTTCAGTGCCAATTTCTTAGCAGTCACAGAAATTACTTCAAAAGCAGCCAGATCCTAAGTTTTTCATATTAATATTTTAAGGATTAAATTCATGCTCATGTCAAATTCCAGAAGAGATGAAAAAGTCCTTATGGTTGATATCAACTATATGGTGACTTGGATATAAGGGTCTTCTTGGTCATGTAGGGATTCCCTTATCTTGACAGGATGATAGAAGATGGAGATTCTTTGAGTTTTGTGTGTGTGTGTGAGTGCACACACACACATTCTTGTATTTGTGTTAGTATACATGTAGTTATGAATCTGTTTGTGGGTATGTGTGCACATGGGTAGGCCAGTAGTCTACATCAGGAGTCCTTCATAGTTGCACTCCACTTTATTCTTTGAGACAAGGTCACTTCCTGAACTTGCAGCTCAACAATTTAGTCAGACTAGTCAATAAGTAAGTACAAAGGATTCCCTGTCTCCCCATCCCACTCTGGGATTACATAGCTACACCATCACACTTGGCACTTTACTTGGGTCTTGGGGATCTGTATTTGTCTTCTAATGCTTGTGCAGTAAGTTCTTTGCTCCATTAGCCAATTTCCTACTTCCTCTGGGCTATTTATAAACGACAGGCCTGAAAGTGATGTAGGCTGCTTCATTCTATTAACAACTGGCCAGAATCAGTTAGAAACTTTGGAGTAGCTTCATGGTACATCTAGTTCAGAAAATGAGGAGAAACAAATTCCTTCTCTACCACTCATCCTGCACTAAACCTGACAAATGCCAAACATGTACAGAGAATTTACTATCTTTGAAGAAGAGCATTTGAACATTTGAACAGACAGATGGCTTCAATGAGATTTCTGACTTCACAGTTTTGCCTTTTCACTTGCCTTTTGTCTTCAAATTGCCACGAAGTCTTTTCCTTTTAATCTATTGTGTTATACAGAAGTAATTAGTGGTACAGAAAGAATCTATTTTTTTTGTTTTTTTTTCTTAATTTAATTTTATTCTTTATTAGTAAAATGAGCCCAACATGGCTCAGGGAAATTCACAGAAGAGGGTATAGAAAGATTATTACAGCCACAATTTGGGACATTATACACAGAGACATTGCCTCTTCCTCATAGGTGTTGGATACCCCATAATGTAATACCCACAATCCCCAATAAGGAGTGTCCCTTTGGAGGAAGGGGCAGAGAGGAGGTTAAGATGGTAACAACAATGCTGTTTACAAACTAAGAATCTAAATTTTTTTGATGATTGGCAGATTATTAGTGAATTATTTAATTGTATATTATTGTGCAACAATCCATTATATTTTATTCAGTACCTATTTCCATGTTTTTATTTTTTCAAACTTTTATATATTGCTCCTTTTTATTAGTTTTGTACTCAGTGAATACAGCCAGTTTGGTACCATTGTTAGACTCATCCATGTCCTACCCCCTCCCCCTGGCCCCTCCTTATTGAGGTATATGGGTCATGCATTCTGGATTTAGCCCACAGTTATAGGTAGGAGAAATGTCTCTGCATATCATGCCCCAACATGTGGCTCTGCCATTCTTTCTGACCCCTCTTCTGCAAAAGTTCCCTAAGCCATGTTGGGTTCATTTTGGGTCTGCTTCAGTGATGAGGTGTTGGGGGCCTCTGTGATTCTAGAATATCTGATTTGGTAGGAGTTGATTTTTCTGTGTTGATGATCTCCTTCACCCTTGTGCTGGTACCCGGTTCACCAAGAAAACAGCACCCTTGATTATTTTGCCAATTGTTCTTAGTTTCAGCTGGGGCCCTTTTGAGGTATGATGGGGTGGCTCTCTCCTTAGGATCTACATCTCTCTGACAAAGAGAATCAGATTTTCCAATGGAGAGCAAGTTAGCACCAGACAAATGAGATAACCCTTATTTTTTTTTATAGAGAATTTAATAGATGCAGACCATCTTGTAGCCCATTATTGATGGTAGCTTGATAATGGAGAGTGGGATCATGTTTGGATATGGTTCTGACTTGTTTCCCACTTCCAGCTATGGGTCCCATACCACTGAGGGGATCAGTTAGCCAAATCAAGAGCAGTTGGTTCTCCACCATAGCCGTGTGCCACTATTGCACTTGTGTGAGCGTCACAGCAGGTTATTTGCTACTAAATAGGTTAGACCATTTGTTGCTTGGATAGATATTGGTCATTTTCCCCCAGTTGTCCATGTACAAGAACCTTCTGGCACTAGATGCACTGACTGTCTGGGGACTGACTCTCTTCCAGCTTCCAGCCATGCCATTCCATTTTATGTGTCAACCGCATATGATGTCTTCAGCAGTAGGGTCTTACCACTAACCTTTGGTGGGTCATCAAGTACTCTCACAGAAATCTTTGTTTTAGGTCTCTCTGATCAAAAGCTCATTGTGGATAATAGCCACATGCTGGTACTTGGAGTTACATGTCAGTGCCCACTAAGAAAAGGAAGAAAAACATAACTAATATAAAAGAGTTAGAGAGAAGAGAGGGGTGGGGAGACAGAGAAGCTGTAGAAGATTAAGGTCAGTCTTCATCATACCCTCTCCAGTGTCTTGTGGCTGAGGTGTTCCCTCTAAGAGCCTGGTGAAGGTTCAGCCATTTGGTTTGCCTTTTAGGATGTAGAATTTTATGGTGCCATTGCTGTTTGGGTGTAGATTTGTGTTTCCCACCTCCTCCCCACCCATCCTATTGTCTAGTCCACGAGATGCTTGCTGGGTATGTAAGACATCTTGGGTGATTCAGGTTAGGTGCTGTAGATGAGTGAGACTATGCAGTGATTATCTTTCTGTGATTGGGTAAGTTCACAGATAATGATCTAATAATTGTCTGAAACTTAAAGGAGAAAAATATGAAAATTTCTATGGATTTGATGAATATAGCTAAAGACTCATAAATGAGAACAAAACCAATTTATTCTATCACAGGATTAGTAGTAGTTGAAAAATATGGGTCTACTAAAATTTATTATTACTAATATAGCTTTACTAATGTAATTATATACAAATATTACTTATTTAAAGCAAATTATGGTTCCTTATCAATGATTTGATATAAATTATTTCAAATATTATTTAATAATGTTGACTTATTGAAACCAGTTACTCATTTGCTGATAACTTAGCAGTGTGATCAAATCATCTTCAGAGGTCAAAGCTTTCAGCATATGAGTTCAAAGTCTGATGTTCAGGTTTCCTAGAGCACTGAATGAAATATTAATGTCTAATCCATGTGTGTTTTGTTTTATATATTTTGTATTATTTTTATTTATTTACTTATGTTTAGGAAAGAAATACCAGAATCTCTTGTTGCTGTAAATGTTTGAAAACTTTTTGTGTCTGGCTTTACATTGGTACTACAGCCAGCAGGCTTTACAAGAAAGTGTCTTTAACTTCTGAGTCATATTCTCAGCCAATTCATATATATATTAATGCTATAGTGCATTGATAACTGTGGAGGATCATTGAGAGATTAAGTTGGTGTTTTATCTTGTGCTCATTACTCTTTCATTTTCCTCCTCATGTAGCATTCTGTCTGCTTCTATTCAACCTGAAAATATCAATTCAGTTCTCCACTGCTGTGTCTTTGGAGTGTGTCTGTGTTGTACTTTCCTATCAGTGAGTTTCTATATAGATTTTCTCATGGGCACATTCACATGGATTCTCATTCATTGCTTTCTGGCTATTGCTACAAGCTATGAATATGTGTGTGTGTCACACAAAATAGTCAAGAAAGTATATAGACTATAAGCATGAGATTGAACATTATTTTTATCCTCATGTGTTGCTCATTTCATATTACTATGAAATATGTTTACACTCCATTCATGGATAATGATGTGTCAAGTTTATAGAAAGAGACAAAAAATACTTGAACATAAAATAAATTATGTACCATGACATTGGCAAAAACTGGCAATCTTTGCTACCTCTTTTAGGACTGTATTGAGAGAGGAGGCTGAAAGCAATTGTGACTTAAATGGAGAAGAGCAAGAAATAATCTGCATAAAAGCTAACCTTCCAGATGAATCTAAAGGAATGTAAAATTTAAAGGATTCTTGCTTCTTATTTTGGCTTTGACTGCTGACATGTTCATCCATGAAAGCAGGAAGCAAAATGACCAAAAGGCAATTTCATTTAACTATGCTTTCATTCTAATACTCATCTGTGGTCAATATACACCTTACTTTAAAAGAAATCATTTAATTTTTTGAGGCAAGCCTAAATGACTGGCCATGGTTTTTTTTGTTTGTTTGTTTGTTTTTGTTTTTAAGAATAACAGCAAGAGAGGGAGAGAATAGTGGTGCCAGGGTCTCAGCTACTACAATTAAACTACAGATACATGTGCCACCTTATGCACATGTGTGATCTTGTACACTTGTGTCACTTTGTGTATTTGGCTTACATGGGACCTGGAGAGTCTAACATGGGTCCTGATGATTCACAGGCAACCAACTTAACTGCTAAGCTATCCCTAAAACACACATCTTATTTATTTATTAGCTTCTGTCAACTCTAATGTCTTCTCAATAGTGGCTCCCAAAGTGAATCATGGTGTTGATGCATTTGCTAAATTTCTGGCCATTTCATCTCATTTATACCTTTACAAGACCTAAATTATATGACATCAAAAGTGATAAAATAAAATGCGTAAAAATATTCCATGTCATGAAATAATGTGCATATTATTACATCCATGTAAAACATTTGAGAAAGTGCTTTACAAGGATCCATTTGGCAGAGCTAAATTCAGGAGCTGAGTCTGAGTATTGTTAAGAATATCAGTCACATGGTTTTTCAGAATCCATACACGTGATCTCTTTAGGAAAGAATGACTTTCCTACATCCCATTTTAATACTGCCTGATAGTATTTTTGGCACAGGCATGGGCAAAGAAGGGCTCGTCTCACAATATCTCGAAATACAGTAGTGAATATACAGTCAATTTCTCTCCACCATCACAGCATATTTCATCAGTGATGACAAAGCAAGTTAGGTCCATGATATTTTCAGGGCCCCCTATTCTCACCATGGCACAGCAATGAACTCCGGATTGTTGTATCCAAGTGTTTGGTAGAAAGGGACCCATTACAATGTCTGTTTCATAGAATAAGAAGAGGCAAGTGTCAAAGTCTGACGAGACGGATCCTTCTTTAAGGTGAAGATGGTGAGAAATTGTACATATCTTTTACATTCATCACTTGCTCCACACCTAGATAAGTCATCCATTTTCATATGGACAGTGGAGAAAATATAACCATATATTCAAGAAGAACAGGGGAGCAGCATTTGAGGGATACTCCCCTGCTACCACACATCAGGACCCCTGTGATACTTCCACATCCACACCCTCTTACAGCATAGGTGTCTCAGTCTATAAGACACAGTTTGAGCACTAATAGCATAATGGGAATGAATTTGCTTTCAAGATCATGTGAGATTAAAGACTTATCTGCTTCTGGGGGCCATAGTAACTGGGGTCAGTCGAAGCTCCAATTTCTCTCATCAACAACCTCTAAAATCTATGAAACAGACACACAACACCATCATTGCAGACTGGTTACATTCTTGCTACATTGACAGGACTAGGCTGTCCTACAGTGGTCTGACAATACTTTCATGAACATTGAGTTTATACTTCAAAGGCTAATAACATATTTTCAGACTTTGCCACTGAATAATAGTTCAAAAGTTTCAGCATAGTTGATTTAAAACAAGAACACCAGAGTAAAATAATTCAGCATTTAAAAAGATTAATGAGAAATAAAATATCTTAAACTACTCACGCAGTAAGCTGAATAGTTCAATCTCTGTGAAATTCTTGTCAGAGATTTCATGTGATTATTTCACCAAAACTGCCTCTGTAAATTGCCATGTGATTAAACCAGAATCATTTATTTACAAATTCTAATTTGTGGGACATCAAGCATATGTTTTCCACTCCATTTAATTTCCCTAAGTACTCTCTTGGACATTTTGGTATTAACAAGATATTTCTTGCATTATATCTTAGAGGCTTGAGTAATTTGGCAATATGAAATGATTAATGAGTCAAAATGGAGATTGTGCGCAACTGCCCTATATGAACATCACCTATGTGGGAGCTCTTCTCCACCAAAAAGAAAGTTTTCCCTGAAGAAGAGCGAGATTTCCTGCAGATGTTATTTTGAAAAGTCAAGGAAGCATTAGCGGGTCTGTGTGAGGATATACAGCGTGTTAAGTATCCTGCGAAGAACACCTCTGCCAGTCTCCCCCTACTCACATATGTCTTCTCAGCTGTCGGAAAAATCTGTTGATTGCTTGCCAGTCTTTTTTGTTATAGTCCCAGGGTAACAGAACAAATAATGATAAAATACCTGTGTCAGATGCCTGAGCCAGTCCTGCCTAGGATCGCTGTAGCTATGTCAAGGCAGTAAATCCACCTCCATAAATACCCTGGTGTGGCCTCATCCCCATGGGCCTGCTGTCTCATCCAGCTGATAGGCCTGTCTGCTCTACTGGGGAAATGACAACCTTGAAGAATGGGGAGGGGAGCACTGTCGCTTATCCCCCTGAGCAATCTTCAGTGCCCAAACGTTTTGAGGCTGATGACTGAACCAGGTGACACAGGAGAAGCAAGTATCATCATGACCTGATCAGTTTTTCATTACTTGTTTGTGAAGGATGTTTTCAGTGTGGAGTTGAGTTAATAACTTGGTTTTTGAAATTTAGTTTGCACATAGAGTAGAGAAGCTGAGTGTATGAAGAAAAGCAATCTCTGTACTTAGCAAGATGCTTATTTGTTTGCAACACTGGTAAAGCAGGTACAGATTATCCTCAAGGCCGTCACAACAGGCATTTCCAAATCCCCTCATTCAGGCATGTGTATTTTTTTCATCCTTTTGATCTTTGCTAGCCCGGAATGGCTTGCTGCAGGCAGTAAGATAGCAGAGACCAAGGCAAAGTATGGTCTAATCCTCAGTCCGTAATGAAGTCTTTCTATGCTCCCCCAAGAAGAATTCATCCTTTTCCTATTCAATTTCCATCAACAAAGACTCCAGGACTTTAAATCATCTTACCTCAGCCCTTCCTGGCAAACACATAGGGCAGCCTGAGGTTCTCACTTAACCCTGCTGCTAATGCCCCCTTCCAGGCTCTCCATCTCCGGGATGTTAGGGAGTTAGTGATTCTGAGGACTGTTGACATCATTGTCCATAAAACTCTGCTGGTTAAGGTAAAAGGTGTTCAGTTAAGTTCATGTTGTAAACCATGCACATGCCATGACCCTCACTTCCTGAGGATTGTCATGAACATGGCATGTGCTTAACTGTGAGCAAATGTCCACGATTACAGTTCTAGTCTCCATGGCCACTTTAGAGGAGAAAAAGAAATAAAACAACATAATGGGATGTAGAAGAAAAATAGGTACTTCGGCCATGATAGAATAAATTGGATTGCAAAGCATTTGATTCAGAAAATAGTTGTAAAAGCAAGCAACAAATAGCACTCGTGGAAAATGTCAGATATTAGGAAATAGGGGGATCTAAATGCCCGTGGAAGTGGAAATGGTGTATGAACAAGTAGCTTGGATTATGTAAATGTGACATTCAGTATGAAGAAGTTTTTTTTTTTTTTAAATTAATTAGTTTTGTACTCAGCAAATACAGTCAGTTTGGTACCATTCTTAGGTTCATTCGTGACGTACCCCACCCCTTGGCCCCTCCTTGTTGAAGTATATGGGTCATACATTCTGGAGTTAGCCCACAGTTATGGGTAGGATAAATGTCTTTGCATCTCATGACCCAACATGTGGAAGAAGTTTAGGGCTGGGGGATGGCTTGGCTGGTAAAGGGTTTGTGCAAACAAGAGGATGTGAGTTCAGACCCTCAGCAGCCATGAAAATGCTGGGTGTGGTGGTGTGCACCTATAGTCCTGCAATTGAGAGGCAGATGCAGGCAGAGCCCTGGAGAAAAGTTGCCATCTCAACTATCAATTTGCTCTGCTATAATAAGAGAATGCATCTCAAAAAAAAGGTGAAAGCAACAGAGGGAGAAACCCAACATCAATCTCTCACCTTTAAGAAACACATGTGCACCTGTATACAAGTGTGCTCATACACATATGCATAGGCACACACACATGTGCATACACACACACACACACACACACACACACACAAACATCCCACATAAATGCACGCATAAAGAATTGAAACATGTCTCATAGCCATGCCTATTACATGGGGACCACATTGTCAATTTTAATTTTTAGCATGAAAATCACTTTCAGACTTTGAAATCCAGTATAACTCCCTGAGCCACAATATTCCAGAATATATTTATAGTGAGGGGGTGTCTTCATTTGTACTTTGAAAGTAAAGAAAAATTATAGGCAAAGAATCAAGGATCAAGGTTTACATTTTGGGAAACACAAAAGACTTTGTAATAAAATGACTGGGGGACTAGCATTGATTGAGTACTCACTAAATGTGATAGACAAAGTGAATATTTTTCATGGAACAAACAAGTTGTTCTCTGTGAGATCAGCTCTTTGCCCTATTTTAGAGAAGAAAAATCAAAGCAAAATTTATCTGCACATGGTTTGTAGGCTTGTAGTTGGAAATTGCAACTTATCTACTGTGTTATATTTCCTCTGACAAATTTAACTTAAAGGTAAGGACCTGGTATAGGGCCCTGTGGCTGCAAGGACGCCAAGCCAGAACAAGGTCATCAGATGAGAAAACCTCTACTGGCCAGACGACTTGATATTGCAATATTCAATGGTCTTTGCTGGGCTGGGGAAAGGTCTCAGTGGATAAAGTGCTGGTTACACAAGCATTAGGACATGAGTTCAGATGCTCTGTACCCATATCAATGTCAGGAGTGACAGCACACACCTATAATCCCAGTGCTACAAAGGCAGAGAAAGAGGGTTCCTAAGGCTTGCTGGCCAGCGAGATTAGCTGAGTCCGTGTGTTACAGGTCTAGTAACAGAACATGTCCCTACACAAAAGAAAAAAAATAAGGTGTAGAGAAATAAAGGAAGGCAGCTAACATTGATCTCTGACCAATATAAGCATGTCCACAGATGTGCACACTCATTTTCTCTGCACGCACACACATGTGAATATGCTTGTACACATAATACATACACGTACAAAAATAAAGTTTGTACAACATCAGGTGTTTTTTTTAAAATTTTTTGTTTAGTTTATTTATTTATTTATTTGAGAGCGACAGAGAGAGAAAGAGGCAGATAGAGATAGAGAGAGCGAGAATGGGCGTGCCAGGGCCTCTGGAGTTTGTTTGCCACTGCAAACAAACTCCAGACGCATGCACCCCCTTGTGCATCTGGCTAATGTGGGTCCTGGGGAATTGAGCCTCGAACCGGGTCCTTAGGCTTCACAGGCAAGTGTTTAACTGCTAAGCCATCTCTCTAGCCCAACATCAGGTGGTTTTGCTCAGGATTCTTACATTCTTGATGGCAGAGGTTATACACAGTGAGAGACTAAAAATACATATTCCACTCACACACATGGACAAAGACATCTTTCATACAAATATCACACAGGCAATGCATTAAATTCAGTTTGAAAATGAAGTAAAAATAGAGAAAAACCTCTGATCTCACATGAAGCAATACTTAAATTCTGAAGATGCCACATCTTAATTGATTCTCAAAAAGTGAGGAAGCTGGTTTCTAAAGGTAGAGACCACACAGTTCTTCCTTGAAGCATTCCATATCACTGGTACTTATTGAAGTAAGGTTGGTTTGGCCAGAATGCATTTCAAGTAGTTCTTTACGCCAACTGAAGTATTTGCTTTTATGGACTTAATGTTTCTGTCAGTGGGTTTTGTTGTTTGTTTGGAATAACCAAGATTTATATTGTCCAGTACACAACAGCCAATGATATGCCACAATGAACAAGCAATCCTATTTCATGGGTGTTCAGAATTTATGGTCATGGACATATGTGAACTCTAGAGTGTTCTCTAGGGTATTACCATCGATGTTAAGGGCTTTTTCTACAACTATCAAGTGAAGAGCTTTTCTCATAGGAGACTGGAAGTGTTGTAGAATATCTTGCTTTGTCTTTTTCCCCCTTCTAAAAGCAAGCATTGCATGTCTGAGATAGAGTGTAGGAAGATTCTTTAGTGTTTGTTCCTTTCAATATTTTGGGGGATAGTCACCTTTTTAATTATTTATTTATTTTTATTATATATAGAGAGAGAGTGAGGATGGGTGCGCCAGGGCCTCTAGCTACTGAAACTAACTCCAGATACAAGCACTACAATGTACATCTGGCTTACGTAGGACCTGGAGAATTGAACCTGGGTCCTTAAGCTTCGCAGGCAAGTGCCTTAAATGCTGAGCCATCTCTCCAGCCCCATAGTCTCTTTTCCCGTGTTCTTGCACATGCATGGTTATTTTTTTTTGTATGAATGTGTATGTGTGCATATGTGCATGTCTGCTTATGTATGCAAACATATGATTCTTTGGTTACATGTGGAGGTCAGAACATAACCTTAGCTATCATTCCTTTCAGGTGATATCTACCCTTTTTGAGATAAGATCTTGGTGTGGAACTCACCAAGTAAGCTTGGCTGATTGGCCAGAGAGTCTCAGGGACCTGCCTGTCTTTATCATCTGCCCCAGCACTGGGATTTCAAGATCATGCCACCAGGCCTGGCTTCTTTACAGGGTTTCTAGAATCAAACTCAGGTCTTGATGCTTGCCTGGCAAGAACTTTATCATCTTAACCATATGCACAGCCCCATATATGATTATTCTTACTGGCACTGTTCTCAGTCTCACTCCCGAGGGCACAAAACTCCTCTAGACAGAATTAATTTCTGACAGTTCCATCATAATGGGGAATGTTATTATTTTGTGTCTTTTAAATATTCATTGTTGTGGGATTTCTTTTCCTTTCTTTTTTTTTTTGCAGTAGTATCTTGAGGGGAAATAAAAAAACTACACTCAACCTCTAACTTACTGAATTTTGGAAACTCAAAATAGTATGGTGAGAAGATTAGTAATTATACCTACTCTCAGGGCATAATAGCTTAATTAATCCACCCTTCCTGTGACTGCTCTGTGGGGAGCACACAGCTGCACTGGCTGATAGAAATTGAGGTGTCCTGAAGTGCAGAAACCCGAGTGCTTTGATTGTGTGTTTTAAATCTTTACATGGATGTTTTTCTTATGCTGCTTCAATGTGTACAGGAAACTCAACTCCTCCCTCTCATCAGCCTACAGGTGATTCGTGTGGGGGTTAAAGATGTGGAATGCCAAGGCTGTAATAACAAACACCAATCA
Organism: Jaculus jaculus; assembly: GCF_020740685.1. Classification (NCBI taxonomy): domain Eukaryota; kingdom Metazoa; phylum Chordata; class Mammalia; order Rodentia; family Dipodidae; genus Jaculus; species Jaculus jaculus. The sequence continues at coordinate 27,016,148 of NC_059106.1, forward strand.
CAGTTGCAGATCCCTGGTCCAAGGCTTTCATGCAAACATGCATATTATTATGTTTGATCTGTTTTGCTCAATTACTCAATATAAGAAGATTCCAAAATGACTTAGAGGTAGATTTTTATTTCCAATCTAGCCATGTTCATAGATTCTTAGGAGGCACATATTTTACTATTTTCTGTTACTTAGAACATGGAAGATTATCCATCCCACCATTTAAACAGGGACATTTCTGAGGCTCTCAAAATAATGCAGGCTATTTCCATGGCCTTTGGCTGTCCACCACGATGGAAAGGTAAGTCTCTATTGCTGAAGACACTATACCTCAGGGGTTCGGAATATAGGAAATAAAATTGAAGTTGATGGGGAAACTTCCTTCCTGCTGGTTAGTTTGCATAATGCTGGGAGGTGATAGGCAGGCTTGTGCCAGACAAAAGTCATCAACAATTAATAACCATTGAAACCTCTGCCAGACATGGCTTTCGGTTCAATAATTTCATGGAGGTTATGGGGATAGCTAAGCATGTCATGACTGGATTTGTGGTCTGTTCCACAAGAGGGAATCCATATCATGTACTGGAGACTGGAGTTGGGTCAAAAGGTCATGAGGCATCATGTGATTTTTTTTTTTTTTTTTTTTGTCTTTCTGGGCCTGGGCTACCTCAGTTAGTCTAACTTTTTCCATTTCCAACCATTTGCCTGCAAGTTTTATGACTTATGACTCTTTACAGCCAAGTAAAATTCTATCATATATATGTGCTACATATTCAGTAATTAGTCGATGGGCCTCTAGGTTTATTTCATTCTCTAATGATTGTGAATAAAGCAATGATGAGCATACATTTGCTAGTATCTCTGTGGTAGGATATAGATTCCCTGGCTATGTGCTCAATACTGGTAAACCTGGCCATATGGTAGTTCAGTTTTTAGCCTTTTAATAGCCTCAACACTTAATTCCATAGTGGGTATTCCAGTGAAAACTGCCAACAGTGTACATTCTTGCTGTCATTAGTGTTATGGATGACAGTCATTATAAGTGGGGAGAAGTAAAATCTCAAAGTATTTTTAATTTACACTTCTTTAATGGCTAAGGATGTTGAACATTTTCTTTTTTAAATGTCAGTTGGTCATGGGTCTCAGATGAAACTTTGGACATTCAAACAGTATTGGGATTTGTAAATGATTTTGGAGGCTGTCAAAGTTTCCCACTTCTTATTGCTATTCCCCATCAGGTCCCTTAGCTTCTTTTAACTTCATTTATGCCACTTTCTTTTCTCCTGCTCCTCCTTCTTCTTCTTATTCTCCTTCTCCTCCTCCTCCTCATTTTCCTTCTTCTTCTTCCCCTTCGCCTTCGCCTTCTTGTTCTTTTTGCTCTCTTTGGTTTATCTAAGCAGGGTTTCACTCTAGCACAGGCTAATATGAAATTCACTATGTAGTCTCAAGATGACCTTAAACTCATGACAAAGTTGAACTGATTGAGTTGTACATCATGAGATGGCTATGCATCTATGGGGATGAAAGGAAGAATTCGGTTGTAGTTTGAGTGTAAAATGTCCCCCAGAGCATCTTGTGTCTGTTATTAGTGCTCACACTTGGTACATATCTGGTGGAGCCTTTGGAAGGTAACTCCTTGCCAGAGGAGGTGTGTCAGTGCCACCTGCCTTAGTCTTGTTTCTTCCTCCCGGCTGATGTGGCATGATGTGAAACCTTGCTGTTCACACTTGCTGTGTTTTCCCTGCCATGGCAAAACTTCCCTTCTAAACTGGAAGCTGAAACAGACCCTTTCCTTCCATGAAAAAAAAAAAAAAAAAGTCTTTTGTGTGTTTCATCTTTTGTGAACCATCTGTTCATTTCATTATCATATTTGTTGATTAATAGTTTTGGATTTGATGTTCTTTTATATTCCACATATCAGTATTTGGAATAAAAACAAAAATAAATTATTTCTTTTTCTTTTCAGCTAAGAGAATGATTTGGAAGAATACAAAAAATATACAGCAGGAAAAATATATATCTAAGATAACTAAAAGCCAGGAAGATTCATTTTCAATGGCTTAGCAATGTCATGGTAATATATCTTAATATTCAGAAGTCCAAAACACAAGATATAGATATAGCTGAGAATTATTTGAGATATCCTCAACAGTGAAAGACTCAATCTGAATATGCAATGATTGGGTAATTAAAGTCAAAAAGGGGTGAATGGAGAAGATGATGTGTTTGGCAAGGAGATCCTGGACACAGGACTGGTAACATGAGAGCTAGAGACCCACTTTAAAACTAGCTGTGGAAATGTAGGCTCTGAGAAGCACCCACTTCCTGGTGACACAAAGAACTTTACAGAAGACTTTGCTAAGACAACTGAAATTTAGCTTGTCTTCTCCCTACACAAGTCCAAATCCCTTATGACACAACTCCTATATTGAGCATTTTCTCAGTGTTATACAATGCTAAGAACCAAAAATTGTGTGCCATGTCCAATCCATGTTGCCAAACCATTCTTAATAATTCCCTACTTATTCCATCTCCTATCATTTCCCATTTCCTTATTGCTATTACCCATTAGGTCCCTCGTCTTCTTTTTATTTCATTTCTGCCTCTTTCTTCTTCTTCTCCTCCCCCCCAACCGCCGTTGGTTTATCTAGGCAGGGTTCACTGTAGCCCAGACTAAACTGGAATTCACTATGTAGTCTCAAGATGACCTCAAACTCGTAGCAATCCTCCTACATCTGCCTCCAAAGTGCTGGGACTAAAGGCATGTGCCATCACATCCAGTTTTATTTCTGCCTTTTGTTATTCTTTTTCTGTTCTCCCTTCACAAACTTCTGGCACATTTATCTTAGGCAGGCATTCTTCAGTTTAAACTAGATTCTCTCTCCCTTTCTTCAATAGACTTTAGTGCTTAATGACTGGTTTATTTTCTGCCTAACCTTCCTGTCTTTAAAATAACATATATAAGGCTGGATAGATGGGTAAGTGTTAAAGTGATTGCCTGAAAAGTCTAATGACCTGGGTTCAAACCCTAGGTACCCATTAAAGCCAGATACACAAAATTGGACATGCACCCAGAGTTAATTTGCAGTGGCTGGAGGCCGTGGCTTGCCAATTTCCCCCCGCCCCTCTCTCCCCCCACTCTCCTGCACACCCCCTTCAAATAAATAAATTAATGAAAATATTTTTGGAAACTATAATGATACTAACAACACCTTCTTCACAGAATTACCATATGGGCTACATAAATTAACAGATGTTAAGTGTAACATGTTAAACATGTGTTTATTAAAAAGATCACTTTTCCCTACAAAGTTTATTGTAATGGTATCACTGCAAGCTTTGAGGCTTTAATAAGCCATCTCTATAAAGATGTCATGTTGTTTTTCAGATCCCGTCTACTATTGTGATTCACAGTTCAATGTCAAGTATATCAATCCTGCCCTTCAGTTACTCACTCTGACTTCCATCAGCAGTGCTCAATTCTGCCTCCTGCTTGCATCACATGCACTCCTTGCAGCACCGCTCAGAAACCTCTATCCATAAAGACTCATATCCAGTTTCTCTGTGGCATTAAGTCATAAACTTCACTGAATATATATGTACTTTTCCCTTCTCGTGCTGTTGTATTTCAAGAACATTTACAGTTTTGCTTCTTAGTTTATAAAAATGACCGTGCTTATACCATGCCATCTCATTGACTTCTCATGAGAATGTCATGAGATATAATAATATTTTTTTCCCAGTAGAATGAGGGAGGAAACACAAGTTTGACTTCTAAGTGACTGATGAGACACACATTTTATTAAGTGAAGTCTGGCATTACTACTTATTAGATGAATGTTCTTGGTCTAGTCAGCCATTTGGAACCTATGTAAGATGCAACCATGCACTGCAGTGTGTTGACATTCTCCACCCTGGCAAGTAACCAGAACTTTGGAGATGTCATTTTGAAATCATCTAACAACTACCTCACCTATCTTTTCTTTAACAAAATTGTTTGAGAAGTTTTTTTGTTTGTTTTGTTTTTTAAATTTTACTTTTAAAGCTGTGTTTGGTGGTACATGTCTTTAATGCTAGCACTCCAGAGGTAGAGGTAAGAGGATAGCTATGAGTTAGAATCCAGCCTGTAATTACAGGGTGAGCTCCAGATAAACCTGGGCTAAAATGAGACCCCTACCTCAAAAAAAAAAAAAAAAAAAAAGAAAAACAGGAAAACTACCTTCTCCCTTCCGTAGTCTGGGAAGATGGCTCATCAATTAAAGCCACTTGCCTGCAAAGCCTGCCACTCGTGCTGAATTCCATCCACCATTGTGAAGCCAAACACAAAATGTGGTACATGTGTGTGGTGCTCACTTACAGTGACAAGAAACTTTGTGTATACCAATATATATACATACAAAAATGTGCAAATAAGAATATTTTCAAAAAGAGATAATTTTAGAAATAATAGAATCTTCAAAAATAGGGAAACAAAGACAACATCTTGATTTCCCCTCCAGTTAGACAATGGGTATATCAAAGTTTACCAGGACATGGGACTTTCAGACTTTTTACTAAGTCCATACATAATCATATGATACTCTTGCATTCACCCATTTTTACTTTTTAACAAAGAAAATAGCCACATTTGAGTGGTTATTGAAAAGGTGGGCATACTTCACAACTACAGTCCCATACCCGTGGGGAACAAACACCAGAGGCTCATTGTTGCTTAATTAGTCAGCCAGTCAGACCAACCATGGCAGCTCAAGGTTAAGTGGGTGTATCCATCCAAGGAAAGCAGAAGAGTGGATGTTTTTGAGAACTTCAGCTTCTGTGCAACTCACACACACACACTCACACACAAACACCAGACAAAAACACACCAAACACACACACACACACACACACACACACACACACACACACACACACCCCAAACACACCACAGAACACATACTTCAGACACATTGGAATACAAAGAAAAAGACATGGCTACATCTATGTCAAAGTTTTGTAAGAGTCAAGATAAGAGAGCTAAAATGAAGAAACAGCAAAATCAGGAAGTGGTTATATATAAAAAGTTATCATCTTACACATATGTTTTTGGAGAACAAAGACTGAAAACTCCTCCTGACTTCAATAATATGCCTTAAAGACTGAGAGAAAGAGAGAGAGAGACTGAAAATTCCTTCTGACAATGGGATAACTGCAAGCATATCTAACCTTGTTCCAGCCAAGCTTGTATACCAGAGGACAAGATCAAACTGAGCAGCAACTCTAAAAAATGTTTCTAAAATGTTGCAATCTTGCTGTTCACAGACTAAAACTTATTCCTAGACATCACTGGATAATGAATGTAGTTTGCACCAAAAGTTATTTTATTATCCATTCAATGCCAAATTTCTATATTTTTGCAAACAATGTGTATTGTTCTAAATCTTCTGTTCAAAAGGATTTCAAGAAATGAAAAAAATCTAAGCAAAATAATTTTGTTAATGTTGGTGAAATGGTGATAAATAATGAAAAACAAATATTCATATATTGATAATATTGGCCTTATCTATACCAATTGTAAATCCAATGTCTTATGTATGTATATTAATTTTAGAGGGTCCCATAATTTTCACATTATTTATTTATTTATTAGAGACAGAGAGAAGGACAGAGAGAGAGAATGTGTGAGAATGGGTGCAGGGGTCTCTAGCCACTACAAATGAACCGTAGATACATGTGCTACCATGTGCATCTGGCTTATGTGGGACCTGGGGAATCGAACTGGGTCCTTAGTTTCACAGGCATGCTCTTTAACCGTTAAATCATCTCTACAGCCCAGTTTCCATATTTTTAAGTTAAGAAAGAATGAGTATGTGGCTGTTAAAATCATATCACCCACACTTACACAGTTCTCAATTAGAGTTTTTCAAAATGTAAGAGACTTCAGCATGGAATGTTTTCCCCATCAAGGTAGTGTTTGGTTCTGAATCTTTGAAATGATGATATAAAGATCACAAGACCTTCTTGACTATCCAAGCAGGCAACACAGTTACTATCTTTATTATTTACTGGATGGTATATTATTATATAATGACTGTATATAATATAAAATTAGATATTCCGATAATAAGCACTAGTTAACTGCTGCTAATAGTCTATCTTATAATACCTGCCATTTGTTTTTCTAAACAGCCTATGACATATTTTGAAAGATAAAGCTCATTTACTTAACATTTTTTCCTTAAAAATTCATATAAGCAATGATGATAAACTTATCACAGTTCCATAAAACTCTTATGCCAGAGCACAGATAGATTAAAATGACACAAGTTCCCAACTTCCAGTCATCACAAGGAAATATGTTTGCTTTCAAAGTTACAGAAAGTGTTTCTAGTTTCAGAAACTAGAAGTGTGCTAGGGCTGCAGATTATAAAATAGAGACCTGGATTCTGTGTCCCAATGGGTATATGCCCATGGTTTCATTAGACTATGATCATCTATAATTCTAAGGGACAGGGCTTTGACAAATTAATCCCCAAATCCCCCGGGCATGTGGACTTGCAGATATGTGTTGACTAGAAGAATGGACTGGTGGGCTACCAACACACCCAGTGAGGTGGTAGTTTGCATGGTGACACCCACCACCTGCTCAAGTCAGCACTACAGCCTTTGAACTCAGGCTCTTCAAGACTTCCATGTGTTTGGATACCAGATTATAGGAGCAAAGCTTTTGAGACCAATGTTTAAGAGCAGAGTGTCAATCAAATAATTCACAATAAACAGAAACATAATCACAACACATACTAGAATACTGCATGGAAGAAAACTAGAGCCAGGCATGGTGGTACACACCTCTAATCCCAGCTCTCAGGAGGCAGACGTAGGAGGATCAGTGTAAAGCCACCTGAGACTACATAGTGAATTTCAGGTCAGCCTAGGCTAGAGTGAGGCCTTAACCTCAGAAAAAAAAAAAAAAAAGAAAAGAAAAGAAAAGAAAAGAAAAAAGAAAGAAAGAAAGGGAAGGAAGAAAATGAGTCATTCTCCCAAGTGGGAGATTAGATTTTGGGGAACCACAGATGGCTGAGTGGGCCATGTACTAACATTCTTACTAATGTTCTTATGAATGGATCTCATGAGCAACTCCTGAGGGAAGACATGCAGACTAAAATGCTATCTGGGTAACATTCTTCCCAATACTACTATGTATGGGCCTGGTGAACAATTCACAAGGAAGGACCTGCAAGTTTCAATGCTAACTGTTCTGAAATCAGGGTTAAAAGCCTCACAACCACCTTACTCCAAAAAATTTAAACCACAAGTAGACCTTATCAGAGAAACAAAATTGAAGAAGTCTGAGATAATAACCTTGGAACCTCAATATCACCCCTATGCTTTTTTTTTTTTTTTCCTTTTAGACTGCTTTGATACAGAGAGAAACATACATCTTTCCTTTAAGCTATGGGTGCTTCAAAGTCTCTGTGATACAACCAGCCAAAACAATTTCCTAACTAATAACACCCTGACATTCCAAGGTCCTGAGATGCTTCTCTCCTCTCCAATTACACAGCATCCACACTGATTGCAATGTGACTTCCAAGGAGTTACAGCCAGTACATCCTGGAGTTTGGAATCATCATAGATATCCATATATTGTTTTTGCAGGGGAAGACCAAACTTGAGCACAAGTCAAAGAAGAGTGGAACTTGGCATCTTGGAGAGCACTCGGAAGCCTTTGATATCTGAATTATCAAGGCTAATTTACAAGCTACACTTAGGATAAGGGAGGAGCATGCCAATTACCAACTGGCTGAGTTAATTCAATTCTTTTGGGTTTTGTTATTTCTGAGACATTTACAGAAAGAACATACAATGGAAAAATTGAGAAATACATTAAATTCTTCAGATTTTTATGACAATCTCACTTATCTGTTGCCTTGTTTCACTATTTTGATGCATCTCGGAAATATATTCAGTGAGGATACTGAAAGCATAAGTACAGGGCACTGGTATATCTTACAAGATCAATTTCTTTAAATGCCAATATTCTATGCAAATCCAACCAGAAAAATTTAAAAGCATGTACATGCAATATTCATCTTTAAATTCAGAGAGCTTCACTGTAAAGAAAACATTTCTTTCCCTACTGGTGATTAATATCTTTTAAAAATAGGGGAGTTTAAAACAATTACTAAAAATAGGAATAGAAAATGAAAACTATAAGGATTGAAGATGAAAATGTGATTTTTGTCAATGAATTAAATGTTTTCACAGTTGGGGGTTTATAGGCCCATCTATCTGAGCAGTATGTAACTTTTTCATGTCTTGTGATGGAGTTACTTTATGACCACATAGGCCTCGATTTAATCTTCTTGTTCCAAAGAAAGAAGGATACATTCAGAAATTTTTTTATGCTTCTTTTCCTTTCCCTTCAATTCTCTGCTTCAGGATGATCTTCTGGTGGAAGTACGGATGCAGCTCTATGATGTAGGCTTTCATACATTTGACAGCTTTTCATAGGATTTAATGCAGATTAAATTCGTAGGACAACCAAGTGTTTTACACTGAGGTAATCAGCTTTAATCAGATGATAAGAAAAGTATCTTTAGATCTTGTGATATGTTATTTGCACATCAAATATTTCCCCTGAGATGTCTCAGATGGAACATGGTAGTCCTGAGCCACATAGTGAGGATTTCCAACATCAAACCCTAAGTTCCTCCAACATATAAATTCCATAGTCTAGGGACCATATACCACTGATGTTCTCTATCTTGAATTGTACTTTCTTAAATGTTAACCTGTAGTTAATTGTATCAGAAAGTCATTGTATGTGACTCTTTATTTTATTTCTCCCCTAAATGCCATATTCAGTCTTTTTCTGGAGCTCACAGGAAGACTTTATTCAGAGTTAGGCAAACATTGGTAAGTTCTGAATTTGAATGGCATATCAAAACATGCATTTAAAGAGAATAACTTCGTTTGTTGCTTTGAGAATTTAGTTGAGGTAGACCAGTACAGAAACAGGGAAGTATGCTAAGTGCCTGATTTCATGTTACATGTAGCAACAGATGCACTGAGAAATTGTTCAAATACAGAGTTTGAAGTTAGAGTAGACTTTTCTAAAGAGCTGAAAGCTTGATATGAGAATACAAAGGAAGATAGAATTAATTTTAGATGTAAATGAAAGGCTGGGGTCTTCTGGGATGGAGACATTCCAAGAGTGACTGGGAAGCATGAATCAGGTATGCAGAACAGACAGGTTTAGTATATGACTTGTGCAAGCAAATAGAAATTGTAAGTAAGATAGCCTGAAGTTTAGGAAGTTGGTGAGTATAAATATTTACAGTGGGACTCATGTATTGAAACAGTACTTGACACCATGGGACCAAATAAGATCATATAGAATGAAATTTAAAGTGATAAATATAAGATAATCAATGACTAAAATTTTAGACACATATATACTAAGAATATGAGGAAGTAGTAAAGGAGGCAGCTATGGGCTATTCAGAATAGGAACTTGAATTCATCACTTTCACACATTGGATTTTATATTGATCCTAAGTTAACTTTTAGGTAAGAGAGACAAAAGCTTCCTAAGAAATTATTCATTGATTTGTATATATGTGTGTAGTAAATGTGTGTGTGCATGTAATGCTCAGTGTGTGTCTATCATGTGTGGAGGCCATAAGACAGCCTCAGATATTATCTACAGGAATGTTGTCTGTCTGTTTTAAGACATGATCTCTCTTGGCTTGGAAATCATCAAGTAAGCTATACTGGCTGGCCACCAAGTTCTAGGGACTTTTCACTGCACATGGTACTTTTATATTTGTTATGGATATAGAACTCAGATAATTTTGCTTATGATGCAAACAATTTACCCACTGATCTGTCTATCAGTCTTTCCATTCAATTATTTGTTATTTTATGGATATAACAATACCTGAATATCCACTTAGTGCTAGCTATATTCCTACACATTGAAAAATACAGTCAAGTTGGTACCATTGTTAGGCTCATCTATGTACTACCCCTCTCTGATTTTTTAAAATTTATTTTTATTAATTAGTTTGTATTCAGCAAATACAGTCAGTTTGGCACCATTATTAGGCTCATCTGTGACCATCCCTCTCCCCATTGGCCCCTCCTTGTTGAGGTATATGGGTTGTGCATTGCAGAGTTAGCCCACAGTTATGGGTAAGATAAATGTCTCTGCCTATCATGACCCAACATGTGGCTCTGACATTCTTTCCGCCCCCTGTTCCGCAAAATTTCCCTGAGCCATGTTGGGTTCATTTTGGGTCTGCTTCAGTGATGAGGTGTTTGGAGCCTCTGAGGCTCTGGCTCTCTGATTTGGTAGGAGTTGATTTTTCACTGTGTTGGTCTCCTTCCCCCTTGTGCTGGTATCCAGTTCATCAGGAAAACAGCACCCTTGCTTTTTTTTTTTTTTGGCAATTTTCCTTAGTTTTAGCTGGGGCCCTTTTGAAGTATGATGGGGTTGCTCTCTCCTTAGGATCTGCATCTATCTGAAAAAGAGAAGCAGATTCTCCAATGGAGAGTAATAGCACCAGGACAAATGAGATAACCCTTACTTTTTTTTATAGAGAGTTTAATAGGTGTATGCCCTCTTGTAGCCCATGACTGATGGTAGCTTGATATTGGAGAGTGAGCTTATGTTTGGATATTGTTCTGACTTGTTTCCCAGCTCCAGCTATGGTCCCATACCACTGAGGGGATCAGTTAGCCAAATCAAGAGCAGTTGGTTCCCCACCATCGCTGTGTGCCACTATTGCATTTGTGTGGACATCATAATAGGTTATTTGCTGATATGTAGGTTAGAACATGAGTTGCTTGGACAGATATTGGTCATTTTCCCCCAGTCGCCCATGTAGCACCTTCTAGCACTAGACACACTGACTGTATGGGGACTGACTCTCTTCTAGCTTTCAGCCATGCCATTCCATTTTATGTGTCAACTACATATGGTGTCATCAGCAGTAGGGTCTTATCACTAAGCTTTGGTGGGTCATCAAGTACTGTGACAGAAATCTGTCATTCTTTTAGGAAACTGTGTAGGTGTCTCTGATCAAAAGCTCATTGTGGATGATAGCCACATGCTGGTACTGGGAGTTACAGGTCATTACCCACTAAAAAAAGGAAGAAAAAGTTAACTAATATAAAAGAGTTAGAGAGGAGAGACAGAGAGAGAGAGGGAGAGAAGCTGTAGAAGTTTAAGGTCAGTCTCTCATCACACCCAATATGTATAATAATACCATCAAATAATTTAATATAAGGAAAAGAAATGCTATTAATTAAGACAAATGACTGTAATGATTGCAATCACCAACATTATATATCAGTGTTGTAAAGGAAGTGCTATGTTCAAAGATTCACTTACATAACCTTCCAGTTTTTATTAGCTCTTCAAGAGCATTTATGGTTACAACTATATAAAGTGTTAAAATAAGAGATTGAACAGTACTCCTTCTACCTTCTCCCTTTGAAATGCCTCCTAAAGAGATCAATTCTTCTGCAACACCTGTGCCTCTCATGCCAATATGCAAGGGGTACGGCATCTGGATAATAAGACAAAATCTATGAGATTAACTAGCTATTTTATCTTTTGGAGTTTACACCACCTAGCCTGTCCTCAAGATAGAGGGGAGTGAAATGATACCAAACTACTTTGGAAGATAAAATATAAAGACACTTGTCTCTGTGTACTTGCACAGCTGAGAGAGATGAGGGGGCAGCTTGTCTGTTAAGAAATCACTATGTCTGAGACGAATGTAAGACATGCAAAAGTAAGAAAGTGTTTGGCAGATGTGAGTGCATGTGCACATGTGTGTGTGTGTGTGTGTGTGTGTGTGTGTGTGTGTGTGTGTGTTAAGGGCATGAATGCTGTTTACTTCACTGACATGAGTAACTGAATTCAAATCCTCAGCACACACAAACATATGGCACCATAGAGTTATATAGTTAGCCACTGAGAAATGGTTACTCACTCAAACAGATGACAAATAATAAATAAATAAGTAAGTAAGAACAAGAATTCGGGGCCTCTACAGCACACTAATTGAAAATTTGACTTGAGAAAACAGTGAAGTTCAAGCTGCCTGCCATATCAAGTCATGTCCTCTTTTTTTCCTAATATGTTTTTGGAAAATGTCTTGTTCAGGAATTATATGCCATTCAAAGTGGAGTGAGAATCATAAAGACTATTAATAAAATCTGATTTAAAACTGCAGAATAAATGAAGATTCCTAACAAGCCAAATGCATTGAAAGGTTATAGATGAAAAAAATCAATTATCATAAAGGTGGTGTCAGAGAAGTAGTTTTGTGTGTCAACTATGTTGTAACCTTGAAATACCTCAACACTCTGTAGAAAAATATCAAAATATCATTCTATTCCCAATATATAATTACTATGTGTCAATTAAAATATATCTTAAAAACCATTCAATAATACATCTAACATGCTGCAGGTGTAATCCAGAAAATAATTAAATAGGAAGTTCAATCTAGGGCTGAAGAGATGGCTTAGTGGTTATGGTGTTTGCCTGTGAAGCCTAAAGATCCATGTTCGACTCTCCACATTCTGTGTAAGCCAGACTCAAGGGGATGCAAGTGTGCAAGGTAGCACATGGGCACAAGATGGTGCACACATTTGGAGTTCAATTTCAGTGCCCAGAGGCCCTAGTGTGCCAATACACACACTAAAAAAGGCCAGTTTGTTGGACTTGCCTCAAAAACAAACAAACAACAACAACAAAAAAAAAATGCGTCTTTTTCAAAGGCAAGCAAAAAGTAAAAGAGACAGCTTAGTGTAAGTTTCCTTATTTCCATTTTATTTATTTATTTATTTATTTATTTATTTATTCATTTATGAGAGAAAGACAGAGAGAGAGAGAGAGAGAGAGAGAGAGAGAGAGAGAGAGAGAGAGAGAGAGGGAAAATGAACATGCCATGGCTTCCAGCCACTTCAAAGGAACTCCAGATGTATGGACCACTTTGTGCAGCTGGTTTACATGGGTCCTGGGGAATCGAACTGAGGTCCTTTGGCTGTGCAGGCAAGTGCCTTAACTGCTAATCCATCTCTCCAGCCCTTATTTCCACAGTTTTCGCTGAAATCAATAAACCTTCTTCCTGTAATTCCTCCTCTCCTCTTTATCACATTCTTTCTAGTGCTGAGGACTGTAAACTAAATGGGGCCTAATGCATACTGGGAGAGTCCTGATACTGAGCTATACCCTAGGCTCTTGTGCTTTGTGATTGCTACACCATGCTAGAGACTTGTTATAATGCAATTTGCCTCAAACAGCTAATACAATGTTATCTGGACCTTGATAAAAACGATGTTTGTTGGTCACAACTTTGCTGAAATAAACCAATTTGTAAATATTGAATGTGTAAAAGGCACAAATCAGTATCCTTCCTATCACTGCATGCGTACATGAAAAGGTGAAAAAAAAACATGAAAAATTCAATGTGCTGTGGATGAAACACAGAGCCTCAAGTATGCTATTCTCCCACCAAATTAGTCTATCCTGACACACAACTTTCAATAAATACATAAATAGCCTATATAACTCCTTCCAAACAAAGCACAAGTAAGGATATATCAAAATAACTAATAAAGTAATTCTAATAGCTGAAGTTCCAACAAGGCAAGTAAAGGGTCATGTGTATGTGTATGTGTACACGTGTGTGACACACATGTATTGACTCAATGGCGGACAACCTAATTTGAACAATCAGTAGCTAAAATTCTACTTTGAAAAAATTGTCCTAAATATGTATTTCACATGATGCAAATGTTTGCATAAAAACATGCTCTTTGGAAGCATTGCTCATAATTGGAAACAATCAAATAAATCAAGCAATGAACAAGCATTCCTGGGAAAACTCTAAATGTTAATCAAGCAAAATGATTGAGATGGGGGGGGTATGATGGAGAATGGAAATTCAAAGGGGACAGTTTTGGGGGGAGGGAGGGGATTACCATGAGATATTTTTTATAATCATGGAAAATGTTAATAAAAATTGAGAAAAAATAAAAATAAATAAAAAAGAACCCCCCAAAATGTAGTTAGTATTAGATTTGATGGCCAGTCTCTGGTATCAGCTAACGGGGAGGCTGAGGGAGGAGGATCACAAACTCAAGGCCTGCTTGAGCTAAAACGTGAGTTCAAGGAGTAAAATAGCCTGAGGCACTAGCTCAGCACTAGAGTAATAGAGCATTTTTCTAGTGTGCATAGGGGTCCTGGGTCTAGTTTGCATTATGGGGGAAAACAGCTCTAATATGTGGTCCTGAAAAAGAATAAGAATTTTCATTAAAATTTTAATCCCAGATGCAAAGTGTCTATGCAAATTGAGCTCTGTTTGCAGTAACATGGGAACTTGGTGTGCACATATATGCAAACACACACACACACACACACACACACACACACACACACACAGAGAGACAGACAGACACACACGCAGAAAGAGAGAGAAATATAAAAATAAGCACTAAGTGAAAAGAATGAGCAACACAAAAATTAACTTAGAAAACCATGTCTATTCTTATGTAAGCATATACATGGAAAATTTCTAACAGATTATTGTTGTGGAAAATATCATATGAGGTTGTCTTTTGAATTCGTGTTGATATTTTTGTAATTAACATTTTAGTTACTTTAAAAGTATTTTATTTATTTGAGATAGAAATGCACAGAGAGATAAAAAAGAGGGAGAAAATTGGTGCACCATAGCCTCCTACCACTGCAAACAACCTCCAGATGTACGTAGCACTTGTGCATATGGTTTTGTGTAGGCACTGTTAATTTGAACCTGGGCCTTTGGGATTTGCAAGAAACTGCCCTTATCCACTAATCTCTCTTCATCCCTTAGCTTACTTTTGAACAAACACATATTTCTCAACTTAATGGTCATAGCAGCAGGCTGGTTCTCTGTTTAGAATTATATAAAGTATATCAGCCTGGACCAAAGTGAGACACTACCTCGAAAAACCAAAAAAATAAATAAATAAATAAATAAAATAAATAATAAAGTATATCAGAGCCAAGAGGATATTTGTAACTGCACTAGTGTTTCACATACTTCTTATGGACACATTGATCCACCTCCGCATCCCTAGACCCAGGTAAGACTGTTGGTGATCATGAGCATTGGTATAAAGAAAATTTGTTATTGACTTCTCCTGAAGAAGCTATGAGGACATAGTAGAAAGTTGAAATTCTTGTATTACTCTTGGGATTTCCTGTGCAAGAATCAGAACAACTGACTGGTATAATTTTGGAATAACTAAGCAATTCATGTCCAGAGCCTTCTGGCTGCAGGTCTCCCCTTCTCTCCTTTTTAAAATAAGCTATGTGATTTGTGTGTCTCACTTCACCCTTGTTTCCCCTCCTTGAAGATGATGTTATACTCATCACATGCTCAGATCCCTGACTACAAATACATCAGCACCCATTCACTGTTCTTATATGATATTTTCTAGATTCTGATTCATTGAAAGGAATTTTGTTTTCTTTTCAATTTTCATGACTGTGTTTAGTGCTTTCTCCCCCACCTATGGTCCATGCTGTCTACATAGACACATAACCCACCATGCTCCCTGACATCATAGTTGTCTTTTTCTTTGTCTTTAGAGGATATCATTTGGACATTGTTGCTATTGGCTTCATTGGCTCATCTGTCTCCCCAGCAGCTATCACAGTTGTGGCAAACAGTGATAGCTCAGTAAGGGTAGCATCTCCCTTCACTGAGACTTCATCCATAACGGGGAAGTCCTCCTAGCACTGGGGAGCTTTGTGTTCTGTTTATGGGTTATGGAGCATCTCACTGAGGAGAGTGCATAAATTGCAATACTAGTTACTTTTCTATTTGCTATGGAAAAATACCTTGAAACAGCAATTTCAAGGAAGTAGGTTTTGTTTTGACTCGCTGTTTGAAGGGAAAGCCCATCAGTGGGGAAGCCATTGCGAGAGGAGTCTAAAACAACTCACACATTATATCCACAACAAGGAATCACAGAAAAACCAATGCTGGTGTTCAGCCTGCTTTCTCCTTTTTATTCAGTCCAAGATTCAAGCCAGTGGCATATTGGCACCCAAATTTAGAGAGAGGCTTCCTGCTTCAATTAATACAAACTTCTTTAAAGATATGCCTTCATGTTTGTCTCCTAGGTGATTTTAAAATTAGTCAAGTTGACAATCAGTATCTACAATCACACTCAGCATGCACATGTGTGTTACATGTTGAACAGCCTCCCTGTGCTTGTCTGCACAGATCTCAACATGAAAGATGAGACAGAAAAGGTCTCATTAGAGATTAAAACTATGTTTGAAATAATCTCACCTTAATGCTCTTCTTAAAATCCAGTTACTATACTAATAACATAAGAAGCTTTGTAATGAATGCAAATTGATGCCGTTGAAAGTGCAAAAATAACCTGAATTTATGCATATTTATTTCAATTATAGCAGCTTATTTTTGAGGATAGTCTAGGAGAAAAGATAATTATCTGGAGACAAATGCAATTTTTCAGTGAATAAGCCTCTTAAGATTAGAGAATTAAGACTGACATTAATTATATATGTCATTATTGTATTAACTTCTTAGTTAGGGAGAAAACGACATGCAATGATGGTGGAAATTACCAGTATTTATCCAGGTTGCACTTAAAAATCTTCTTACTCATGTCTGGTTGAAAATATTAGAAACTCCAAAATTTTCTCAAATGCAAGAACCCATTGAATTGGCTTGAAGTATTGTTGCCCCCTTTTCTGAAAACAAAAAGGGCATAAATGGAAATAATCTATGTAATTATAAGTTTTTTTTAGGTGGGGCAGTATATTCTCTCTCTGCCTCTCTTCCTCCTTAATTCCCTCTCTCCGTTCCTTTCTTCTTAGCTGAAGCACACATTTCATATATAATGCATGAATCACTTTCTACCTGTCAATTTTAGTTTCATGTTCTTGACACTGTGGCATATTTGATATTTAATCATTGATATTCTCATTCATTCCAAAACATTATATAATTATATGGATAACATGGTGAAACAGAAGGACAGAATGAGGAAAGAAGCAGACTTGGCTTCACCTGTGTGGTGTCATTGATGAGCCTCCCGATCTCAATGTAGTTGAGGTTTCCTCTTAACCAAAAT